>NW_019268565.1:723305-908347 GCF_002738365.1 Cucurbita moschata
TTTTTTTTTTTTTTTTTTTTTTTTTTTTTTTTTTTTTTTTGGAACAAAAGAAAAGAAATAGAATTATTAAGGTAGACCAGAAGCTAAGGCTTCAATTAAGCTGAACAGTCTGTCTTCACTTCTTTGTAGATTTTCTCAGTAAGCAGGTATCGGAACAACCTCCCGATTTCAATTGTTGAAGACCAGAAAATAATATTATTTAACTTACACTTGTCTTCTTTTAGTAGGATCGCTTGCCTACTTCTCCTTGTACATATTATAAACGAAATTAATTTCTTATAAAGATACGGTTTCCATCCAAATAGTTTTAAGAAGGAAAAAGGCTACACACTATATTCAACAGGATAGTACCATTATTATTGAAGTAAGCAGCATATTAACTGAGAAATGAAGAAGTAAAAAGGGATCCACGGAACCATACAGTTAAAAATCCACTGAAGCTATACTGCATTGTTGGTATATTAGTTGCACCCAGCTCCAAGTCATTGAGATACGGACCATTCATGTCCATGATGGATCTAACATTAGGAAATCCTGAGAAAGCCCAAGTATGATTGAGACGAATGCTATAATCAAATAACTCCGGACCTTGCTCATGGAATACTACGGCTCCTTTAATTTTGGGATTTGAACAGTTCAAGGTCCTGAATAAAGAATGAAATGGTTCATTGTAAACGCCAATATAACAACACTAATATAAGCGCTATAACAATCATATTTTATAATGTACGCAACCCTTAAAGGCAGCCTTGTATCCAGCATCATTTATATATCAAATGGTTGCCAATGAAAAATGCTTACTACAGAATTATGCATGGGAATCACCTCCAACAAGGGAACACATTTCAAACAGCCCAAACTATCTTACTACCAAAATCAAAATCAAATAAAGATACAAAAGTAAGTAATAGGATCAAAATGACTATGTCAGCATTGATAACTTATATTTATGGATACATTGATGGATAGAAATTAGAATTTCTAGATGAGACGCTATTTAAGTTTACCTATCTTTTCTTTTATTTATTTATATTTTTTTTTTTTTTTTTTTTTTTGAGAAACAATAACCATTCATCGGTATGATAAAATGGGATACATAAGGATATGTCCTTTGGAGTATTAAATACAAAAAAACACCTTCATTGATTAACTCGCTTATAGGCTATAATTAGAAAAATGAGGACACAACTTACTCCAATTAATAGTTAAAAGAGATGTGGAGTCAATAAAATAACTGATATCATGATTTTTATCATGAAGATTCGAGCGTTGCGCTCCAACCAATGGATCCAAAAGAAAGCACAAACATGACAAAGCCAAAGGATTCTATGTCCTTTGTGAAAGGATGACCCATAAGGAAAAGAAAGAAAAGAGATAGGATGGCACCCGGTCCTGGGAACTCCTGTCACATAGGCTCATAAAAAAAACTCCAAAACTGTGAAGTGAAAATACAGCTACAAAATAGGTTGATCGGAATTTTTTGCATGGGAATAACACATAGGGCAGCAGCTAGAAGATAGGCAAAGCCAAGGAAATCTCCATGGAGTTTGTTGAAAGTACTATTCTAAGAGTCACTGAGCTCCATAGGAAGAATTTCTGAGGAGAGAGACATGGACAGAGACTTTGTAGTAATTAACCTGTCTTTTGCTAATGTCCACCACCATACATCCTCTCTGTCAGAGGCATAAAAAGCTGTCCTTTTCTAATACCCAGCACCATATACGCTGTTTTTTTACTGTCTCCCTTCCTCTTCACCATCATTGGGGATGCCTTAGTCATACGGTCCATTTTTGTATTGAAAAATGAATTCTGAATGGTTCTTAAGTAGGGAACTCCTTGCTGGAAGTCTCACTTACAGAACGTTGATGATACCATTTTTTTTTTTTTTTCCCGATGATGCGCCTATCCTTGGAAAATGGAATGGGAGATATATTGATATTAATTTTGAAGGGAACAGGGCGTCATCCAAATATAGTCAAAACTTCTCTGATTGGCGTTAATGTGAGTATAAGTTCTCTGATTGGCTATGATGTCAGGGTTTCTTTGGGTGTGTTGGCTTGAAAGGTTTTTTTGAAGATAAATTTTCTGATTTTATTTCTTTTTGTGGGAACTTTCAGTAATAGTTAATTCTTTTGTAATTATCCAATTGCATAGATTCACAACAACTGGTTAAGCTCCTTGAGAGGAGGTTCTCTCTTCCCCTAAGAAAACCCTAGCTAATCAGATTTAAGAACCCTCATGGATATGCAAACACCTAAATCACAAAGGCTAAAACCCCCCAAATCAAAATGATTTTATCCCAAATGATTGTAACACTTGGGAACAACCTTTATGAAGAACAAGACCTTTAGACCTAAATATCCAAAAACCCCAAAATGATAAAAAAAAAATTACCTCAAGGAAAAGTAAGATTTGGATTACCTTATTGATCAAATATCTCAAGGCAAGAAAACTTGTTTGGGATTCGAATCACTCCACAAGCAAGATTAAACATATTATGCTTGAATAATTCTAAGCATGCAACCTAAACTATATAGAATTGCAACGAAACTTAGTCATTGACTAAAAGAAAACATAAATGTTTTTTTACTACATTCATAGTTTACAAACACAACATGGATGGCTTTATATAGCCTTAAAATGAAACCTTGACCTTCCATGAGGCATTTCAAAAGTTGTTGACTATAATGAGCCATTATGTAAATGTAATATCTTAAAGCCCTTGTTACATAAATTAAGCTTGATTCTTCTTAGTGTAACATTAATTGCAACTTGAGTTCAAATTGAATCAATGTAACTTGACTTTATCGTATGGTAATTTTAACAACATTCTTCAAAACTTCCTTAAAGTTCAGATGGTGTGATTGAGATGTCCTAGTTTATATCACTTTTTCTCCCCTGATTTTGTATAATGCATATATGTCTTTCATAGCAAAAACTATTCTGTACTGCAGAGCATTAGCTCTTAAAGAAAACACTATAACCACTTAGCTATCATGAATGCATTGTCAATCTCAAGTTATCTATTCCCAAAACTCCAAGATCCATCCACCTCAACACCACCTCCCACCTAATCAAATGAGGTCCTCTGACTCATCAAACACCTTTCCATAAGAAAGTTCATCGTTTTTCATTATTATGAACATAAATGGGGAACCTAAACAAAAATAATTGTAGTAGTTTAGAACCTTGGGACTCCAAAAGGTTATTTCGAAAAATGAGCCGAGGACTACAAATCTTGATGAAGAAAGCAAGAAAAGAGGGATTTTTATTTAAAGCATCAAATGCTATGGAGCTTTCAAAGTTTCAAATCTTTTGACTAACCAAGCTTCATGGTGTCAGTATGTCTCATAAGCTTCCCCCAATATCCAATTCCCTATCAGGGTTAGAAACAATCTTCTCAATAAAATTGGCATCCCATCAATTTTGGTATTTGTTCACAACAACAATTACTTTCTGGATATCTTATTTAATATTCATTAGAAAACGATCCATGTACTCTTAGTTACTGCACACATAAGCTAACTAATCACGCTTAACTAAAACATCCATTGTTGAGTGAAATTACTAGATCTGTATCAACAAGCAGCAAGCCTTTGATAATACCCACATTGACAACGTACCTGCCTAAACCATTAGGACCTTTTGATTTAGCCAACTCAAGTTCCAGAAGACTTGATGCCCGATAAACATCCTTAAAAAGTACCAATGTACCAGCTAAATTTCTTCTCGAGACAGAATCTCTTCCACAACTAAGCTAATGAATATTTAAAGGGCCAGGAACTTTAACCTCAAGTTCTGTTGGCATGGGTTCAATTGCTTGAAAACTAATTTTTTTTTAATGAATTGCAAAAAGTAGAGCCGTAAAATTAATTTGAAAGATGTCTTGCCCATATAAGAAATCATAAGTGCCTCATTTTACTTCTTGTACTTTTCTTTTTAATAATGAAAATTCTAGTTTCCTGTCAAATACATGTAAAGATTTAAATACTTACTCAACAACATTGCAGTTTCCATACAGATCAGAACGAATGTAGCTTTCTAGCTCTTCTTCGTCTTTGTAAACTTTAGTGACTACCTGCCAGCACAATGTGGTATATATTAGCAAAGAGAGGTTTACAATGTGGTATGTATTAGCTCTAACATCTAGAATTTTAAGAAAATAAATAGAAGATTTTTTTCAAAAAAAAAAAAAAAAAAAAAGAAGGAAAGCAGAATGGCACGCACGCAAGTTGGAGAAGATGACCGTACAGTCAACGGTTAGTTTCTCAACCTTCTCTTTAACGAATTTGAAGCTAGCCATTGTCATCAATTTTATTGTTTTGACTTAATTTAGGGCATAGTGAGGAATTTTGGAGAAATTTGGAATATCTTCGAAGACCCGAAACAAGCTCGAGAAGTCTACAATCAAGTAAGTAACCATATGGAGCAAGTTCTTAAGAAATACTTGTAGGAGTCGATTAGGATTGAGGTCAATGATTGAGTATTATGTTTAGGAGCCTAGTTTGACCTAGTCTCATGAGAATTGTGCTTAGATCATGTGAATAGTTTACCACTTAATTATATTTACCGTCATACAGCTTTTGCATGCATGATCTGATAGATAATTGGACTTACATGTTTCCTAGTATGCTGAGGTTGGATTATTATCACTTAATAAGCATGATGAGCATGTTGTATGTCTTTATTCATTGTTATGCATTGATCTAGAGTTTGGATAGGCCGTTATTGCCGAGTATGAGTTGGACTATCACTATGTGCCATAGAGTGCTAGTTATGTTTCCATAGACTATGAGTTACTGTTTCGCGTATTTTGGTCCTAGCACCTAGTCATGAGTTCCATAGCCTCCTTGGGTTGACCAGTTACCTTGTAAGGACGGATAGGGTGCAACCCTTATTCGTGAACTAACCAACAGAGATTAGGGTCTACTTGTTATACATGACTTAGTTGTCAGTCATAGAGGATTTAAGGAGTCCAAGAGGGTATACTACTGAAATACTTATGTGCCTAGTGGGGAAAGCCATGGACTTTTTACTGTTCTAGCCTGAGCGACGTAGTGACAGGTAGTTTTACTGTTCTAACCCATTGAGGGTACATGAGCCGATAGTTTATTGTCCCAGCCTAAAAAGGGGATAATGACATGTAGTTTTACTGTTCTAACCCGATGAGAGTAGATGAACAGGTAGTTTACTGTTCCAGCCTGAAAAAATGGCATAGTGCCAAGTAATTTACTGATCTTAGGAACATGTAGATGTTGTCCAGTGCCACAGTCATGCTCGTCTAGAGCATGTTGCTCGTGGCCGCATGCCCATGCCACGTCGAACTCTTTATGTAATTTCATGTTGTCTTGCCTTACTATTGTATTTTCTATTTGTACGACTACTCGGCGAAATCATGTCTAAGCCTGTCAGACCTGAATCACCTCAAAATGAACTATAAGGGGGTGTGACTAGTTGTCAACTCCTCCCCTGATTTTGTATGACCATTCGGAGAAATCACGTCTAAGCCTGCCAGACTTGAATCGCCACAAAATGCACTATAGGGGGATGTGATTAGTTGTCAAATTCTCCTTACCCGAAAAGTTATGAACTTCTTGGTATGTGACTAGTTAGTCAATATTTAATTCATTGGTATGAACTTCTTGGAATCAGCCTTTTTTCATCCCACATTTATTCCAGTTTTTAGGAGCATTAATGGTTAGTCCAAAATTTCTTCCATTTTCAAGACAACAATAATTTCAGATTTGTTTGGTCTCTAGGTAGTCCATTCCTCAAGTATGTTTGGTTTTCATTGATGTGCATAAAGAAAAAGATTGTGATTGTTTCTAAGTTCTTGATTTTGTATTTTCTTTCTTCTATTTTCACTCCATTCGAGAGATTGTAACCTTCGAACATTTCTTTTTTTCTTTTCACTATATCAATAAAAATTTGTTTCTTGTTAAAAAAAGTTCAAGGTAAGCAATGATATGTACCTCTACAAGAGGAAATTTTATTGACATCATACGTAGCATCATCTTTGTCTCAACTGTATCTGGTGCAAAAGCCAAATATTCTTCATTTTTCTTCAGCGACTGCAGGACTTCCTGGAAACTCGGGGATATACCTTTGCCAACTTCTACAAACATCCCTTTCCGTATATGCCTGACACCAAAAGAAAAATGGAAAAAAAGAATTATGTCTTCGAAACAAAACGGGAGTGCATATACAAACATGCGCAAATCGTTGGAGCCAATCCGTTCGCTGACAACTCCTTTGCTCCACCAATTAAAGAAATTTAACGGAAAACCAACTATAGGAATGCACATATTCAAGCCTGTATATGCATGTCAAATTGAAAAGAAAAAACTCCCGCAGCTGCTTAAGCATATGCATAAAAAATCCTCCTTTTATTCCAAAATAAAATAAAACTGCAACAAATATCAACTTCTCCTCTTCTTTCAACTCCATTCAGAAACTCTCTATTGATAATTGAAAATTTACAGCCTGAAAAATTATCAACTTAGGAGTATCACATAAAAAGAGAGCATCATCAAAACTAACGAAACTAAATACAGAGAAACCTTGATATCTACGCTTATTTACACACCGAGGATAGCCGTAAAAACATTTTGAAAGGGAAGCATGAAATTTGGAAAAACAAAAAGCACGATTGACGAACATATACTGCGATACAGAACTCAAGCGAACAAAACAAATACCACAAAATAACAGACCACTCATAAGCCAGAGAGATGCCATTTTTAGAAACTCACGGTTGCGGAGGATGGACTGTGTTATCAACTTGCGTCCTTACAGCTATCAGCAACAACATCACCACAGTCGGAAGTAAAATCTGCCAGAAACAGAAACAACATACATTCAATCTTCCATTCCAGAACAGAACAGAACAGAAATAGAACAAACAGTAACAGAAATGAAAAAAAAAAAAATGATCATCAAAAAAACACAAGACTAAAAGAATTTCCACCGCGTAAAGTAGAATGACAACGAAAAAAAAAAGACCGCCGCTAATATCGCATATCCTTGTACACTCAACAGCAATAAGAAACAACAAATTCTCCAGAAATTCGACGATACAGCGGCGGATACATGAATGAGATCCACAGTAAACAATAAAACCCTAGCGTATAGATTGAGATGAAAACAAACAGGAATGTAAAGCGACAACAAAAGTAAAAAGATGAATAGAGAAAAAAAAAAACCTCCGCGGAGGTGATGAAAGGATGGCGAATTTTGAGAAGCCAGTTCTTGCGGAGCATAGCCTTGAGCTGCCTCCATGCAGTCGCCATCGCCGGAGGATCAAAGGAGGGAGGGAGCGTCTCAGGGAAGACGGAAATGCAGAATCAGAGAGACATGAGAAGGGAAGAGAAAAGGAGAAGAAAAGGAGGAGGAAAATGAAGGCAGTTGGCGTTGTGGAGTCAACAAGTTCACAATTTTCTCTTTTTTTTTCTTTTTTTTTTTTTTTTTTTTTTTTTTTTTTTTTTTTTTNAAATGTAATTTTGCATATGCTTCATTATTCGTTAGTAAGTACAATAAACACCTTTTGTGAGTATGAAGGGACGAGAATAGACCATATTCGATTCAGTCGTATTCAAATGACTCGAGAATTTGACCCATTCGGACTACTAAACTCAACCGGTTAGTTTCTTTTTTTTTTTTCTTCTTCAGTTTGGATTGAGTTGAATTTTTGCAAAACCCAAAGTTTTTTTTTTTTTTTGTCTCACGAGACATTTTTTTTATTGTATCAACACAACCAACACGAAAATAGGGTTATAACCTAATCCAACCTGCCTAAATTTTAAAATTATTATAATGATTAAGAATATTTGTCATTTGTAACCGACGTTAGTGATACATTGTGACTAGTGAATGTTTGATATTTGAGTTTTATTAAATTTCCGTTATTAATGTAAGGTATATTATGGACAAGTATAAATTTTTAGGGTTGGATTGTGAATTTTGTTCGTGTTGATTGAGTTCGGGTTGGTCCAAAAAGATTTTTTTCAACCCAATCTGTGTACACATCCAACACTTGATTCGTGCTGTTTTAATTTTGATTTTTTTTTTGTTTAAATTATGAGCTAAATCTACTCACGTTCAACTTTTTGTTAGTATCTAATGAGTTCTTAAACTTACAATTTTATGTCGAATAGTATTTTAACCTATTCAACTGTTTTAAAACTTGGTGGATATACTGATAAAGTTAAAAGTTTAGAAATTTATTGGACATAAAAATAAAATTAAAAACAGATCAAACCATTTACATAGTTTAAGGATTAAACGAACCCAATGTTAAACATTTTTCAAAACTTATAACCAAACAAACACAAACATGAAATTTCACGGAATAAACTTATGACTTAATATTTATTTATTAACATTAATAATAAGTCACATCGATTGGAAAGAGAAACAGAGCAAGAAATGCTCTCTCTAATAGAGCATTTTAAAGCTGTGAGACTGATGGCAATGCGTAATGGGCCAAAGCGGACAATATATTGTTAACAATGGGCTTAGGTTGTTTCAAATGGTATAAAAGATAGACACGGGTTGTTTCAAATGGTATAAGAGATAGACATTGGATGGTATGCCAGCGAGCGCGTTGGTCCCAAGGGTAGATTGTGAGATTCCACATTGATTAAGCATTATTTATAAGAGTATGAAAACCTCCCCCTAAATATGTACCTGTCTATTACTTGTTATTTCATTAAAATAATTAATTACGCAATTTCAAACCTTTTTTCTTAATAAATATATTATTTACCTCAACTTCAATCGTATTAAACTTTTTTTTTTTCTCCGAATCTTTCGAACCTTTCATTATTTAGTTTAAAGTGTATAATTTAACCATTTGAGTTACACCGAGTTATATATTCATCTATTTTTATTATTTAGTTTAAAGTGTATAATTTAACCATTTGAGTTAGACCGAGTTATATATTCATCTATTTTTATCTTTTTCAAATAAATTAATAAATACTTATATAATATAATTCTTTAATTTTCTTTTAAATGTTAAAAAGGAAGAAGCAAGCTCTTGTGTTGCAGTAAAATTCAAGAAAAAGGTAAATACGTAGAAATAAAGAAGAAAAGTGAAAAAGATATGAAAAGACAATGACCAGAATAGACCGGAAGGCACGCGGAAAGATATTACAAAGTGTTGGGCACATCTGTCATTTCACTTCAGACAAACACATTAAAAATAAAATAAAATAATTTGGTCGGATAAGGTTGAATAGTTAAAATTATGAAATTGGGGAATTAATGATTTAATATGATTATCCTAATGGCCGACCTTATGCTTTTAAGGTCAAGCGCTGCCGGGACGACAGTGACCCAACGCATGACGTAAATTATATCCAATACAAATTTATATCAATTTTCTTTTCTTTTTTTTTTTTAAATTAGTTTTTTTTTTCAATTATCCTAAAAATGAGTAAATATTACTCCGTGTTCATATGATCCAATGACCAGAGCGACTTAGACTATCCGATAATCGGGTTATATTAGTTTTTTTTTTTTTTGTTCGGGTTGGGTTGAATTTTTTTTTAAACCAAAATGTAAAATAGAGTTGGGTCGAATCATCAATCCAACCAATTTGAAATTTTAATAACGGTATACACGAGTTCGTTTGGATTAGGTTGATAAATTTTTTTGAACCAACGAGAATTTTTAGGTTGGTCAAGTTGATAACCTGAACAATCCTAATAGAGTTCACAACCCAACCCTCAATTTACTGGTCGGATTGAATTAGGTTGTCAGATTATTTTTTAAATTATTTAAAAAAAAAACTGTCCTTATACAATACATGTTACATTTAGAAATGTCCATTTTACCCGCCTCGTACAGAGAGAAGTCGTTTAGACGGGGAATGGAGGAGGGAGTAGAGAATATTTTTCTCTATTAAATAAATGGGACCGGGGACGAGAGTATATTCTCTGTCCATGTCCCCGTCAGGGAATGAGGGAGAGAGTAATGAATATTTTTTTATCGGTTAGATAAATGAGTCACTGTATTTCAAGTTCCAGGGTATTAATGGAACTTTTGAAATATTTTTAAGAGGTTAAAAGTATTTTTTAAATAAAGTATTAATGTATTTTTGAATTTTTGTTTTTAAAGTTGTATTATTGAAAATTTTAAAAGTTTTAATATTTTTTTAAAATAAAATATAAAATTAAGATATTTTTATTAATTCGAACCAAAATAGTCATCGCGATTTGGACTTCAAGTTCAACCATGGATTATTTAGGTGCCTTATGTTGTGGAAAAGGCCTCTTGGTGGGCCCAGAATATCGGCCCAGGCCCAATATTGTTTGCATTGTGTTGTAAAATTGGCTACGACTACTAGAACACTTGTAGGTTTGAGAGTTAAATTTACAATTTTGGTGTTAGTTGAGAGTTAATTAGGTCCCGTTATGATTTTCACGTTCTCGAGCTTCAAAAATTCCTTCTTTAGTACTAGACTGTCGTCACGAACTCTCACAACTACGTAGAAATTCAATTCTGTAGGAAGGAGGTCTAGAAAAGGTTAACGGAGCAATAAAAAAATACCTGCTTTTGACGCTACGTTGTACTGAGTTGGGATGATACTTGTCACAATCTGCAATACGATTGCGCCTCAAGTAAGTCATCGAGGACGATGACTAAGTTAAGTGGGGGAGAATGTCACAACCATACTATGAAGAGAGAAGGTTGTGACCCTCACGTCATGACAAGCAAAGCGGCGTCTCTCAAGAGACGCCCATCCAGCCACATGCGGGTCAATATAGAAGAGTGTCATGATGCGATCGAGATGACGAGATGAGATGCGACGTTGCATTGAGAGACCTTGGCTCGAGCAGAGCCAAGGTCGGGCCGAATGACTTGGCCTAGTGTAGAGGCAAGTCGGATGTGTCGCAAACGATTGAATATGCACGCATAGACGGCGTGTGTGGTTGAACAAGTTTGGATTCCGCACAAGCGATGTTTGATTGGTAAAGACAAACCTTACCTAAGGTCTGACGAAGCCACAAAACCGGGATGAAAAATATATATGGGGCTTAATTCCCCTTAAAATTAGTCGTGAGCGTGATAAGATCACGATGCCGCGCGGTAAAAAATGTAGGACCGTGACACTACTCATGTCAAAATAGTCTTTTTCCTCTTCGAGAGCTCTCTTTAAAATCAAATGAAATAAGACATATATATAGGAAAACCCGACAACATGTCGACACTACATACGAAATTAATTTTATTTTATTAACGTTTTGCTAATTAAACTAATGTTTAAGTTATTTTATTAACGACTAAGATTGATTAAGAAAAAAAGTAAAAACTATCTTTTTCAAGCATAATTAACTCTCGTGCAAAGTTATAAAATCAACATTCGAGTGTAGAAATTCTTTCCCTAATCGATTGGCATCGAAATTTTGTAAAGTGATTTTATGCATTGTTGAAGATGACATTACGACACCTTCTAAAAATAGAAATTTCGAGTAGTGTCGAGATGTTATCCGCTTGGCTCGATACGTATCGCCGTCAGCCTCATGGTTTTAAAACGTGTTTATTAGGGAGAGGTTTTCGCACTTTTATAAACAATGTTTCGTTCCTCTCTCCAACCCATGTGGGATCTCACAATTCACCTCGACCCAGTACTAAATTGAGCCGCCCAAACCCACTACTAACAGATATCATCCGTTTTTACTCGTTACGTATCGCTATCACCCTCAAGGTTTAAAACACGTCTATTAGGGAGAGGTTTTCGCACCCTTGTAAAGAATGTTCCGTTCCTCTCTCCAACCCATGTGGGATCTCACAATTCACCCCCTTTCGAGGCTCAGCACCGAGTCGAGCAACTCAAACCCACCCGTAACAAATATTATCCGTTTATGCCCGTTACGTATCGCTGTCACCCTCAAAGTTTTAAAACGCGTCTTCTAAGAAGAGGTTTCCACACCATTATATTAAATTCTATCCCCTCGAGTCTTATACCTAGTTTTCTTCTATCCTTAAATTCTTGCTAGATTAGGTTGACTTATGTTAATAATTGATGGAGTAAATTTGACATTATATGAAATAAAAATTTTTTTAAAAAAATAGAAGGGCAATAATGGATTGCATAATTCATAGTAGTGGCAGTGATCATGGCATATAAATTATCAAACAAATGGTAAAGGGTAAAAAAGGAATACAATTTGTAAGAATAAGTGAGTTTTGAATAAAAAGTGGAATTATTGCCATCATGAAATGAAAAAGTATATGATATTTTTAATATATAAATAAAATAAAATATTTATCATAGTAATTGTGACATATTTGACTTTATAATATTTTATTTCATTAAATTAAAATCTAGTAATTCCATGTCGGTTGGAGAGGGAAACGAAACATCATTTATAAGGGTGTGGAAACCTCTCCTTAGCAGACACGTTTTAAAACTGTGAGGTTGACGACGATACGTAATGAGCTAAAGTGAACAATATCTACTAGAATCAGAGTTAGACACTGGGTGGTGTGCTAGTGAGGACACTAGGCCGCCCAAGGGAGGTGGATTGTGAGATCACACATCAGTTGGAACGGGAAACGAAACATTTCTTATAAGGGCGTAGAAATCTCCGACGCGTTTGAAAACTGTGAGGCTAATGGCGATATATAACGAGTCAAAGTAGACACTATCGAAAAATGTAGAAATAAAAGGGCAACTCTAAATGGGCCTAAATCTCCTGGGGCTAATTGAGAGTGCTGATTGGGCTTATTTTATTTTTGTAAGATGGTGGTCCTTCACCTAGTCAATGCATAAAAACGGATCCACGACGAGGGTCTACGCTAGTTTGGTTCGGTTGGTGACGTGAATCATAGAGTTCAAACTCAACTCGTATTCAATCTAAATTCAGTTTATTCTCGGCTTTGTCGTTGCCCCGAAGTACAAGGGTCAGTCCAAGTTCAGCTCGTATTCAATCTAAATTGAATTTAAAATCAAAGTTTATCCTGCTATTTCCAATCTAGCTCATTCGTTTATTGAAGATGTCACGTGACACCCGAGTAAAAGAGTACATAAATGAACCATATATTTATACTAATTAGATACACATTCTATGTTGGTAATCTCCGTGTTGAGAGATATAATATTTGGAGAATATATTATAATAATTAGTTATGGAATATATCTTAGATATTATATCTTAATATTTTTTTCTTTACGATTTGATTAGTAGTATATTTTATTTTATTTTCAATATTTAATTAGTTTATATTTTCGTTATTGGTAGGTATTAGTTGGTAGCTTGTATCCTATTTAAACGTTATGAATATCAACGAGAATACGTACCTTCTATCCCAATTTTATTTCTCACTCTTAACAGAAAGTAACGACAAAACATGCTGAAATGTCTCGTGTTGATCTACGGAGAAAAAGCGAGGAATATGTAACATCACAATGTCGTAAAGAATATCAAGATCATCAAACACCGAATAAAAAACATACTAAAAAGATTCATGTTGATCTACGAAAATTAGTTGATGAGACAGTGAATCCACACGACAGTTTTTAATTTATTTTTTTTTTAATTTTTTTTTTTATTATTTATTCTGAAACTTAACTGGAAACGACAATGTCAGATATCTCCACAGCTTCACAGCAGAATTAAATAAAATGGCCATAATTAAACTCTCACACTAAAAACGCAGCGTTTTGCAAATTTCCAATAGGAGATCGACCGTCACGAGCCCATCGCCCTTCCCGATTTCGCCACGTGTCGCTCTTCCGTGTCGGTCGAAAACAGCCCGGACCCGCAGCTCGAGGATCGTGCGGATCGCTGACCCGATGGGTCCGGATTCTCTGGTTTAGCGTACACTGTGATCGCGATCCGAGAAATAATCGCCGCCGTTGGATTTCGGATCTTGCGAGATCTCTGTTTGCAAGAAAAAATTTGTCGACGGCCCCCTCTTTGGTTGCTTCTTTGAAACTTCTTGTCTCCAAACTTACCAATGATCTTGATTTTTTTTTAATCGAAGTAAATTCAACCACATCGTACTAATTTTTATTTTTTCAATGACGATTTAGTCATTATAGTTTATTAACGATCGATTCAGTTTTCTATCGATTATCGAGTACCTCTAAGAGTTTAGAGAATATCTTCAATTATCGCTCGGGTTTAGGTTTTCTTGCCCTTTCGAGTATTTCTTCTACGATGTACTTTGTCACCCTCGACTCGTTCCTCTAGTTTGTTGGTTAGACGTTTTATATTTCCTCCCAAGAGTTGTTTTCAAGGAATATTCTCTCCATTGGTCTGAAGCCTTTTGGAGAAGCCCAAAACAAAGCTATGAAAGCTTATGCTCAAAGTGGACAATATCATACTATTGTGGAGAGTCGTGTTCGTCTGACACGAGGAAGGTCATGGTGCAAGCTTTGTGCTAGAAGGAGTTGCCTTAAGGTTTATGGAACATGACGATCGTGTCATGTGCTCTTATAACTTGTTGATAGGGTTGTGATTATAGACTACTTAATGTTCGTGTGCCCTGGTTTTGAGTTTTGAGTAACTTAAATAGAGTTCACAATAAACTCTTTATTTTCAAGTTAAATTGGATTGAATTGTCTTTTTTTCTTTTTTGTTAATTATTTGAAAAAAATCACTGTAAGTATTACATTAATAACTAAAATCTCATAAAACTAAAATATCAAACATTTACAACTCACATCACATTACTAATATCGTTAACAAATGTCAAATATTCTTAATCTTTAAAGTATAGTTGAGTTAAATCAAGTTGACCCAACAAAAAAAGTCAACTCACGAACCGGCTCGAATTTTTAATTTTCCAAAATATACTCAAATCGAGAAAGAATATAACTCAACCCAACTTCTATGCCTTGAGTTGGATAGTCATCGGTCCCGTCCTATATTAGCTAATCGAGGAAATGATCATAAATTTATAAGACAGACAGAGAACTAAAAATTATATTAATTGGCTACTATTTTCAAAATAAAGAAATAAAAATGTCCGTAGAGGATTAAAACTCAAAACAGAGTTGGTTACTCTGAATCCACGTTTTATGATGAGTCAATAATAGAAATATTGTTGTTTAAAAAAAATGAGGAAAATTAAAATAATAATAATAAAAAGAAAATTAATTGAAAGGGACAGCGGCGGAAAAATGGAGCCGCATTCCACGAGAGAGCTTCACTCACTGATAAATAAAATGTTTAAATAAACCCTTCGCCTGAAAAATCCCCAAAATGCCAATTCTCAATTCCAAATTCAAATCCGCCATTGAAGAAGACCTTACAAGACGAGGCTAAATGGGTGTTCCTCTCGCCGGAAAATCCAAATCCACTTCCGGCGAGAATTGGGGAATGGGTCTTCTTCTCGTCTTCTTCTCCGACGACACCCCTTCCGCCATTGCCGACCAGAACAAGCTTTTTCCGTCTTCTTCTTCTTCTTCTTCTTCAGCTCGTCGGAGTAATTACAATCTTCTCACTAAAGCTCAGTCCACCATTTCCGTCTGTGCTCTGCTCGTTTTTCTTTCTCTTCTTCTTTTCACTCTCTCCACCTTCGACCCCGCCATTAAAATGAACCTCACTCCCCCCCGGCGCCTCCTCTCCCAGAAACCGTCGCCGATTGAAGTCCCTTCGTTGGAAAATCGGTGGATTCCGTTTCGCAAAATGTGGAAGCCGAAACCGGCGACGGTGGTTACGTCGACAGCGGCGCTGCAACGAATGGGGACTTTGCATATGCGAGGTACTCGGGCTATGGCGGACTTGACGGTGGTCCATGTGTCGGAAGACGTCGGAGAAGAAGACCTCCGCCTATTTCTTCGACTGTTTCATCGCTCCGGTGTCACCGCGAAATCCGATTCTGTCTTCGTCTTCCCCTCGCCGGCGTTCTCGTTAAGATTCCGTCCGATTATTCAAGAGGAAAACGAATCGTTTCTGAAACTCCTTCTCCGGTACCGGAATTTGAACGGAACGGCCAGCCGGGCCGCGGCGGCGGGATTTGATGTCACCAGGTTTATTAAGACCAAAGAGAAGAAGGAGCCGGACGAGCCGATTTGGGGGAAGAAAATGAAACGACTCGGCAACGATTCGGACGAGTTGACTCGGATGAGTTACGGCTCGGTAGTGAGTTTCGACGCGGCGGAAATGGATTCAGAGAATTCACTTTCCGGCTTCTCCGATCACATTCCGATGAGTCTGCGACGGTGGGCGTGTTACCCGATGCTCCTCGGCCGAGTCCGCCGGAATTTCAAGCACGTAATGCTCGTGGACGCCAAAAACTCGCTTCTACTCGGCGATCCACTCGGCCGAGTCAGAAACAAAGCAACCGAGTCAGTGATTCTCTTCCCGAACAAGCACAGCAAAAAGAACTCGGAAAAATCAAACTCGCACCATCAGGTAAATCCGGCCGTCGTGATCGGCGGCGCACGCGGTGTCCGGCGACTATCAAACGCGGTGGTGGTCGAAATCGCCCGAATTCTGATGCAGCACAAGAAAACTAACTCGGTGTCCGACTCGGGAGTAGTGAGTCACCTCGTTAACAGTGAGTTTTCATTAAAGAACGTGAAGGTGATTATGGCAGCCGAGTCGATCCCAGAAGCGAGTTCACTCGCCGGAGTCGAATTCGGTTCCGTCGGATCGTCGTCGGCGCCGGAGAAGATGATGTTCCTGAGGGGCAATACTGATAATTTGGGCGAAATTAATTCTGTTCTTAGGAAGAAAATATGTTCGTCGGAAATTGATTCTTCTGTCTATACCGATTGTGTTAGCAAATCCAATGAGTGAGCTATAAAGTGTTCTTCATTTTTCTTTTTTTTTAAATATATAATTTTTTGTTCTCCTGTACATACTTTACATCTTGCAATAAAGATTCTAACGTTGTTTGATTATGTTTTTTTTTAAGGATTGTTGTTTGATCTTCTTAAGGTTGTTTTTCTCACAAAGGTCGGATTAAATATGTTCGTCGAATCCGTTTCGTATAGTTCATATATTTGTCGGTATCACATTCATTTTAAATGAAAATTGTTAATATTAATATTCTTAAACCTTTTAATCTAACCATTAATATATGGACGGAGCGGTCAAACATATAACTATTACATAATTTTTTGTATTATGTTTTTTTTTAGAATTATTGATTTTTTTTAAGGTTATTTTTTTTATAGAAGAATTATATTAAATTAATTGTATTGACCTATGTCTACGTTTTTGTATATCTCGCTAATTTTAAATAAAATTGTTAATATTTTATTTAAAAAATATAATTAAAATTATAAAAGTATTTTAAAAATATTGGTGACCTCTCATATTTTCATTATTATCCATATTTTAACTTAATCGTTAATATATAAACGGAACCGTGAATTAAATGTATTAATAATATTATTTTTAAAGAGTGATACCTATATTTACAATTAATTTTTTTTATAAACATTAAATGCAAGGTATTTTTGAAGTTACTTAATTTATGGATTAAATACCAATTACAATCTTATAGATTAATAAAATTTCATAATTGGCGAACTAAATATCTTTTAATTATCGAGATTAATGTTTAATTAAACAACATATCAATAATCTAAGACGGGAATTAATTCGATAAATTATGGGAATATATAAATATAAAATTAAGAGAAAAAAAAATATGAAAGGAAGTTTGGTAGCATCCAATGTGAAGGAAAAGAGAAGGTGGTGAAAGCGTGGAATATAAAATTTTATTTATTTTAATTTAATTTATTTTAGAATTAAATTAAAATTATAAAATAAATAAAAGAAAAAGAAAAAGAGAGAGTGTTTCACGGAGGGACTGTGAGGCAACGACGCGTGAAAGAACGGTTAAACGCATTGATGAAACCCATGTGATTGCTTCTCTTTTTCCCTTTTTTATCACAATAATCCTTTTTTTTTTCTTTTTAATATATTTAATATTCAAATTTAAAATTTTTATCTAATAAAATTTTAAAATTTTAATTAAAAATTATTAAATTGACATTTTCAAAGTTCAATTTCTATATATATTATATATTTTTAAAATTTTAAAAATAAAAAAAAGTTCAAAACCTAAATTATTTTTATTTGTTTATAGTTTTTTTTACTAAATTAATAAAAATATATTATTTTTTTTTGTAATTTGTCTAAAAAAAATATATATTCGCCCAGTTTTAAATATTTTAATAATAATCTTAAAACTTAAAAGAAAAAAAAATTATTAATCCATTTTTAAAAAAATTTAATAAAAAAAAATACATTGAATGAAGTTTCTTCTAAAGTAAGAAACTCAATTTATAAAAAGAAAATAACTCATTCAAAAAATTATTGACTTGTGAATTTATTGCCCAATTAAAAGAGTTTTTTTAATAAAAGAAAATTATTCAAAAATATATGAAATTTTATTTAGAATCAAATATATTTGATTCGATACATTAAAATTATCATTGAAAAAATGATATAAAAAATGATCAAATAAACTAAAATGCAACTTTTTAATCCGCTTTTCAAAAGCATAAAAATAAAAATAAAAAAAGGACACCAAATAGTATTTAAAACCCGTTAAACTATGACCAAATCTTGGATCACGAATCAATACTTGATGACATCAGCATTCTCCAGACATTTAAGTATTTTTTAGTTCGGTAAAGATATTTAGTACTAAATTATAGTTTACTATATATATATATATATATCATATTTGATATTTTATTATAAGCAAATATCTTCTTAGCATAAATATTTTTTCATATCTTGTAATTTATTTAGTTATAAATAAGATAACTTTCAGACCATTTAAATATGGTGGATTATGTAAATATTTTGAATCTTATTCTAAGCATCGTTCTTATTTAGATGTAGTTGCGGTTTATTCATGTAACTTTTATTTATTTGCGTGTTACACTTTGGAGACCGGAAAGTTGATCAAATAAAAAATTTTAAAAATGGTGAAAAGTAAAAAAAATGTGGGTGAATTAAAAAAGTTAAAGTAGGGGAGGTGGGAAAGTAAAGGTGAAAAATGTGGGCTTTGGTTTTGGCGTGTGCCAGCTACGTTTTACACTGCCCAACCAAACCAATCCCTAATGGCTTGGAGTAATATTAAAGTGAAGCTTTTATCTTTTTTGTTGGAGACTCTCAAGCCACACATTTATTTCTCCTTTTCTTCTATAGTAAGAATAATTACGGAGATTTTTACCGGTAAGACAAATAGGTCGAGATGGAGATTATATTTCTGTCGATGTCTTGTTAAGGTAGAATATGTTGTTTGACGAACACGACTCTCCACAATGGTACGATGTTGTACATATAAGCTCTTATTGTTTTGCTTTGGACTTTCTCAAAAGGCCTCGTTCGAATGAAGAGTGCATTATTTGATTATAAACCTGTGACCATTTCCTAAATGAACCGATGTGGGACATTTTCATCGAACAAATGTCATATCTACAAACTGGGCAGAGATTTCCAATCACTTGGTTCAACTCTAATTTTCAAATAACTTTGTAAACAAACAATAAATTTTACAATCACCAGGTTAACTCTAATTTCCACGTAATATAAGTGAATCTAATGTCAATCAATCAATAGTTTTCCTTAAAAAATGGAAATTATAGTTTAAAAAGTTTATTTAAAATAATAATAATTTTTTTAAAAAAATAATAAACAAAAAAAATCGGAGGAAAACTTGTTAAGAAATAGAATACGAGCTAACAATTAATGCGTACAAATGAGAAAAATATAAAATAATTAAATATTGAGAATAAAATAAAATATACTAGAAATCAAATTTAAGATATAATATCTGAGATATATTCTATAAATAATATATTCTCTAAATATTATATCTCAATAAACTCGATTCCCGCAAATTTCGCGCCGAGAATCTCCACCCAACCCCTAAAAAATAAGTAGGGAATTTCGCGAGAATGAGAAATGAAATAGGTGGTACGATGAGGACGGGGAAGGCTTCACCATCCTCGCCTCGTGAATATCTTTATTAGATATATATAAACCAAGTGATTGGAAAGATTTTGTTCGTTTAGCATTTGGTAAAAGATTTTGTTCATTATTCTTCTTTTAATTGCAGAGATGGGTTCGATATAAAATTAAAAATTCGAGATTTTATTAGATATATATAAACCAATAAATTCATATATTGAAGCAAGTTTTGTTATAATATAAAAATAAATGTGAAAAAACAGATGGACCATATCATGACGTCATGTACATTAAGTTGTACCATGTTTCAAATCTATAATAATATAGTTGGCAACAACTTTATATTCGCAGACTTTATTAATTATATATATATATATTTAAAAAATTAAAGTTTTTACCCTTTTACATAAAAAAATCCAAAAAATAATTTGTAATAAATATTAATTTTTTTACTTCATATCTTTGCTTTCTATTTTATTTCCCGTCTTGAAAAATTTTTAATTTATTTTCGTGAATGATATATATATCTTAATTAATTAAAGATATATTTTAATGAATAATTTTTATTTTTCGATACAATTTATATTGAAAAAAATATAAAAGAATCCAATAATATTCTATCTCATTTTTTAACTTCAATTTCAATATTACAATATAATCTTTCACATTTATAAATATATAAAACGTGATCGAGACGGGTCGGGAGCGGAGACGGAAATATAATCTCCATCTCTGACTCACGTTTATCTTATAGAGAGAAATCTCTTTTCACTCTTGATTGAATGACGTAGGGAGTAGAATGTCAATGTAAGGAATCATAATAATAATAATAAATAAATAAAAACTCGGTTGCAAGAAAATTTGGAAGACGGCTACCTTTTTTTCAGGTAAAGAAAAAGCGAACTTTTATGGACGATGGCAACATCGTGAGTAGAAACTGTGGCACGTGCATAGGGTAGATTCATATTAAAAATCCTAATCCTAGGTTAGAATTGGTTGTTTGTTTTAAATTATTTTATATTTATTTTTAATTTCTCCAAATTTCAGTATTTCTTATTTAAAAACGTAAGACATGACTGTGTTTTACAGCAAAAAAAAAAAAAATGTTTTAAATGTTTTCTGACATTTATATTATAGATGATGTTTTCTTTGAAGAATTATATTTCCAGATTAGAAATGAGCATGAAACATTAGTAGCGATCGTGAGTATGTAAAAATTTAGAGTCGTTCAGTCAAATAACTCAATATTCAATACATGTGATAAAAATTTAGTATCGTGAGTATGTAAAGCTTCTTATCCTAGGTTAAAATAAGTTGTTTTTTGGTTTTAAATTATTTTGTATCTGTTTTTAATTTCTCTAAATTACAGTATTTATTATTTAAACACGTAAGACCATGACTGTATTTTACAAAAAAGAAAATGTTTTAATGTTTTCGACATTTATATTATAAATGATGTTTTCTTTCCAGAATTATATTTTCGCAATAGAAATGAGCATGAGACATTAGTAGCGATACCGAGTATATAAAAATTTAAGGTTATTAGGCTATTTCAAGCTGGATATGAAATATGCTAAAAAGTGAAAGGCAATGGTCGAGTATATGGGTCGTGAATCACAAATCCACATATTTATTTAACGGGCGAACCTAAGCCACCGACACTATAAAAAATAAAAAATAAAAAAAACACAAAAGAGGACAAATAAAAGACATTATGAGATTTAGAGAGAGACAGAGCAATCCTTCCCCACAGTATTAGTTGGTTGAAAGAAGCTTCTTTAGCCTCGCCCTTACTTGCAACTTGCAATCCTAACAACTCCAAACCATCCTTTTCAAAATATTTTCCAAATTTTAATAAATTTCCAATCAATATTAATAATCATTTATTCAAAATATATATATATATATATATATATATATATATATATCTGAGTCGTGATTTTAAATAATCAATATATTTGTTTATTTTAGTTTAATTTTATTTAATTAGAGCTTCTTCGCGTTGAGCTTGAATGGTCACATAAAATTTGATACATTTTCTTTACTTGTAACGAAACGAGAAAAAAAAAAAAGTCAGAAACGATGCTCGTCGAACATGTGAGATTTATGGCAAGCGTCGTAAATCTCGTGAACACAACTGCCTCCCCACACCTTCATAACCCCCTCATGCCCTTCCTCCACTGCGAGAGAGAAATAATGTTGAGATATAATATTTGGAGAATATATTATTTATGGAATATATCTTAATATTCTTTGGTTTATGATGATTTATAATATATTTTATTTTATTCTCAATATTTAATTAGTTTATATTTTTCTTACCGGCTCGCTTGTATCCTGTTTAAAGCTTATGAATATCAATAAGAACACACATTCGATTCCAATTCTATTTCTATTTTTCATTCTTAACAAAGAACAAGAGAAGATGAGGAAAAAAAGACCTCACGGCATGGTCGGCTTGTCAAGCTTCGGGGTGTTCGGTCGCATCTAGTAGCGGAGGAAGGAAGGAACTAACCTAAACGATGGTCAGAAACGGGAGAAGAAAAAAAAAGTGTAATCTACCTATTGAACTGAATTTTTTATTTTTAAAAAATTTAACTTAACAGAAATCGAAAAAAATCCAACTCAATAAAATAACTTGAATTGGTCTAATTTTTTATTTTTTAAAAAACTCAATTAAATAAAAAGAAAAGTATTAATTTAAAAAAAAAATAATCCTTAACCATATAATTAATAGTTAATAAATGAGTGCGTAAAACAATCTAAAAAAAGTCTACAATTGAATTAATTTCCCAAATTTATAATTTCAAAAAATAAAAAATAAAAAATAAAAAATAAAAAAACCTTTTTCCTTCCAAATCATGACAGTTTTTTAATCCTTAAAATTCATGTGAAATATGTTTTTTTTTAAATAAAAAAAATTAGTGCTTTTTTTAAACTATGATTTTCAGTCAATGACACAATAAAAATCATATTTTGAAACATAAAACAACACTTTATTAAAATATTATATTATATAAATTTTAAAAACATGACACGTACGATGATTTAATCTCTTTGCAACTCGTTTTTTAATTGTAAAAATAAAATCAGTTTAATTGGAGTGTTACTCGATAACTCCATTAATCTCAAATACCCAACCCAACATCCAAACCCAAGTTGAGCTGAGTTAGTTTTTTTTCTCGGGTTGTGTTAAGTTTTTCGAAAATCGATTAGTGAGTTGACTTTTTTGGTCAGATCAACTCGATCAACTCAAAAATAAGGATACAATCTAATCCTTAGTTGAGCTGGGTTAGATTTTTTTCTTGATATGTGTTAAATTTTTGAAAATTGATTTGTGAGTTGACTTTTTTTTTGTTGGGTTATTTGTGGGTTGACTTTTTTGGTAAGATCAACTCAATTAACTAAAAAATATGGATACAACCTAACCCTAGTTGAGCCGGGTTAGATTTTTTTCTAGACTTGTATTAAATTTTTCGAAAATTGATTTGTGAGTTGACTTTTTTTTGTCCGTTATTTGTGGGTTGACTTTTTTGGTCAGATCAACTCGATTAACTAAAATAAGGATACAACCTAATCCAACCCAACCCTATTTTTTTAAAAAAATAATAATACTTAACGTTTGTAATTAATGTTAGTGATCGGTTGTGACTTATAAATATTTGATATTTGGATTTTAGGAGTTTCTAGATATTATTGCAACATGTATGATGAATTTTTAAATAATAATAAAATAAATGGCAGCTCAACCTAATCAAAAAGAGAGGTTTTAGGTAAGGTCGTGAACTCTGTTCAGATGGCTTGAATCACCAACTCGACTAACCCTTTTTAACTCAACCCGTACCTCTGCCCTTTAAATATAATAATTATTACTCCTCAAGCTTTAATAAAGTTTTTATAAAAATAATAAATAAATAAAATTTTAAAATTAAACACCATTTTTAAAACATGGGTTTATAAGAGGCCTATCAAGAAAGTCAACAAAAAAAATAAAAAAGCCAAAATAAATAAATAGACAAACAAATAAATAAATAAAATAATAAAAACAATAAGAATTAAGAAGAAAAAGATTACATATAATTGAGTGCCCACTTTCTTCTTTCTTTGTCTCAATTGTGCATACGTACAAAGAGGTCATTTCACTATTTTTTTTTTCTTTTTAATAATCATTATTATCTTTATTATTTAGACGACTATATTTATAGCGAGTTACAATCGTAAAATAAAATCACATTTATTTTGGCGACCCTATATTGTAGAGTGGATCTCGAAAGAT
Source organism: Cucurbita moschata (assembly GCF_002738365.1). NCBI lineage: Eukaryota > Viridiplantae > Streptophyta > Magnoliopsida > Cucurbitales > Cucurbitaceae > Cucurbita > Cucurbita moschata. Next base: position 747,477 of record NW_019268565.1, read on the forward strand.
ATGAAATATCTCCCTCCGAGCCGTACATACGACTTTCATCGAATACGGCTTTCCACAGAATTCTATATGTATCTATGAGATCGAGTATGAAATTTTATTTACTCACTTTAAATTGAGTATCCGTTTCCCTCCCTTTCCTGCTAGGATTGGGAATCATGTATTTTACATATCCATACGATTGAGTCCTTGGGTTTCCGAAATAGTGTAAAAGGAGGTGATTTTGATCATTACTATTTGACTCGGACCTTGATGGCAGCGGACTTGCGATTGTGCGGCACTCACTTTTCAACGATAAGTGAGCTAAGCCTCTGGTCTCGGTTTAAGAGAAGGTTTTAGAAAACGAGGGCAGAGAGAGATTTTCGAAAGAGACGTTATATAAGCAAGCAAGAGAGTAACAACCACGGCTCACAGTATATAACTTTGGGTAGGGAAAAGTTGACAAGTTAGAATATCACAACAAAACAAAGAAACTGACATAAGATCATATAAGTCATATGATATTTAGAACTAAAACATAAAACAACAACTAAATCTATTTAACGCAAAGTAGGTGTACACATGTTTGGTTGGGTTGGATCGGAAAAATCTTTTGAGTTAGTTGGATTTGTGACCTGACCAACCCGAGTTCACGTCCCAACCTAATTTTTGGGTTGAGTAGGGTTGGATTGTAATTCTATTTTTCACAATCGCCTTGTGATGATAGCAGACTTGCGATTGTGCGGCACTCATTTTCCAGCAACAAGTGAGTTAAGCCTATTCGTTCTTGCGTCGCCTACAGCCAAGCGACGTATGCTCGAGCCTCTGGCCTTGATTCAAGAAGAAAGTTTTAGAAAACAGGAGCAGAGAGATTTCAAAAGAGAGTTTTGAAACCAAAATTTGAGAAATTGAAATGCGTGTTGCATGGGAATGTAAGCAAAAGACAACAATAACGGCTTACTACATATAACTATCGAGTTTTCAAAAAATTCAATCCAAGCAAAACCGAAAAAAATAAATCTAACTCGACCTAACTTTTATAGTTTAAGTTGGGTAGTTCGGGTTGGTTGAATTCTCATACAAAGCCTAAAATTAACGAAGAAATTAGTTATTTAATTTTATTTTTTAATATATATGGAAAAAAAAAAAAAAACTCTTATAATATAGTGAATAAAATAGGGGAAAAGGACATTAAAATCCTCAAATTGCTTCATTGCCCTTAACTTTATCTCTAATTGTCTTTTTACCCCTCCAAACATATTTTGTGATGGTTAAGGTACTAAAAGACAATTCGATATTTAAGATTATCTGATAAAGTTTATCGGGCCTATTAATTTGTCATATAAAACATTTTTGAACTTTATTTATATATATATATATATAAAGTGAGGTGAGACGGGTGGGGATGGAGACAAAGAACATAATCCACGTTTACAGCATCGTTTAGTTAACTGTTAGAAATCTCTCTCTACACATGTCTCCCGTTTAACGAAGATTGTTCGCCCCATTTGAGGTAGGTCTCCACGAGTTTCTCAAATCAAAAACACCTAATTTTTGTTTTAATTTAATTTTCATATTATGCAAAAATAAATAAATAAATAAACCACATATTATTATTATTTTATTTTTTTAGAATAATGGGAGCAAAAAGCAAGGAAGAAGTAGAGCCAATGAAAGCCTAACTTTATAATTAATTATTATTATTATTAAAATGACATAAAATATGGAAATCATATATTTGGTGGTTGGATATTGTTTGTGGTTGACAGCCTCACGGACTAATATAGTCCTTTTCAAAATTTCACAAATTACAAAAAAAAAAAAAAAAAAGTTATTATTTAATAAACTAATAAATTATTAAATTAAAATTGATTTAAAATTTGTAAAAGAATATTAATATGAAGAAAAATTACAAATTGAGATTAGTTTTTTAAATAATAATTTAAATAATGTTAAAAAAAATTACAAAAATGTAACTAAGAAGCATACTATTGAACAAACTATTATTTATTTAATATAATAATAATAGTGTAACAATCTCCCTACTAGAACAGTTCAGCTTCTAAACCATGTTTTGTTCTGCTCCCTAACCATACCTAACAATGTTTTTATGTCTTGTTCCGCTCTCTAACAAGGTTTTGTTCTACTTCCTAACCATGTTTTCATGTTTTGTTCTACTCCCCGCCATGTTTTCATGTTTTGTTTGACTCCCTCACCATGTTTTCATGTTTTGTTCTACTCCCTAACCGATGTAGGATCTCATAGATAGCGTCACTCGTTTCCTTGTGGAATCTCATAGATACCGATAGATAACGACACTTGTTCCCTTGTGGAATCTCACAGATAGCAACACTCGTTCCCTTGTGGGATCTCACAGACAGCGGCACTCGTTCACTTGTGGGATCTCACAGACAGCGGCACTCGTTCCCTTGTGGGCTCTCACAGACAGCAACACTCGTTCCCTTGTGGGATCTCACAGACAGCGGCACTCGTTCCCTTGTGGGATCTCACAGACAGCAACACTCGTTCCCTTGTGGGATCTCACAGACAGCGGCACTCGTTCCCTTGTGGGATCTCACAGACAGCGGCACTCGTTCCCTTGTGGGCTCTCACAGACAGCAACACTCGTTCCCTTGTGGGATCTCACAGACAGCGGCACTCGTTCCTTTGTGGGATCTCACAGACAGCGACACTCGTTCCCTTGTGGGATCTCACAGACATCGGCACTCGTTCCCTTGTGGGATCTCACAGACAGCAACACTCGTTCCCTTGTGGGATCTCACAGACATCGACACTCCTTCCCACACAGACAGCGGCACTCATTCCCTTGTGGAATCTTACAGATAGCAGCACTCATACAATACTAAACACAGTTATTTGATTATAAAACATCTTATTCGTCCGACATCTTAAACATCCTATTTCTAAGCATCTTAAACAAAATCTCCGATCAAACAACCCTAAAAGATAGCATTTTTCACTCTCGGTATCCGCCCCCCATCATAAAAGAACTTGTGAGCACATAAACTTAGCAGAAAAACAAGATTTCATTTCTTTCTGCCAAAATAAGAAGATCAAAAGGCTCAAATGACCTCAAAACAAAACAAAGAATAATCAACAAAAGAATTGTAACAGCCAATGCAGGGAGGGGAACAAAGAAAAACAAGGAAAAACAAAGAACAAACAAAAAAACCACTCATCACCCTGCATCACAATCAACAAAACAACCAAATACTAAACAAAATTGCAAGAACCAGCCATGATGCCTTGTCACGAACATGGATGTCGGAGTTCGAACGAGCCAACAGCAAGACACCACAATACGTTCATTCTCTAAAACAGATCGAACTTCTTCTTCTGCATGTTTTGCTTCCATTTAGGCAGCTTACTGAATGCTTCTTTCGTTACGCCGAATATCGTCTCGAACTCTTCCGGAGAAAGATATTCCTGAGAAGAAATCAACGACATTGAATGAACCACTAACGAAACCATCGTAAACCCCGGAAAAATTTTAACGATGTCGGACTAACCTCTCTTCGTTTGAAGTCGATTCCAGTCACTGGATTCTCCGACTTCGCTTTTAGTTGATCATAAGTGTACGTGCCAACAACAGGTTCAGCATTATCTTCCTGTCCCCCGTCGTTTTCAAATGAAGGCGAAAAAGTCCCTCCGTCCTTGTCTTCATCATCTTTACCATCCTCCTTTTCGGCTTGGAAATTGTCATCCTCTCCTTTCCCTGTCATTACCCAATTATGTCGTTGGTATGAAAACGATGGATGTCTATCTATAAGTCGAATGGATATCTATCGATAAGTCGAACGAGGCTTGCTTACCCTCATCTGGGTGTGGACTGCGATTCTGTGAGGCAGGAGGAGAATCAGAGCCTTGCTTCTTTTCAGCTGTAAGAACATTAGAAAGTGCAGCTACAGCAGCTGCCCTTTGTGAGCCTCCGCCTTGACTACGGCCCGACGACCTCGTAGCAACAGGTTTCGGCTCAGAGGATGAATTAAATGCAGAGTTTAAAGCAGCTAAAGCTTCACTTCTTTGCCTAGGTCCTCCTGATGCGTTAGTTTTATCCTGCAATAGCAATATGTTTGATGTTTGCAAATTCATCGATCAAGAAAAAAGCCTGCTCGAGCGTTGAGCGTTTACCTCCGCAGCGTTGCCAATTCCAAACAACAGAGAAACCTTCTTCTGGAACGAGTTACCTTGAGTCTACATGGACGAAGATAATTCAAAGGTTAACAACGGAGTAAACTAACCCTTAGTGTAACAGTTCAAGCCCACCACTAGCAGATTAGGGAGAGGTTTCTACACCCTTGTAAGTAATACGTCATTCCTCTATCCAACCGATGTGAGATTTCACAATCTACCCCCTTGGGGACCCAGCGTCCTCGCTAGCACACCGCTCGGTATCTAGCTCTGATACCATTTGTAACAGCCCAAACCCACCGCTAGCAAATATTGTCTGCTTGGTCCCGATACGTATTGTCATCAGCCTCACGGTTTTAGAACGCATCTACTAGGTGAAGTTTCCACACCCTTAAAAGGAATGCTTCGTTTCCCTCTCCAACCGAGGTGGGGTCTCACATTTTTTTTCACGAGCGAAGCATCTAACCAAGTTTTCACCCATCAAAGAAATTTTTTTGACGAAATATTAGAAGAAATAAGAAGTATACTGAGAAACAGAAAGCAAAATGGCAGCACATACGATAGCTTTCGTATTATCCCATGAAAAATACGTCGTGAAGAACATCGGTTCGGTTCCCTCAGTGACTTTGTAGAGTGGTACTTTTGGGGGCAAACCCTCCAGAGATGCAGCCAATTCTATGTAACTCTGCCCAATTTCAAAGGCGTTTTGCTTTTCTTTCGAGTCGACCAACTGACCGATCCATACGAACACTTCCGCGTGTGTATCGAGAATCAACACATCCTCCGTCAAGAGATCATCTTGAGAGAAGTTGAAAACCTCCTGTACCTGCAGAAACTCATAAACAAGAATAACTACAAAACGCTTAAGAAAGCATCCAAACCGATGCATAAAGACAGTCCGGTCCAGAGCTCACCTGAAATCGTCCTGAAACATCGGTCAAAGGAAATCGATATCAATATAAGAACTAATTAGGTACACGGTAGAGAACGTATTATCATTATAAAGAACTGTCACCTTTATTCGATGAAATCGTGTATAGGTGCGGGTCTCGAACGATATCTTGAGCTGCTTTTTTGCTCGTATAATTTTGTTTTCCGCCAAGAGCCGACCAGAAAATTGAACTTTCGGTACCTTCTTTAGCGTGTTTCAAAGTAACGCCCGGCTATAACGTAAATAGGAAGGATATAGTTAGCCAATTGTACAGAAATCGAACAAACATCTGCACAGCACGAGCTGCGAACCTTTAAAAACTCGGCAACTTTCACAGCGGATTGCTGCAGCTCGAACGGACATTGACTTCCGTGCCATATGAACAAAGAAGACGTCGTTTGCAGGACAAAAGAATGGCCCGAGTCCAACGATGTTGCCACATGATCAACTTGCACTGCTTTATTGTTGTGGACAGAAGTTCCAGAAATCTCAATGAGAGAAATATTATCTGCACTATATGTTTCATCCGCCAAGCCCTTCTCTGCTATCCATTTCTTGTAGCCGGCACTAACACCGCCCTAAAGAGCGTATCGGTTAAAAAACCCGAACTCGTAAACCTGGATTCTAACACGAACTGTTTAAAGCTACGTACCTTGAAGAACACCAAAGGCTGGAAAAGTGCAACGAACTGTGGCGGTTCTTTACCCTGAAAAACTCGACCCTACCGAAGTACCAATATAACATGTCAACGACGATAACATAATTCTGATCTAGAAAAGCAATTCAATACCTGAACAGGTTTCCCCTTAAGCGCGTTTGACATCGAACTTGCAAGACGAGCTGCTGTTGTTTGGTCCTCCTGACATTGAACAACATGTTAGGCAATGATTAGTACCGCCCAACCATTTTTTTCGGCACGTGGCCAGAGCTTACCTCGACGCTATCCTTTCCGTACCAAGTGTACAAAAGATAATCTTCCTTCCTCTCACCGGAGTGGTAAGCGTAAAGAATAATATAACAGTCTCCGCTATAGAATTTACCGACGTCCTCTGAAGACACCGGAGTTTTGGTGTCCTCATTGACGTACCATACCTACATAACGAAGCACGAGAAAAAAAAGTAATGACCAAATTCATGTAGTTATCCTCAAAATTAACGTGAAGAAGTAAGCTCGGACTAAACCTCCATCTTTCCACCGCCCTCCAGCAACGGAGGTACGTCCTCATTTGCTTGTGTACTTTTCGACATCCCCTTAATACCAACGCCTTGCTGCTTCAATAAAGCTAGCAGAAATTTGAGTACCAGAATGAATAAGTCGAGCCCGAAGTACATTAGGTACACTTTTAAGTCACAAATGACACGTACCTGCTACCTTTCCTCGTCCTTCCTCAGCTCCAGCAGCTGCAGATCCGGCTGGCCAGGAACCGAAATTGGATTTGAAAGAATGCGTCTCATAACCTTGAATAAGTCGTGTTATTTGTACCGACCTCGGCCTCTTTTGATTAGTAACGAATTCCTAGAAAAGTACAGGTAGCGAAGAACAGATACATTTAGATCCAAATTTAGTGGAATATACTATCTCGGATGCTATACTGCTACTCGAATACCTCAGCAACTTGGTTCGCCATTTTTCTTTCGTCGACTTGCGTTAACCGTCCAACCCAAACGTATACCGCAGAACCACAGTCGAGTAGATAGCATTTGTTATTTTCTAACAATGATCTGGAAAGTTCACCTTGAATGATACTCGTTTTGCCATCAGCTATGCTGCATGCGTCCGAAAACTAAATGAGTAGCGTGTCGAGTTTGTTTTTTCATGCTAAAAACGTATGATATTCTCACAAAACATGTTAGATTCGAGATTATTTTGTCTAATGTCTTGTACCTATAGAGTTTAGGAGGTGTGGCTTCTGCAACCACGTCATCGTCCGTGCTAGCCTTCTTTCCGATAGGTGCAAAACCACCAAAGAGGACCCAGAACTCCCCGGAGTCCGACTCGGTATCCAACTTCCCGTCATCTAAAACAGCAAACAAAATTACACGATTAAGAAACTAAGGAGGAACTTTAAAAACGTCGACGTGTTTCTTTAGACGAGCGAGAAGTTTGCATACCCACTATTGCAACATCACACACTCCCTGGTGATACTTTTCCTTCAAATATTGAACCACTTCCAAGGCCTTGGCTCTTTCTTGGATATTGGAATTAGCACCATTGAACTGATATATTTTGTCTTCGGTGTCGAGGATGAACACGTCGTCGTGATTAAGAGAAGACCGTGCAAAAGGAACCTGCATTATCGAAATGAAATTTTGATCGTAGAGAAATAACGAATTCAAAAATATACACGAGTTCATATGAATCGAATCCCGTGCCTGTTTCATCTTAACGACTCGTCTTCCTTTGCAGGTATATAACCGCGTTTCAAATTCTTCCTCCTCGTATTTTCTAAATCCAGATGCAACACCTCCTTCAAGCGGAATTATACACGGTTTGAAGTATGATAAAAATTTGTCGGATTCATGGCCTTGAAGCTCTCTATGCTGCACTGCACGTCCGCCGAGAGCTGCATCTAACTCAACAGATTTTATTGCAGCAGTCCCGGATTCATCCTACGTCAAAAGGTCGAGAAATTTAGGAATTAATCTTTTAAAACGAAAAGAAAAATGCAAAGCAAGGTTTCTTGAGGATTCATATGACAATTTTGGTCCCCTCAAAACGACATCAACAAAGATCGAGTGATTTTAAACAAACAAAACTTCATCGAGACGAGACGAGAAAAAACACCTGACTTGTATCTCTTCCAATCCAGAAGTGTATATCAAACAAGAACGAGCCACTTTTGTTTTGTGTCGTCTGCAATAGGAAATGTTCATTAAAAATACAGTCCACGAAAGAGACGATTTTCACAACGTGATTGCACAAGCTTTGGTCCGATGAATCGAGCGACATTATCATAGCCAAGTCTATTCAATGCGATAAGACGTTTTATACAGATACTAGAACGGTACTAGTAGTAAATAAGTTGAAAGCAACCTGCAATATTATGTAGCTATCCCCCATATAGAATTTTCCGTAATCGGTCTTAGGCAACGGAACAGGCTGAAAATTCTCAATTCGCCAAATGTCGGTGCCACTAAAAGATGTCAAGTTCAACATGTAACACTAGAATCAGCGTGTTCGATATCGACATTAAAGAAGCAAGTCTAAATAAGATGCATAAACAATCAATAAAATGATCTTAAACTGTTCGATATATAATGAACGTAAACTCGAAACAATGCTTAACGCTGATAGAACGAAGGATACACTTTCTGGCCTACTCCTTGGAAAGCGGGATCCGAAACCTTTGTTGGGCCAGACATGTTTTAGTTCCTTCCTTATAATTGGATATAGTAACAAAGATTTGGTGATAGAATCTTAAACAGCCTTATCTCTCATCCAAAGATGCCACAAAGCCCTGTAGGAGAGAAAGTACGAACTCAAAATTGCATATCGTTTAAGCATTCGTAACTTCGAAAAAGATAAGAACATGTGTTTCATGGATGCGTCCGATAATTTGGCCGTGGAACATGGAAAATACTAGGCATGCACGTGAACTTACTTAACCCTGAGATGCGGAAGGCAACTACACCGGACTGCAGCCGAATTATACACAAATGTTATAGAATACACAGTCATTCAAGTTACTCGTGCCACTATTCACGAAACGTTTTTTTTAGAATACACACAGTCATTCAAATGTTATAGAATACACACACCGAACGGAAATCTTTATTAGTATGGAGATTTTTAGGCAAAACCAAAGGTAAGGCACGAGTGTCTATGCCTAAGGCGAACAAATATCATACCATTTTGAAAGAGATACGTTGTCCTAACAAATGGTTTAGAGTCGTGCCATAAATTTAGTCAGGTTCGTAGAATCTTCGGGTGTTGAAAAAAGACGTGGTGAGACTCAATAACATAGTCAATTGATCTCTATCAGAAAGGCGATATGCTCCAAAACAAAAGGAGTTAACCTCAATACGAGCTACATGGGTCCACGACTATTTGAGACTCGATGGAAATGCAACCGAAGTCTCACATTGGCAAGACATACATAAGTGATCGAACTTCCTCCCAATGGACAATATCACTTCTAGGAAATGTGGAGAGGTCTCTTATCCACGAGTGGTATTAGAGGCATGCCCTGATCTTAGTCACGTCTATAAAATTCCCGAGAACAATATGCCTCAATACATATTGCATACGCTCTATGAATAACAAAAAGTGCTCTATAACATCCTCAAATGGTTAGGCCGACCTAATCACGTAGAGATCCACGGTTGAACGAGGCGGAAAAAAAGCCATCAAGTTGCCTTAAGAGTAGTGTATTAAGTTTCCATTCTTCCAACACTATAGATGTCTTTATACAACCAACTACACAAAATCATATTACATTCCATGAAAAATAAAGATGGATGAACATTATTCGATCAATTCGCAACCGTATTGTGGCGATTACAATCAAATAATCGTTTAATCATTACAGATTAAGGAAAAGGGAACAAAGATTACATACAGCAATGTCCCAAAGCTGAAAAGAACATCAAACACAAAAGGGAACAAAAAGATGACAGACAGCAATGTCCCAAGCTGAAAAGAACAACAAACACATATGGGAACAAGAACAGCTATCAGATTCATTTCAAAAGGGCTCCAAAAAACACAAAGATCCCATCACATAAACACATAAGACTAAAGCTCCAATCCATTTGCAATACGAAACAATGCCAAAAGGGTAAGAAATGATCATGATCAGCACCAAAAAAACAACAATGTTAATCAAGAACAATATCAAATTAGGAAGAGATTCAAAAGGGAAATGGAAATGATCGATGAAATGGGGCAAATAAATTCATCTGAATACCTGAAATTCCTGAACTAATATCAATTCCGGCGAGAATGAGGTAGAGAAGTAGGCCAAAAAGACAAGAACAGAGGAGAAAATGAGAGAATTATTACTAAATATGGGTGAGGGTCCAAAAGAAATGGTAAGTTGAGAAGAACAGGAAGCGCAATGGGTATGAATAAATTATGAAGGGGAAGGAGGAGATTGTGGATAATGATGGTGAGAGAGTGGTAAGAGAGAAAGCCCAGAAAATTTGGGAGGGACAGTGGCTATTTAAGGCAAAGAACAGGTGACGTGGCCACCTGAAATGTTGGGTCGCTCTTGCTCCCTCATGGAACGCAATATTACTCTCTCTCAAATTAAAATATGGCCTCAAATTTTCTTCCTTTTTTTTTAAATAAATGTGAAAATGGTTTTTTAAATTTTGCAAATTAAATTATAAATATTTGAACTTTCAATCGTGTATTTAATAAATTTCTAAATCGTTCAATTTAATTAATTAATTATTTTAATACGGAGATTATGAGTCACGAGAATACGAGTGTATTGTCTGTAGACATCAATTAGGTTTGTTGAGAGTTGAGTTTTACGTTTTTGCAAATGCTTATATTTTATAAATTATGAGCTAGAGTCATTCATATGGTACTAATCAAATCTCCAGTCTCGTGAGAGTTTAAAAACAAGTTTTTCTGCCCAAAATTTTTCGAGTTGATTTCTTATAATTTTTTGGGTTTTGGAATAATTTAAATTCGAAAACTTTGTTCTTTAAGGTTATTAGATCGAATTTCGAAAGTTACATAACCATTAGGGTCTATTTGGATTAAATTTTGAATGGTTAAATAGTATGAACTAAAATCTTTGAATTTGTATTTAAAACACAGCGACCAGTCAACCATCATTGGTGGTTGGAGTGGCCGTCAGGTTGGGAGGTAACGATTGTGGCCAGTGGCACGATGACAATGGCAGCAACAAACAACAGTGGTGGCTACTTGCCGTGAGTGGATGTCACGAGGAAGTGGGAGGATATTTTGGTCATTTTCATATATCATGATATTTTGAGAATTATTTTATCTATGTATTTTAAATAAATAAAAAAAATTGTACAAAAATTAATAATAAACTAATTAATATCGAAAGCGACTAATATTAAATAAAAAGAAATATAGAGACAAAAATGGAATAAAACTCGAATTAAGGGACTAAAATGATAATGTTAAAGATTCATCTAATTTCATCCTCCCTTTCGCTCTTGTTCTTCGTCTTCTTCTTCGTCTTCAGCAATTTGGGCCTAGGGTTCATGGGCTTCAGGAACCCAGCCTGTAACCTAACCATTTCCCTCAAAACTCCGATCAATCTCACCTCAATCTCCGCCCCATCCGCCTCCATCACTCTCAAGCATCTCGCCACTGCCTCCATCGTGCTAACGCAACCGCCGTGCGGCTCCTTCCTCAGAATCAACTCCGAATCAAAAATGCTTCCGCCATCGACGCTCTCGTCGAAATCCAAGCAAATTCTCCTCGCGAATCTCGATAGAAACTCCTCGCTCGATCGCACCATCTCCTTCGCGTGCTTCCACGTCCCGTCGAACGCTATCAGAACCAGATTGGAATCCGGCGAGGATGAGGAGGTTAGGTCGAGTTCCGAGATGTTGATTGGCGGCGAGGAGTGAGGCGTCGGCGGGAAGAGGTAGACGGCGGTAGGCGATCGGTCGAGGAGATCGGAGAGGCCGGGCTTGAGGCGGCGATTGACGATGGTGGTTGCGTTTAAGAGGCATTTGGTGAGAATCGGTGTGGTGGAGAGCTTGTGTTGTGCCTCGTGAGGATGTTGAAGGATAATGATTTGTGTTTTGGTTGCGATTGGTGGAGATGGAAGGAATTTGCATAGGCAGACTGGTTGGGGACGGGTGCAATTAGGGCAAATTGACCGCCGTGCGGGCGGTGAGGACGCGGCGGAGTTGTGGTGGTGGTTTGTTGGCTCCATGGCCTATGCTACTTGCGGAAACGATGTCGTTCGTGCCTTTGCCTTCACGAGTTTAAAGGTTGGCGAAGGAGGACCCTTGAAGATTAATAGATTTTTGGAACGTTACATTTAAAGATTTAAAGACAAATAATGGATAAAATATTTGTTATGAATTGACATCTTGAACACAATATAACCCATGTTTACGTGCTAACTTTGCAAACAAGTTCAGCTCCAAAGACTTGTAACAGATGTTTGATGAAATGATTTCGGGTTTAGGTTGGATTCGTTTGTTGAACTTGATCCGGTTTGAGTTGGGTTCGGGTTCAAAATTCAAATTATTGGGTCAACCCGACCCAACCCGAAAACCTTTTAAAAAAAAGCCCAAGCCCAAGAGTCATCATTTGCGTGTGTCCCTGCCCTTGGCGCATCTGCACTATGTAGACTAAATAAGTGAAATGAAGTCTCGCTTTCGCACTTACAGTCTCACGCACGCACATCACAACATTTGTTTCGTCGTTTGTTGTTCGACTCTCTCTGTATGTCGTTGTTCAACTTCTCAGTTCGACTCTCTCTGTATGTCGTTGTTCAACTTCTCAGTTCTCATCTCACTCTTGTCTTGTTTACCCGCGTCATCGGACGTTGACGTTACTTGCCTTTTTTTTTTCTCCGTTGGATTCTCTTCTCAATTCTCATTTCTTTGCTCGACCTCGTCTCTGTGTTTCTCGTCGGACGTCATCACTAACTGTCTCTCCGCTTTGTTCCACTTTCGTCAGACTTATCTGCTCTGTGTTTGTCATTAGACTTCTCCATTCATCCCTCCCATTATTTCACAGCCCAAACCCAACTCGAAAATTTTGGGTCGGGTTGTAAAATTTTTTGGGTTGGATTACAACTCGAACTTTTGAATTGGTCCAAAATTGGGTTACTAATACCACAACTTATTTTCACAGGGATCGGGGCAAGGACTTCCGGCAAAGAACTCGCACCAATCAAGTTCCCCCTCGAGATTTTTTTCTATCGTATGTATTTAAAAAAAAAATAAAAAAAAAAATAATTCTTACAATATAATTTATATTAAAAAAATATAAAATATCATAATAAATCATTTTAATCAATTTTATGTTTGTTAATTTCCCTTTATACCCTTGTCTTTACCTCCTCAATCTTCATCTCCTCCGTCATAGCAACGGGCAGTCTTTTCGTTCTTCATTTTTTCTGAAACGTCCTACCTTTCTTGCGCTCATCCCTCCGATTACCAGCTACTGCACCCCAACCCGCACGCCGCTGTCTCAGCCGCCTGAAAAGCTCGCCGCTGCTACCCCCCGTGTCACGCTCTCTCGTCTCTTTGCGCAATCAGTGCTACTTATAGGCTTCAGCTCCTAACCGCCGCCACTGGTGAGATCTCTGTCAGCCCCTATGTCTAAGGATTTGAGTTTTTGTTTGTTTTTTTTGTCTATTTTGTTTCTTTGATTGATTCTGTTCGTCCACGAAGGATAAGTTCTAAAGAAGCATTTAATTTTGTTGATTTCTTCTTCAACAAATGTTCAATGTATCCGGAGGAAAACATAAAACCAAAATGCGTCAGGAGTTTGCTTGAATGGTTCTGAGTTTTGTCGAATACAGAAAAAAAAAAAAAAAAAATTATCTATGCTAATGAAATGGTGTAGCGAGGCTTAAATTTATTGCTCGAATATAGAAGAAGCGGTCTCCAATGGCGGTAGAATTCTATAAAAATCTTTCCAAATCCTCGACCGATTTGGAATGGAGTTTTTTTTTAAAGCTAGATTTCTAATCAAAACTGGTTTCCAATTTCTGAGAAACAGATAAGAGTACAAACAATGGGACTGCCAAATGCTGCTTCTGGGGACTTGTCGTCGGAAATGGAGGTTGATGCTTTTAGAAGACTCTTTCCAATTCAGTTTTTTGAGCGTCATCTCGCTGAATCAATACGTCCTGATGGAAGAGCACTGGGAAAAGCTAGAGATACAACCATTGCTCTTGGTTAGTTGTAAGCTTGGATTTTGAGAAAATTGCCATTTCCTACCATTTCCAGCTTTTGTTTATCATCTCGAGTTTGCTCGATTCATTTTGACTCTCAAAACTGAATTTGGGTATTGTCTATTCATTTTGACTCTCAAAACTGAATTTGGGTATTGTCTATTCATTTAAGGACCAGTATCATCTGCGAACGGATCAGCCCTGGCTAAGGTTGGTTCTACGGTAAGTGCCTTCACATTTAACCTTTTCATATGTGCTGGGATTTTGTGACGGTTTATTCTTAATTTTATATAGTGCAGACAATGTTGGCTGCTATTAAAATGGAGGTAATGACGCCTTCCATAGAGTCACCGGATGAGGGTTGCATAGGTTTGTCATTGTCAACAGCTAGATATTTTTGCTCCTTGTTTATCATAAACCTTATGATAACATGCTATACATCTTTGTGATATTGGGTCTATCTTTTCCAGCTGTCGATTTCCACATGCCCCCCATATGCTCTCCAATTGTTAGGCCTGGGAGACCAGCTGAAGCAGCACCTGTGATTTCAAAGCAGTTATCTGACACTATTTCAAGGTACTATTTCACATTTCTTGCAGTTCTACTTTGATCTATTGCAATTTGCAGATGATATTTTTCTGTTAAGTGTGGATGGAAATCAAGCTTTAAAAAGTATTTTGAATGCTATTGAAGTGTTTGAGATGCCTTTTCTCACTTTAAATTTAGAGAAAAGAGAGATTTTGTATGAAGGGTCTCAATAATCTTAGTTAAACACAGCAGCAGGATTTATACAAGGAATCGTGGCAAGTCTTGAGGCAGTTTCAAACATGATCTGCACTACAAGATTCAGGCTAGTGGGAAAATTATAACAGAAGAACTAACCCCACTAACTCAGAAAATAATAAATTCAATGAACAAATATAAAGCACAAGGCTGGACAATGAATGCTGTCTTTGCAGTTAATTGAACGACGCTGAAGTCTGATCTGATGAAGCTAGTGTAACGGTACCATTTGGGCTGAGATTCTAACATTCTCCTTTGGAGTGGGCGCTCTTGGACCAAACTTGGAAATGCCTCTTTGGGGAATCTGACTTTTAAGGACTCCTGGAAATGAATCATAGATAAATCCAGGTGCAATAATTCAATATGGAAGAATTTATTTCTCTCTTGGTGTGGAATATTATCTCTTGTTCAATCGGTACCCTCTATTATTCCCCAACATCATGTTTTTCTTTTCAGAATGCCTTCCAATATTGCTGATATTCTATAAAAGATCATTAGAGTCTTTTTAGACAGCAGTGACAGGGTAAAGGAAACCATTTGGTAAATTGGAAAATAACTTGCCTCCCTTTTGCCCCTGGTGACTCGTGGATTTGAAACTAGAGAAGTAGAAATATTTACCTCATGACTAAGTGCCTTTGTAGGTTTCCATAAGAGAGGGAGGCTCTTTGGACAGTATAAAATTGTGATGAGAGACTATGACCCCTTCATAATTGGGGTTGGAGAGAAAGTGATTTAAGTATAAACTATAAAAACATCTCTCATGCTGTTTACTAAACAAACAAGGCTCTTTTGGGGAGCAAAATGACACACTTCGGACCTCTGCTGGACCCCTTTCGCCTTTATTCCTGCTAACAGCAAAGGCAAGACTCTTTTGCAAGGCTAGAATGGTGAACAAAACTATTGGTTACTCAACGTGAAAGAGAAGTTCAGAGACACTGAAGTAGAAGAGCGGATATCCCTTATGGATGTTCTGGTTCGTGTGGTTCTTAGGGAGGGGATGATATTTTGCAATGTTCTCTTGATGGGTCATTAAGCTACTTCACTTTTCATTTTTTTTTTTTGGGAAAAAAAATTAATTTCAACCCTCAACTCTAAAAATTGTTAATGCATAATTTTCACGTGTAAACTACTTTAGATGCATGATAAGTTCTCTGTCTTCATTTTAAATTTTCTTAAAGGACTTACCTATTGCAAACTATTCTGCATGCGATATTGTGTTTCTCATTATTTTAGAAGTGATAGAAATCTGGCAAGAGGAATGCAATACACTTTTTTGATTTCTGCAATTTCCTTCAAATCTTTCTAACTAATCAAGAAACTGATGATGTGAATTCTTTAGTTCTGGGATGATTGATCTGAGAGAACTATCTCTTGTTAAAGGAAAAGCTGCGTGGATGGCATACTTGGTATGTATTTTAAAGTCATGCATTGTCAATGTATTTTTATGCTAGAAGTATCTTAGTGTTTGAAGTGAGGTGCCTTTACCGATGTACCTGTATACTTTGCTTCTGAAATTTGTTCACTTGCATCATCCTTACTCTTATTGGACATTTTGTCTCTATAGCCTGATTTTTGGTCAGAATGCAGCTTTATTATTGTGGTTAATTATTTTAAATGAAATAGCAACTTGATATGCATTCCACAGGATATTTACTGTTTGGATGCCGACGGATCTCTATTCGATGCTGCACTTCTTTCTGCAGCTGCTGCATTTTCTCACTGTGAGGTTTCAGGCTCTCAACTTGTTCATAACTTGATATATTTCTGCATAATTTTGTAGGTGTTATGGTTATGGCAGTAATGCTGGTTATAATGGGACATTTGTCCTCCACTAACATTAAGGATAGTTTTTCAGATCATAGATTGATACTTTCTGCTTTTAATCCTTTACATCTCAGATTTTTTTCCCTCTTTAGATTTCGTTTGTTGTTATTAAAATCTATAGGGGGCATTAAGTAATCATGTCCTGAAGTAAACTACCATATTATCAAGAGGAGGTCGTTTTGATGCTTGTAATTTGGTGTTTTCTTGTATTTCATTGTATTATATGTATCTTTTCCTTAGGCCTTTGCAAGTTGTCTCTTTTCCTTATGCCTTCACAAGTGAGTTTGGATTCGGAACGTATGATGATAATTTTTTTTTTTTTTTTTTGGGAAGGGATGAGGGTGGTACAATCAACCAATTGGTTAGATGGAACTTAGTGTCACTAAATCTCAAGATGATGGAGGTCTAGGAATTGGAGCTTTAAAATGAAGAAATACGGCACTCATTCTCAAGTGGGGTTGGAGATTTATAAATGAACCTCGTTCCTTTTGGAGAAAGGTGATTGTTAGTATACATGGGTATAACTCCTTTGGTTGGAATACGGCTGGAAGAAATTGGATGAGTTTTAAGAACCCTTGGATTAGTATTCCTAAAGTTTGGAAGCAGGTGGATTCTCTGTGAAATCTTTGTCTAAGCATTTAGGAGCTTTTTCACCTTTACGAAAGGAGATTTTTGTGGCTTTATGGAAATCCAATGTACCAAGAGAATAAACATCCTTATATGGATTATCTTACTAGGCAATCTTAATAATACTTTCAGTGCTTCATCAAAAAAGTTTTCCTTAATCATCTCTCATGCCTTCTGTGTTTGCCCGATATGTTGCCTTAACCATGTGTTTTTGTTTTTATTTTTATTTTAGTTACTCTCAGTTTTGTTAACAAATGTTTGATACTTGTCTGACATGTGTCGGACACAGACATGCTAGCCAAACTAAAGTGTTCATGCTTTTATAAGGATTCCCCTTACTTTGATATCACATTAAACAAAATAAGGTTATATGGAGTATCCCCACCGATTTGAGATGGTGGTGATCTCCTTTACTATGATCTACCAACCACACATTCACACACAAGATAGCCCTTAAAGTGCAGAGACAAAATAATTATATACTAACAACTGTGCTAACGGCTACTAAGAGGTTGGTGATGATTTTCCCTTTTTGCCCCTCTTACTATATATATTTTTTACTATTGCGGATCTCACATTACTGCTTGGGGTGGGAGGCCACCTTGTCTTAACCTGACATAGAGGTAGCATGTGGCTTGAGTATTTTAAGAAATATTCAGTAAGTGACCCCACTATTGGTGGTTAAATGCAAGAACATGCAAATGTAATGACGGGACCTATCATATCAATCTCTTTTCCTACGGGACTATCCTAATGGGCAGCTTGGATGTGTACCTTATACTCTACACATAGCCCATACATGCGAGTATGGGCTCACCAGACAATTCGCACACTGCTGGGCCCCTTTTCTTGTCGAGCGAGCCTTTTCTGGTAGCTCCTTATGCCGGACACCCATTAGAATTAGTAACCGTCACAACAACATTATGTAAAATACAATGATACTTCACCTGCCTAGTGGTGTACGCGTCCGTACCCTCGTGATGGAATAGGGGTATCCCCCAATGCATGTGCACATGAGGTCCCAATATTTTTCCGTTTTCAACATTATTAAATATAACTCCGCTATCATTTCTCATTTAGATCATATCATATCGATTCTCATTTTTTAGTCCTCATATCATATCATTTCTCTATCATACATAATTCTAATGGGGTTATCTTTCATGTCATTTATATCATGGTGTATACACACAATTTAGGAAACATGACATAATGTTCTATGCTTTTAACATAACATTTCATCATATACATATCATACCATTTCTTTTAACATACACTTCGCCTAACTAAGTCAGTGTGCCCATTGCTTGGGTCTCCAGAAACACCTTAGATAAGGTTCCAAACTCTTGTTGACGATCTAAGTTTGCTCATCAGTCTGTGGGTGGTAGGCTTTGTTGCGTTATAGTTGGGGGACTTGAAGCGTGAAGGATTCAACTAAAAGTTGCTGATGAATACCTTGTCTCTGTCAGACACTATGGATCGAGGAAAACCAAGGAGCTTGACTATCGATTCGTGAAGAGAGAGATAATTGTCTTCGTGGTACAAGGATGGTTTAACATCAAGAAATAGGCATGTTTAGGCACTCCACCAGAATTAGAATTGTGTCATTCCTGTTAGATCAGGGAAGACCTTCAGTGCAATCCATGGTGAATTCCTTTTAGATTTTATCAGGAATGGGTAGTTGTAGTAAGAGTCCCGTTGGTGACATGGCCATCGTTTTGTTCCATTGGCAAATTCCACATTTCTCCATGTATTTCTTTACATCCCTCTTCATTCCTTGTTAGTTCACAAGAATCCTGAGTGCCTCCCCCTAATCGAGTCATGATACGTATGAAGCACCGCTGGTATGGTTTGGTATACAACCATTTTTTTCCTTATTGAGAAGAGTATTTAGGTGAATTGAAAACTTGTGGTGGATGACAGGATCATTCTCAATGTCTGAACAGATACAACAAAGATGTTCATCCTCACTGATTTCTTTCTCGACAATTTCAAGATCTAGTATGGTTGGAGTTGTTAAGTTTGCTAAATGAACTGTGGGTGGCCATACATGAAAGAGAATCTGCTACTTTATTCTTGAGGTTTGGCTTGCATTGGATCTCAAAGTCATGGTCTAGCAGTTTCAAGACCCACTTTAGATACTTCCGCTGAATTATCTTCTATTCTATCAAGTATTTCAATGAATGCTGGTCTATCTTCACAATAAAATGGTGTTCTGAACTGCCATAACCATGGTCATCAGTTCTCGCTCATATTTCGATTTGGCTTGTGCTTGTGCCAATGAAGTATGACTAAAATAGGCAATCGAATGGTGACAACCCTTAGACTTGTCCCTTAGGCATCCATTTCCACCACGAAATGATTACATAATCAGGGAGAGCCATCATAGGCAGTGTGACCACAGCTTGCTCTAGAGATTTTAAGGCCTGAAAGGCTTCATCACTTCATCCAAAGGCAATGTTTCTTGACATATGGTGTAATGGGCAATGCAACCATATTTGGGTATGAACGTCAATAGTAACTGGTTAGCCCTAGGAAACCTCTCAGTTCTCGAACATTCACTGGTTGAGACCCTTTAATTTTCTAACATTTTCAGAGCCAACTTCTACACCTTTCACAAAGACCAAATGTCCTAAATAATTGGTTCGATCCCGTGCAAACTTACACTTCTTCAAGTTGGCCAACAAGGAACTGTCACACATAGTATTCAAAATCACCGTCAAGTGTGTCACATGAGTCTCCAAGTTAGTGTTGTAAATCATAATATTGTAAAAAAAGCACAAGAACAAATCTTCTTAGGAAAGGGTTAAATGCTTGGATCATAGCGGCTAGGATGTGGCTGGAGCATTTTGTTAGGCCAAATGGCATCCAAATGGCATCACTAAGAACTCATGGTAGCCTTCAAGTGTCTTAAATGCAGTTTTAAGAATGCCTGATTTGTAAATCGAAATATGATGATACCCTGACCTCAAATCAAGTTTCGAATATACTCTGGACCTGCGTAGTTCATCAAACAACTCTTCAATGACTTGGATTGGGAACTTGTCTAAAAGTGTAGTTTCCTTCTAAGTTCTGTAATCTATCAAGACCTTCCACCTTCGTTGTTACTACAAGACTAGGCTTGAATAGGGGCTAGTACTTGGCTTAATGATTCCAGTCGTAAGCATCTTGTTATCTCATCTTTCTAGACCACTTGGTAGTGATATGGGTGCACATTGATCAGCTCGTAGCCTTCCTTCAATTGAATACGGTGATCTAGATCGCGCCTCGGGGGAATTTGGGATGTTGATTGGAAAACATCGGTGTAGCCCGTCTAGAGCTTGTCCACTTCACTAGGAAGATTTGAAGGGGGGATTGCGTTTAGGAAATTAAAATCTTCAACTTGTTCTATTATCTTCTTAGAGCTCCACGTGGAAGGGCCACGCTGTTTCCATGACCGTTTGAGACTCTCTATCAAAGCTTCTTTTTGGGTAAGAGAAGGGTCATCCTCGATCAGGATCCTTGAATCCCCAATTCTGATGGCTAATGCCAGGCCCTTGTTGTCAACCTTAGGCAATCCTAGTGTTTGGAGCCATTGCATTCCTTATAATATCAGATTGATCCCTTTAGTTCCAGAGGTATACGATTTAATCATTAGACTTGCAATAGAAACCACGAGTCCCGTGCATACTCCCTTACCTCTCATTGCTGTTCTTACCCCCTTAATAACCCCATAATTGGTCATTTCAAAGACGAGCATTTTGATCTTGATGATAGATGAAATTGTGTGTAGTATCGCAATCAACAAAGACAATTACCTTTGCATGCTCGGTTCACCCCACTATCTTGATGGTGCCTGGATTGGATAATCTCCTCAATAGCATTTAAGACAACTCTACTACTTTGATCATGGTTTATTCTAGCTTGTCGTTCCTAGAATCGATGTCCATTTCTTAAGCTCCTGTATCATCATGCACAACTAATAGCTCGAGTTATTTGCTCTTGCATTTATGGCCTATGGAGCATTTCTCATCACATCTATAACAAATGGCCTTTTCACATTATGATTTTATCTTTAACGTCTATCAATTGTTAGCAATGTATGTCTTTTTGTGAGCTGCGCTGAAGGTCGGATGGGGTTGGGCTCTATTGTTTTAGGTGGGATTTTGGCTGGGGTATCAAATTAATTAATACTTGCACCCGTGTAAGTCCTTCAATTTGTATTCTCTTGGAGTGGTTTCCCTTTTTTTCTTGGGTTCAGGTTCTGAGACTAATCGATGGCCAATGCTGCAATGGCGCATCGAGTTTCCTTTGTGGCTTGCCTTTGTTCTTTGGTGGTGTTTAAAGTACTAGTCGATATTCTTGTGTTTCTGTTGTAACCTTCTGTTCCACTGATTGAACATTCGTGCAATGATGTCATTTTCTTAATTGTCTAGTTTATCTCTGGTAGCCTCTGTGTCTCTTCTCTCACCTTGTTTCTAGTTCTCTTAGACTCCTCCAAATGTTCCTGAAGGTGTTCTCAAGCCATCTTTCCTAGATGACACGCAAAATACCAGAAACCCCAAAAGCTTGGAAGCTCGTATGTTATTTTCCAAAAGCTAGGCAACTTATTACTTTCTGCTGCTAATTCATTTTTGTTGGCTGGAATTTCCTTTTGATAGTCTCGCTGATCGTCTTTCTGCTTTGTTGGTTGGTTCTTGAATTTGGTGGCTTTTCTTTGGAGGTTTTTTTTTCTTTGGCGTTGTTGGTTGGCTTTGGTTCCTTGTGTCACAATTGTACTCTTACTCTTGTGGCAGCAGGACAACGATTGTGCAGCACTTGTTCTATCCCGGCGAACAAGTCAGTCATACGAAAGTCGGACTTTGTGAACAATCTTAGTGTATGATTAAGTCTCAGGTCACGTTTGAAAGAAATATTTTATAAAGTGTGAGTGAGGAAATGTGTTGAAAACAATTTGAAAGAAATCAATGTTATAAGCTAAAAGCAAATAAGTAACGACGACTTTGATAGCATATAACTTGGGTAGGAAAAATTGACTAGTCACATCCCCCTATAGTACATTTTGGGGCATTTTAGCATTTACGGGTCTATACATGATTTTAGAGACTGGTCATACACTCTCATATTGATTTTTACTCCTCTATAGGGCTCCAGGGTTTAGAGTGTGTCTCGCACCCAACAGGCTAGGGTGTTGAGGGATGAACTAGTCCCTGTCCTTTGTTTCTCACTTCTTTTGGAAAATTCATGACTGCCATGATTTATGCTGGAAATATTTGATGGGCATAAGCATAATCCGAATTAAGTAGCCTCATTGGAGTCTTTATGTAACAACTTTGGTTTTGTATAAAACTATTTATCCTCCCTTCAGCAACTGGTGTTATCTTTTGTTTATCCAGCATACCGGTGATTAATTGTTATTTTATCATTTGAAAGTCCTTATCATTGCTCTTAGAAAGCTGAACAATGTTAATATTCTTGTTTGTTGACTTGGTAGTTTATAGTACTTTAAAACGATTGGTACCCATTTTCTCTGTTGAGCCATATTTTAAACTTCTTCCCGGTTTAATTTCCTAGTGCAAATCCCTTTTGTGGCTCTAAATGACGATGGAAAAGTAGTATTTGTCTCTGAGGAAGAAGGGGGAGAAAACTTTGAGAAGGAAGCTGTCAATAAAGAGAAAAGGAAACTGAAATTGAACTCCCTTCCTTTCTCATTAACATGCCTACTCCACAAGAATTACATCTTGGCTGACCCTACTGCGGAGGAGGAGTCTGTCATGGAAACTATTGTAACCGTGGTCTTGGATTCATCTGGTCAACTAGTGTCCTTCTACAAACCGGGTGGATCTGTGCTTGCCTATACATCAGCTGTTCAGGTTGGTCTCTCTTTCTCTGGCATGTTTATTAATGGAATCTAATTCGTTAGAGAATGGATTAGTTCCCTGGATTTCTTCATCCTTCACATTTTTTGTTTGCAAAGTTTGGTCAAGCTAGTTGGATTTTCAATATGATGTTGGATTATAAAAATAATAATGTTTGATTTTTTAAAAAACATTATTGAAAATTCTAAAAATGTTTAAGAACACCTAATCACAGTAGAGGAAACAAGCTTTTAATTTACTCAATAAATAATGAATTGACTTGATGATTTGTATTATCATCATTACCATCTTTACTTTTCAAGAAACACTTCCTTTGATTTGTGAAAAAGTTATAATATCATCCAAGCCCAAAAGCTTCTCTGGTTTGCTTATCTTGCCTTAGGATGCATATTCTTTATAAGTAAGATATTTTGGAAGTGATTTGGTAAGGAACTCGAAAAATAATTAATTGACTTGATGGTTATATTAATATTAATTCTCGTCATCATTGTTTGTAATATCATCCAATTCCAAAAGTTTATCTTGGTTTAGTACGCATCTTTATGTAAACTGATATTTTTACTCTAGAGTACGAACATCTTTGAGAGTGATTTTGAAATGGTTAAACTTATTTTTATCAAATTCAAAATCACTCAAAAACATGATTTAAATTTTTTACGGTAAGAAAATTGTGTTCAAAAGTGTAAAATTAAACATTAAATGGATTTTGAATGATTAAAGTCATCTTGATGAAAATGATTTTAACTGTTTCAAAATACTTTAATTGGTATATCATGATTTACGTGCTCTAATCCGTATGGGGATGGCGTGCTTGCAGGATTGTGTTGCACTGACGAGACAAAGATCAAAAGAACTACAGATGATTTTGGATGAAGCAATTTCTGGTATGGAAATTGACTAAGTTTTAGGGAGGCCTTCTATATTTTTTTTTTCCTGGTTTAATGAATGAAAAGCTGAATGGTTTGTAGGCTTCCAATTATATACTTAGTTTGGTTGTCTAAAGAATTTTGGTGATGATATTTGTTTTCCCTGGAGATCGTTTTTCTTAGAATTTGGTCTCAGGAATCAATTTTGGTGCAGGGGTCGGATTTCTACATTCAAATATCTCTCTATTACTAATTGAACTTCATTTCTCGCTTTTTATTTGCATCAACTTGATAACAATGGAATGGAACCTGACTGATAGGCAAATAGAAGTTTACATTATGATAGAAAACATAGGGATGCCATATGCTCTGCCAAAAATTGTCTACTTTTTCTTGTTCTATTGCATGTATGTGGGACTCTAATGATATATTCAATATATCTTACTAGAAACAAGTTCAAGAAAGAAAGGTGCGTATATATTCTATTTTTCTGATGGTTTATATATATATATATATATATATATATATATCTATATAGAATGAAGGCCCGTACGAGACGCGACGTTAGCACTCCCCAAAAAAAAGAATTGACTGATCAAACGCAGGCGGACTGCTCTACATTCAACCACGCCACTTGATTGGACCTCCTGTATGGCTGGCCGAGGAGGGATTTGAACCCCCGACACTGTGGTTCGTAGCCACGTGCTCTTTTGATTTCTTTGACTATTTGCCTTTCTCTTTCGCTTCCCCTTTTTCAGACGCTGATACCTTAACCTTTGACCTGGCTGTTACGGATTCGACCACGGAAGTCCAGAAATGATGGCAAATCAAGTGGCGTGGCTGAATGTAGAGCAGTCCACCTGCGTTTGATCAGTCGATTCTTTTTTTTTGGGAGTGTTAACATCGAGTGTCGTATGGACCTTCATTCTTTACAGGACAAAGTAGCGCCTTCGTGCATATATATATATATATATATATATATAAAGTGAATATAGCATGGTGTACGTGTCTGTACAAATCATATTGCAGAAGCATCCTGTACTCATGACATACAATATGTATGAGGTCTTGTAATTACAAATCATACTTTCATTCTCCTTGTGACATAACTCTCTTATGAGACATGCATATATATATATATATATATATATAACATATGTTTCATCATTATCATACTTGGCTCATCGATGTCTCATAGACATAAAATGAATGTGGTGTCATAACATACACAGGTTGATATAAGGAAGTATATGCATCACATATATTCATAACATAGCATAGTCATAACTTAGCATGTCATAACATAACATATAGGGAATGGCCATAGGGTACGTGTCATACATACAATACTCAAGTCCATCAAATCTCGAAGGCGTTCCAACAATCAGCCCACTTGGTTGACTTAAGTTGAAGTTATTAAATACTTTTGGGGCTAGCCCGATCTTGCTCCTTGAAGTCCAACTCTACTTATGGAGTCCCGTGACATCATGTATTTATGACATCCCTATGAAAATTAATTCCCCGAACTTTGTTGTGAATTATTATAAATTGGGACAATTGATTATGATCTTACCACCTTTATTCCAAGATTAAAATATTCATATTAGAAGGTTCAATATCTATGAAAAGTATCCATCAACAATTCTTTATTTTTGTTATATGGTATAAATATCAATGAAATATAAAAACACGAGAAATAATGACCAATACGAACACTAAGATTTATCACCTATTTAAGAAGTGTATGATACTTGTTTATACCGATTTTTGATTTCCACAATGTTTTGAAACATATGTATCGATATATATATATAGACACACACACAAGAATATGAACTTTTCTCAACACCAAAAAAACATTAGAAAAAGTCGAAAAGAACGTTACAAAATACATTTTTGACGAAAACTCTCATTGGCATCCACGTCAATAGAACCTCGTCGAGAGAGGTTTTGTTTATGCCAACCAAAACAAATTGTCTCTCAATGTTGTATGCAGTATATGTGTAGTAACATTAGTTTTTCTTCTAAAATAAGATCGTTACTACGAGCAATACCATAATTGGTTCAAGGAAAAAACTTATAAAATTCATTTTAAGTTTAAAATTTTGATGAACTTCCATATTCATAAATAGTGCAAATGTGGTGAAAACATGGTTAAAAAAATAAGGTTTAAACGTCTTCTTAAGAAATTTTATACGGTCTCCTTAGCATGTGTCATCAACCATGCATTAACCTCTTTATCTTTACCTGAAAAAGTATAATACTCAACAAGTGAACTCACTATTCGGGTTGAAAAATGTATTCATATATAAAATGTATCATGATTCGAGAGACCTAATTTTCATGATTGTTCCTCGGGCTCTACTTTTAGTTTTGGGTAGGATTGTACGCATACTACTTTTCTACCCAAAGTTTAGCATGTGTGAATGAGCCCACTAGGCGGGCTCATTAACGTACCCTCTAGACATGACTACAAGTTCGTACATAACATGTTGTAGAAGTAATCTGTGATCATATGACATTCAACATGCACGAGGCCCTGCATTAAAAATAGTGGTTCAATGAGATGATACACACAATAATTCCAAACTTCTCGTGTCGTAAATTCCTTTCTAGACGTACATACATATTCATGACATTGCATTCATGTTTATCATATGTGATATATCATGGTGTCTCACAAGACATAAACATGACCATATCAACATAGAATTAAATTTTAGAGAGTAGCCTTGAGCGAGCATCAAGGGGTTGTAGTAACCAAATAAGTGGCTCTACTATCGGCTCGGTTGGAAGAATCACCTTATGTATGATGACACATACCCAGTGGCCCGTACACGTGTCATGTGTTTGATATGATGTATTATGATGATATGTTATGTTATATGATGTGATATGTTCTGGTGATATGATATATTATAATGATGTAATATGTTATGATACATTATGATGATATCTCATCTTACGATAATATGTATAATGTCATGTTGCACTATGACATGAATATGCTTGGTAATGAAATGTATGACATGCTACGACATGTATGGTAATAAAGAGTTTTCTGATGCACAACCCCTAAGTAATGTTATGAAAACTTATACATGTATATTACCTAGGGTAATATTTGAGAAATGTATGTGGTTGTGCTGTATGAATGGTTTAAGATGAAAAGTATAGGGTCCTCATGCATACTATATGTTCACATGCATCGAGATACTTCCCGTTTTATGATGAGTACAGACGCGTACATTATGATGATGATTATCATACTTGACATGGTACACGACAGTTGTTGTACCTCTGGACTATACACCCAATACTAGCCCGACCATGCAGGGTTAGGGGGTTTGCGAGCTTGCCTGGTGGGGCCCACGCTCGTACGTATAGGTCGTGTGTAAGTTCTTTGTCTAGATCGAGTGTGTAAGTTGTAATTGTTTGGAACCATGACCCGTTTATTTCTCCTTACATCTTCTCTCTTTTGTTGTTCTTCATGTTCTTTGTGAAGATCTAGTGTGTAAGTTGTAATTATTCGGAACCATGACCCTCCACAATAGTATGATATTGTCCACTTTGAGTATAAAGTCTCGTATATTTACTTTTGGTTTCCCCAAAAGGCCTCATACCAATGGAGCTGTATTCTTTACTTATAAACCCACGATCGTCCCCTTAATTAGCCAATGTGAGACTCCCTCTCAACAATCATCCTCTCGAGCAAAGTACACCATAGAGCCTCCCTCGAGGCCTATGAAGCCCTCGATCAACCTCCCCTTAATCAAGGCTTGACTTCTTTCTTTGGAGCTCTCGAACAAAATACACTTTTTGTTCGACACTTGACTCACTTTTGACTACATCTTCGAGACTCACAAATTTTTTGTTTGACAATTGAGCATTCCATTGACATGGTTAACTTAAGGGCATGACTCAGATACCACGTCCAAAACCACGACCCTCCACAATAGTATGATATTGTCCACTTTGAGCATAAACTCTCTCGGTTTTGCTTTTTGTTTTTCCAAAAGACCTCGTATCAATGGAAATACATTATTTATAAACTCATGATCATCTTTTTAATTAGCCAACGTGAGATTCCCTCCCAACAATCCTCGTCAGTAGTGTACAAATATTAATATTATAATTAACGGTAAGGAACGACGAAGAGTAGCCTATAGTACATGAACTGCTAAAAGACGAATATCTTCCACTGATTCCATTTAAAATATCTGTCCTTTTTACATGAGAGACACACACCCAAAGAAAGAATCTTTTACAAACATTAAGAATTTAATTCAATTAATAATTTAAAAAAATCCCCAATTTTCTATCTCATCCTCCACAACAATTTGAAGAAATCCATTCCAACCAATCAGATTGCACCAAATTCCATCAAAAAATCCCCTTTCAGATAAATGGATGTTCTACTTCTCTCTCTACACCTCTCTCTCTCTCTCTCTCCTCCATGGCTGAAATTGAAGCTCAACCTCAAAAGTACACTCCTCCACTATCAAAATTCCCTGATGACCCAGTTCGCCACGTGTCCATTCCACTCACCACTAACCACACAAAAAAACCGTTCCTCTTCCCTCTTCTTCCTCTCCGTTAAAACCACAAACCCATTTCGCTGCAACTTCGAATGGAAAAGAAATCAAAAAAAGAAGAACAAGAAGAAAAACCCTTTAGCGAGCTCCCAATTTTGAAGCTAAATCCAAAAATTAAGCCCTCATAGACCATCTTGATCGGTTGTTTTAGAGCTTTTTTTCCCGTCATCAATGGCGTCCTTGATGTCATCGCCATTTTTACCGGCTTCCAAATCGGAGCTTCAGCTCTCATCGCTTTCCCAGAAGCATTTCTTCCTCCATTCCTTCCTCCCCAAGAAAACCCACCTCGCCATTTCTTCAAAATCCGCCGTGAAAGTGAAATGTGTCGCCACCGGCAATGGTCTCTTCACACAAACAAGTCCCGAAGTCCGGCGTGTCGTTCCCGACAACACCAACGGCCTTCCGACAGTCAAAATTGTCTATGTCGTTCTCGAAGCACAATACCAATCATCACTCACCGCCGCCGTTCTAGCTCTCAACAAGAACAAAACCCATGCCAATTTCCAAGTTGTGGGTTATTTAGTCGAAGAGCTTCGCGATGTTTCAACGTACAATACATTCTGTAAAGACGTGGAGGATGCGAACATCTTCATTGGGTCATTGATTTTCGTTGAGGAACTCGCTTTGAAAGTGAAGGCAGCTGTTGAGAAAGAAAGGGATCGACTCGACGCCGTTTTGGTGTTTCCATCGATGCCTGAAGTGATGAGATTAAACAAGCTTGGGAGTTTCAGTATGTCACAATTGGGGCAATCTAAGAGTCCATTTTTTCAGCTGTTTAAGAAGAAGAAGCAATCAGCTGGGTTTGCTGATAGCATGTTGAAGCTTGTAAGGACATTGCCAAAGGTATTAAAGTACTTGCCTAGTGATAAGGCACAGGATGCTAGGCTTTATATATTGAGTTTGCAATTTTGGCTTGGTGGGTCACCTGATAATCTTCAAAATTTCTTGAAAATGATATCTGGTTCATATGTTCCTGCTTTAAAAGGGGCTAAGATTGAGTATTCTGAGCCAGTTTTGTATTTAGACACTGGAATTTGGCACCCTTTGGCTCCTTGTATGTATGATGATGTGAAGGAGTATTTGAATTGGTATGGAACAAGGAGGGATGCTAATGAGAAGCTTAAGGACTCTAAGGCCCCTGTGATTGGGCTTATTTTGCAGAGGAGTCACATTGTTACAGGTGATGAGAGCCATTATGTGGCTGTGATTATGGAGTTGGAGGCTAGAGGGGCTAAAGTGATACCTATTTTTGCTGGTGGGCTTGATTTTTCGGGTCCGGTTGAGAGGTATCTTGTCGATCCGGTGACGAAGAAACCGTTCGTGCACTCCGTTGTGTCGCTTACTGGGTTTGCTCTGGTTGGAGGGCCTGCTAGACAGGATCATCCTAGAGCTGTTGAAGCACTCACAAAGCTTGATGTTCCTTATATTGTTGCTTTGCCTTTGGTGTTTCAAACTACTGAGGAATGGCTTAATAGTACGTTGGGTTTGCACCCGATTCAGGTGGCGCTTCAGGTCGCTTTACCGGAGCTCGATGGTGGTATGGAGCCTATTGTTTTCTCCGGTCGGGATCCTCGAACTGGTATGTAAAAGCTCCTTCATTGTGCAAGTGTTGTTGCTTTCATGAAATGGTTAACAATGTGAACGTTCTTGATTATGTAGGGAAATCTCATGCACTTCACAAGAGGGTTGAGCAGCTATGCACCAGGGCGATCAAATGGGCTGAACTTAAAAGAAAATCTAAGGTATTCACTTCTATAATCGATCGAACTAGCTTCTCTGATAGCCGTTAGGAACCACGAAACTCTATAATGGTATGATATTGTCCGCTTCGAGCATAAGCTCTCATGGCTTTGCTTTTGGTTTCCCCGAAAGGCCTCGTACCAATGGAGATGTATTCCATACTTATAAACTCATGATCATCTCCTTAATTAGTCAACGTGGGATTCCCCTCTCCTTGAACGAAGTACACCATAGAGCCTCTCTTGAGGTCTATGGAGCCCTCGAACAACCATAGAGCCTCCCTTGATGTCTATAGAGCCCTCGAACAGTCTCCCCTTAATCAAGGCTCGACTCTTTTCTCTGTAGTCCTCAAACAAAGTACACCCTTTGTTCGACACTTTTGACTACACCTTTGAGGCTCACAACTTCTTTGTTCGACATTTGAGGATTCTATCGACATGGCTAAGTTCAGGGAAGGACTCTAATACCATGTTAGGAATCACGACTCTCCACAATAGTATGGTATTGTCCACTTTGAGCATGAACTCTCGTGGTTTTGCTTTTGGTTTCCCCAAAAGGCCTCGTACCAATAACTAGCACGATTCTTTTCTTAACAACCCCAAAACGTTCTTTCGTATACCGAGCAAGTTATGTGGTTCTATTTGCCACGGACGCGTCGCCTTATGATAAATATTGGCATTTTTGCAGGCTGAGAAGAAGCTGGCTATAACTGTCTTTAGTTTCCCCCCTGATAAGGGAAATGTTGGAACTGCTGCTTATTTGAATGTCTTCTCCTCCATCTTCTCCGTCCTGAAAGACCTCAAGAAGGACGGATATAACGTCGAAGGCCTTCCCGAAACTTCCGAAGCTTTGATTGAAGATGTTATTCATGACAAAGAGGCGCAATTCAATAGCCCGAATCTAAACATTGCTTATAAGATGAACGTTCGTGAGTACCAACAATTGACACCTTACTCGTCCACCTTGGAAGAGAACTGGGGTAAGCCTCCTGGCCATTTGAACTCGGATGGAGAGAATCTGTTGGTATATGGAAAGCAGTACGGAAACGTGTTCATCGGTGTTCAACCGACGTTCGGATACGAGGGTGATCCAATGAGACTTCTCTTCTCTAAATCTGCTAGCCCCCATCATGGTTTTGCAGCATATTACTCTTATGTTGAGAATATCTTTAAGGCCGACGCAGTTCTTCACTTCGGAACTCACGGTTCGCTTGAATTCATGCCCGGAAAGCAAGTCGGAATGAGCGATGTCTGTTATCCCGACAGTTTGATTGGAAACATTCCGAATGTATACTATTATGCAGCTAATAATCCATCCGAGGCGACCGTTGCTAAACGTCGAAGCTATGCTAATACCATTAGCTATTTGACACCCCCAGCAGAGAATGCAGGGCTTTACAAGGGGCTTAAGCAATTGAGTGAGCTTATTTCCTCGTACCAATCGCTTAAAGATACCGGTCGTGGGGCGCAGATTGTTAGCTCGATTGTCAGTACTGCTAGACAATGTAATCTCGATAAGGACGTCGAACTACCTGAGGAGGGAGAGGAAATCCCAGCTAAAGATCGCGACCTTGTCGTCGGGAAAGTATACTCGAAGATCATGGAGATCGAATCCCGTCTTTTACCTTGTGGACTTCATGTCATTGGTGAGCCACCATCCGCCCTGGAGGCAGTAGCAACATTGGTTAACATCGCTGCACTCGACCGTCCCGAAGACGACATTTCATCTCTTCCATCAATACTAGCAAACACAGTTGGAAGAAACATAGAAGATCTGTACCGAGGCAATGACAAGGGAGTATTGAAGGATGTCGAGCTGCTTCGACAAATTACCGAGGCTTCACGTGGGGCCATTTCCTTGTTCGTGGAACGATCAACTAACAGTAAGGGTCAAGTCGTCGACGTCGGTGATAAGCTCACCTCAATCCTAGGATTCGGTATAAACGAACCGTGGGTTCAGTACTTGTCAAACACCAAATTTTACAGGGCTGACAGGGAGAAGCTGCGGAAACTATTCGAGTTCTTGGCCGAGTGTTTGAAGCTCATTGTCACGGACAACGAATTGGGTAGTTTGAAACAGGCTTTGGAGGGAAAATACGTTGAACCAGGCCCCGGTGGCGACCCGATTCGAAATCCGAAAGTTTTGCCTACAGGAAAGAACATTCATGCCCTTGATCCACAGGCTATTCCTACAACAGCAGCAATGCAAAGTGCAAAAGTTGTGGTGGAGAGGTTAATAGAGAGGCAAAAGGCTGAAAATGGAGGCAAATATCCTGAGACAATTGCCCTTGTTTTGTGGGGTACTGATAACATTAAGACCTATGGTGAATCCCTGGCTCAGGTTCTTTGGATGATCGGCGTAATGCCGGTAGCTGATACGTTCGGTCGTGTCAACCGGGTTGAACCTGTGAGCCTCGAAGAGCTCGGAAGGCCTAGGATTGATGTTGTTGTCAACTGTTCGGGCGTGTTTAGAGATTTGTTCATCAATCAGGTAGATGATCCTACATTTCTCAGAAGATTTCTAGTTTCTTGTTTTCGACACGAACTTACGATTTGTTTTGCAGATGAACCTCTTGGATCGAGCGGTGAAGATGGTTGCAGAATTAGATGAGCCGGAGGAGCTGAACTTTGTTAGGAAGCACGCAACGGAACAAGCTCAAGCCCTTGGTATCGAGGTTCGAGAAGCTGCAACTCGAGTCTTCTCGAACGCGTCTGGATCATACTCATCTAACATTAATCTTGCTGTCGAGAATTCGTCGTGGAACGATGAGAAGCAACTCCAAGACATGTATTTGAGTAGGAAATCCTTTGCTTTTGATTGTGATGCTCCTGGAGCTGGCATGATGGAGAAGAGAAAAGTTTTCGAGATGGCTCTAAGCACGGCTGATGCCACGTTCCAAAACCTCGACTCGTCCGAGATCTCGCTAACCGACGTGAGCCATTACTTCGATTCCGATCCGACTAATTTAGTTCAAGGCCTGAGAAAGGATGGGAAGAAGCCTAATGCCTACATTGCTGATACCACTACAGCCAATGCTCAGGTGAGACATCATCAACAATGTTATCATAAGCTCACACCTATAAGCATACTTAACACGAATCTTTGCGTCATACAGGTCCGATCGCTCGCCGAGACGGTTCGACTTGATGCAAGAACCAAGCTGTTGAACCCCAAGTGGTACGAGGGAATGATGTCGAGTGGCTATGAGGGCGTTCGAGAAATCGAGAAGAGGCTAACCAACACAGTTGGATGGAGTGCAACGTCGGGCCAAGTCGACAACTGGGTTTACGAAGAAGCTAACACGACGTTCATTCAAGACGAGGAGATGTTGAACAGGCTGATGAAAACGAATCCAAACTCGTTTAGGAAGTTGGTGCAAACGTTCTTGGAGGCGAACGGGCGTGGATATTGGGAAACTTCGGAGGAAAATATCGAGAAACTGCGACAGTTATACTCCGAGGTCGAAGACAAGATCGAGGGGGTCGATCGATGAAGTATATTGATTATGAACAGGTAAACATTGTAAAATCAAAAGAAGAATGTAAATTACTTTGGCTCTCACTTATTCAACCATCTTCCCTTTCAAGGATGAATGGAATGTACTTTTGTAATGTGAAATTATTTGAGACTCTTTGTACTCTTTGCAAATCCGTTTTTGATGTATTTGAATAAAGTGATTTGTGTTTGCCCAATCGAGCGAAATTTTTCATTTATTTTTGTAATGATCGGGGTGGAAATTTCTCGTAAGGCGTAATGATTTGGGCACTGTTTCGGAGAGAGGTTCGGTGAAATAGACATGTCTGTGAAGATGTGGACTACTTGCACGTGAACAGAAAGACCGTAGGAAGCTTCACTGTTCCCCGGGATTGGCTTTGGGCCTTTCCTGCGCAGCGTAGGTGGAGGGCGAAGAAGGCCACCTTTTGGGAGGGCTCGAGCCATCAGTGAGATACCACTCTGGAAGAGCTAGAATTCTAACTTTGTGTCAGAACCTACGGGCCAAGGGATAGTTTCAGGTAGACAGTTTCTATGGGGTGTAGGCCTCGATCAAATCACATGCGAATTTTGGTGGTCGTGATTTTTGGTGGTCTTTTTTTTGGCCGACTCCTCTTCCCGTTCTATTGATGAGAAGCATCTAGCAGTGCCACGCCGGTTTAGAATTCGATTCTCAGGGCTAAGGCTCTCTCTTTTCTATCCTCTCTATCCACGTGTAGGTAGCGTTGTCTGTCGTATTATTGACTCGAGATATATTCATTGAATTGATTGACACACTTTCTTTAACTTCATAGGTCCTTTGATAATAGGGGAAAAGTCTTCTATTTCCGTTAAATGACCCAAACGAAACGAAACTACATACCGGAAGATCATTCATAACCTTATTCCTAGAACGAAATATAGACATTGGTACAACATCGGGTTCGAGAGACCTCGAGGGACACATCGTAATTTACTCTAACCTCAGCGTACTATCGGAGAGACTTTAAACATCTTAATAAATTCAATAATTAGCACGCACGCACGCGCACAAATATATATATATATATATATATATATATATATATATATATATATGGGGCGTGATCGGAATTTGTGCAAGAGAGGGGTAGAGACAGGGAATATAATCTCCGTCACCGACCCTGTTAGCTAACAGATAGAAATCTCTCTCAACTTTTTCTCAATTTCTCGTCTAAGGCAAGTCCATGCGGGATTTCGATTCTGCTGATTAAATAGACATCTCTCGGAATGAACCCATTATAAGAAATTGAACTATACTCGATTAGGGAAAGTAATCTCAACCAACTTTGCATCGTTTTCCCATCCAATTTGAGCCATGCTCTAATCGAAGTGATTGCATAATGCGGACTACCCTATTAGGTTAGGTTGAATTTTTTTAAAATAAAAATTTTGTTCGGTTTACCTGTTGACCTTTTTTTAGTTAGGTCAACTCAACCCAATCTTACTTTAACATTTATAGCCACGGTTAGTATTGTGTCATGAGTTGTAAATATTTGATATTTTAATTATTAATATAATATATATTAGGTCAGATTGGACTGTAAACTGAGAGAGTATATATAATGAGCCATACAAATGAGAGATAGAGAGAGAGAGGAGAGAGAACAAAATTCAAATATTTGGAAAGCACCCGCCAGAAATTCGTTATTGAGAATCAATGGCAGAGTTCCCTTGCGCTCTAGAACGCACCGTCGCTTCTGCTCTGCTCCTTCTCTCCACTTCACCGCCTCCTCCGCCATCTCCTCAGCCGTCGCCATCTATGTAAGATATTGGATAGTATTCCATTTCCTGTTTTCTCTGTCATTTGCTCTGTTCTGTTGAATGATTGTATCTGATCGTCCTTTTTTTTCTTCTTGCTTTAAATCTCTGTTTCTGTGTTTGGTTGCTCTGTAGACCGATTTCTCAAGACGAATGGTTGTTTGAGGAGAAAATTCTCGGTGGAAAATGCTCGAGTGAGATGTCGCCATTTTGTGATGATTCGAAGTCTTGCTCTTCAGTACTCACTAGATCAGATGAATCGTCCGAGACTCGAGCGCAGGAGCTGTTGCTGTTCTCTACTTCAGCTTATCGCGACGAGCTAAAGCTTAATGTAATGGTTCTCAGTCTAACCTGTTTTGCATAATTTCGTTCTTCTTGTATGTTGTTTTGTTCGATGTGGTATTTTTGGCTCTGTTTTTGTTTGCGCAGTTTCTGCTGTGTGTGAATCCCGTGCCTTGGTTTGAGTAAAAGAGCTATTGATTTTGGTCGTCGTTTCTGCTTTTGTAACTTGAATTAGTTTCTGGATAAGTTTATTTTAATCGGATTCTGTCACTGAAACTGGAACTATCGGATCCTTCTTGTTGTTTCTTCTTCGGTATGAACTTAAATCTGATCAGAATTTTAGAAATTCTACTTCCTCCACCTGATTACTTACCTATCAGTCATTGAATTTCAATATCTCAATACTTCGATCGATAAGCGTTTAGTTGCCAATTAGTAAATACTTCGTTGATTTTGAGTTTATCACTCCTTCAAGTCTAACGAATTCCACACAGGTCGTGAGAAAGAGTCGTTCGAGGCCAGTACGGATATCCGGGAACCGGAATCTCACTCCTACAGACGACGTGACCCTGTCTTCAGGCTCCGCGTCCTCGGAGACGACTTATTGTTTGTCAAGCAGCTCAAGTGTGGACACAAGCGCGCCAATCCGTCGCCTGGTTACCAGAGCAGAGAAGAAGTTGGAAATGATTCGTCACGCGTGGAGGAAAAAGCACGTCGCATCCGCTCATATGCGCCGGCGTGCCGAAGCCATTCTGAGTTACCTCTCTGGTGGCTGTTCCTCTGAGGTGAAGATACGCCAAGTGCTTGGTGACAGCCCTGACACAAGCAAGGCTCTCAGAATGTAATTCATTCTTCTCTCTCCCACCTCCTCACCACGTTGGCTCTAAAGTCGTGCTTTTATCCAGTGCTTCCAATTCACACATTTACTGTACACGGTAGGATCATCTATGCCCTCGGAATACTCTCACCTCTGATGATAATTTATATAGTCACCATCGGAACACCATTCATTAGGCGAAAGATTCAAAGATAGCCAATATGGAGATCTATATTTTCAAGCTTACAGATTGATTAGGATCAAAATTGATTTGGTTTCTGTTTCGCCTTCTTTGACAGGCTGCTGAAACTGGAAGAGATCAAAAGATCAGGAACAGGTGGACGCCAAGATCCCTATATTTACACGGTACAAGACACACTCAACTCCCAGTTTCCTATCTATTTGATGGCTTCAAAGCAATCAAATCCAATAAAACCCTTTAGTTTACACAGATATCCTTGCCAAATTTTCCGGGAAAATTGAACATGTTTCTTTGCTTTCCATTTCCCTTTTGCAGATTGCTTGACAAACTCTGAGTAGATGATCCGTTCATTTATAGCCTGGTCCAAACTCAGCCGTAGAGAGTCTCGGGACAATCCCAATTGATTGGGAAGTTTTGATTAGGCCTGCTTTGTAAGCAAATTAAATATGGTAGGGTAGTACAGGATATACTAGAATTGATTAGAGCTTCATACGGAACATAGAGCTTTGAAGTATACATCTTAGCTTCTCCATTTTTGAATCTCCCCAGAATAATGCCTTTTAGGGGGAGTGAATTCAGTTCTGTGACATAGCTATAATCTTGTATGATAAGCATTGGAATATGCCACTTTCTTATAGATCGATTTTAAGATTTTACATTATGTTCTTAAGCATGTTTATAATTTAATAGGAATCTACACCATATAGTTTTGTCAAAGAAGAACAAATTTTCAGTTCTGTATTGAAACAAGTCGACCCATTACACGCTTTTCACTAATATTGGATCTGAACAATAGAAAACACTTTTTTTTTTTTTTTTTGAAGAAACCAACTTCCAAAGTAACACTTTGATATGACTATTATTTGGCAGCCTAAGATCTAAGCTGGAACGACTATAACATTGTCCAACACAGGGCCACACAAATGGCCGTAGTCATGAAGCTTGGTGTGGTAATAAGCACTGTAAAATGTGATTCTTGTGCTAACAGAAACTGCTTGGAATTTCAAACTTGCAGTTTTGGACCTTCCAAGCCCTCTAGAAATGAAAGGAACTTTGATGGTTTGTCGGGCAGCAAAAGCTTGGACATCCATGGAGCCATGGCAGCCATTTCTGGCATCTCCAACGGTGAAGGTGAGATTATAATACTTTGTGGGAACTGTTTGGATTATTTGGGCTATGGCACTTTCTCTTCCTGCAACCAATTCAATGGCTGCATTCCCTGAAGGGACAAAGAAATGGCCTCTGTCAATGTATTTTACAGGCTTGAGAGACTCAATTATCCAGCCTGGTAGTGGAGAAATGTGATCAACTTGCATTGGAGGAAGGAGGATCCCATTGTTGAAACTCTTTATCACATGAGGACCAACTTCAAAGTTTCCATTCAACAAAAGGTTACCTGCAAGCAAATACCACCATCCCTGATTAGGTAAGTTGGACACATACATAACATTTACCTCTTCTTAACCAATTAGATTTAGATTTAGGTACGGTTTGCTAACGATTTCTGTTTTTAACCAAGATATCTTACCTAGAATGTGATGTACAGGTAGATTTTTGTTTTTAACTAAATTCATCCTGATTCTACTTAATGGTGTGTAGTTCAAGATATCTTACCTCGAACTTCGACGTACAGGTGGATTTTTGTTTTTAACTGATTCAACCCGATTCTACTTAATAGTGTGTAGTTCAAGATATCTTACATAGAACGTGACATACAGGTGGATTTTTGTTTTTAACTGATTAAACCCAATTCTACTTAATGGTGTGTAGTTCAAGATATGTTACCTGGAATGGGACGTACAGGTGGCATCTCCTTGATGAAGATCATATCCAATAGCGGTCCACAAGTGGGGTCCTCTTGAATGCCCGGGTTATGGAACGTGACGTTCACAACATTCCTATTTGCCCTAAAAGTGAAGGCATAGGTATCACCTCCATTGCTATACAGAGTCTGAATGGAAAGGTTAGCTGACTGACTCCCAACTTCAATTCTTAGCATTTCATCTTGTGCACAAGTCCTTGTGGCCCCAAACGTCAGCGTATAGACGGAACGCCATCTTAACCTCACCTTCTGTGAGATTGAGGCTTCGTTCCCTAACCTCACCGCGTGGGCCCCACGAGGAATGGGTAGGTAGAATCCACCTGGCTGGGGCCCACCTGCCACGTATTCAACGAGGCCATTGATTTCCCATTTTGGGAGGGAGTTTTTGCCTATGATCACTGTTTTGTTTAGGTTTGATTTGCTTGGCGGAGTTTCAAAGTCGCCATTAGGGAGAAGACCTGCCCCAAAATGTACCAAACAAGTTTAAAAATCATATTTAAAATTTTAAAAATTTATTAAATATTTTTTTAAAGATTTTTGGACTAAATAAATATAAAACTTAAAATCTATGAGCTACAAAAATAGTTATTAAATTATTAGCCCACCAATCCTCCTAGAGTAGCTGTTACGGAAACTCTGTGATAACCTTTTTTTTGTAGACTAAATAAATATATTGTTCGTTTGAAAATTTCCTGAAATACAAATCATAAGTTCTTCTCTCGGTTGGATGAAAATCTCACATCGAGTAATTTAGGGAATGTTCGTGGGTTTATAATCAAAGAATACTTTCTCCATTGTGATGAGACCTCTTGGAAAGCCCAAAGCAAAGCTATGAGAGGTTATGTTCAAAGTGGACAATATCATACCATTGTGGAGAGTTGTGTTCATTTAACACTCTCCATCGAAACACTAGAGTCGTTATATTCACCACTAAACTTGTTGAAGTGATGAAATATAACCAAGTTCTATTTTTCTTATTAGAGATTGAATGAGTCATAATATCTTTTAGAATATTACGTTTGAAGTATCATTCAAGATGAAGATTCAAACTTAGGACTCAGATTTTGGCTCGTTTTGAGCTTAGAAGAGTACATATAATCAACAACGAAATCAAAAGCAAAACAAGAAAAAACACATCCACACTCGAATAAAGTTCACAAAACTTGATAGAAAAATTTACGGACCCGAGAAGAAATTTGGCTTACCATCGAGGAGGCGGTGGCGAGGAGGAGCGGAAGAAACAGAGAGAGCAA
This sequence comes from Cucurbita moschata, assembly GCF_002738365.1. Lineage (NCBI taxonomy): Eukaryota > Viridiplantae > Streptophyta > Magnoliopsida > Cucurbitales > Cucurbitaceae > Cucurbita > Cucurbita moschata. The sequence goes on from NW_019268565.1 coordinate 787,326, forward strand.
AGAGAGAGAAAAGCAAAGGGAGAATTAGAAGCAAATGAGGCAAACTTCCCATTCTCGAAAAAGATAAAGAAAATGAAGTTTGGGAATTGAAAGATGGTCTGGTTTGGAGTGTCCGTAATATGTATTTATAATGTGCAGAGTTTTAGACATAAAAATGGTTCATAATTTAATGTGGAAATAAAAAAGGAATTGAATCCACAAACTCCAATGCACCATTTTTTTCTAACATCTTTCCGCGTAATCAGCCTTCTCACGCGTTTCTCCCTACCACTCTGTCAAATTAAATACATTACCAAATAAATTTCAAATTAATATAGCGTTAAATTCTATTTTCTCCATAATTTTTAATAATATTTTTAAACTATTTTTTTTTTTTAAAAAATTGGATATAATTTATGAGGTGTTAATAGACAATTTTGGTCCGGCGATATGATATTGTCCACTTTGAGCACAAGCTCTCATGACTTTGCTTTGGGCTTCCCAAAAGGCCTCATTCCAATGGAGAGAGTATTTTTTGTTTATAAAATCCATGATCATTCCCTAAATTAGTCGATGTGGGACTTTCATCATCCAACACCTCCCCTCGAACAAAGTGCGCCTTCCCTTAATCGAGGCTCGACTCCTTTGGTGTCTTAGTCATTTTTTACTGCCTTCGAGGAGGCTTGACTCATTTTCTTTTGGAGTCCTTTGTTCGATATTTGAGAAGTTACCAATCTATTAGCACGATTAGGTTTAGGGCATGACTCTGATACCATGTTAGACGAACACAACTCTCCACAATTGGGCATTGAGCTTTCCTGAAACGCTTCATGGAATATTGACCTGCAGTGTGTGAACCATAGGTCGCTTGCTTGCAACTCCAATGTAATCCCCGAGAGACATGTCATTAACCTGGACATCATCAAAGGTCCAGCGATTGAAAAGCTTCACGTCGTATTGAGGCTGGATCAGTTCCTGAGTCACTTCGACCGCTTCAGCCATGAATTTTTTAAATTTTTTTATAGAGTAAAATGTGTTATTGCTACTTTTAAAATTTCATGGGTATTTTTTTAATATAATACCGATGGTAAGTGTATTTTTTTAAAAAAGAAAAAAAATAGTAAAAAGTTGAACAGTATTAAATTATTTTGAAAATTTAAGGATATTATTGAAATGATAATAATAAAATAATAAAATAAAGCAAAATCAATTCATTAATTAATTAAAAGAAAAAGAAAATCGTTCCCATTGTTTGAGAGGAGACCCAAAGAAAACAAAGCTAGTCCTAAAATTTTACTTTGCTTTCAGAGCTAGATCGTAAACTTTAGAGAAAGAAAAAGAAACCCTAAAATTGATTCGAAAACGAAAACTCAGTACCATTAGTCCAAACTTTATTCCAACGACCCACTGTTGAGTTAGATCGAGAGGCGTTTTTTAAATTTCTTTTTCTTTTGATATCATAACTGGGGTTATACTCTCGTACTTGTTTTGTTGTTTCTTTTGTTACTTCGTAATAATGATTTTGATTTGAATAAAATACTATTTTGTGAGTTAAGTTTTATTTTGAGTTTCGGATGATCTAGAGAGACGAATCGAACTTAGTCAATACATTATTTTGCATGTTTATCCGGTTCTCGAATGTAGTTTGACCTCATTGACTTTAAAGTTTAATATATGTCTAAACTAGACCGAATTCAATATTGAAAAGTTTAAGTAAAATCAAAATCTCATGAAATTAATAGAAGTAAAAGAGCCTAAACATAGGATTGTGTTGTATGACCCTAAAAATATAGGTTCATTTACTTAGATACTCGACCCGTGCTTTAAAGTCAACCTTTTGGATCACGTTAGTCTTGTGAGATCAATGTGTTGGATTACTTTTCGGTACTGCTAGGTTAAATCTCTCGTTCGCAAATATTGACCTGTCAATTCTTAATCCTACTCAGTAGTCCATCATGTAACATGTGTCGTTAACTCCACGGTGACCTTTAAAATTTGTAAGTACACATAAATTGATGAGAAACTGATTGAAATTTCGGGTTGGCTGAATTGGTGATTTAAACAACACGAATAGAGTTCACAATCCAACCCAACCCTCTATTTGAATTGGATCGGGTTGGTTTGTTGGGTTACTTTTTTAATTATTTAAAAAATCATATTTATCACAATACATCGGATTAATAGCTAAAATCTCGTAAAGTTCAAATATCAAATATTTATAAGTTATTATACATCACTAACATTAATTACAAACATTAAAATTCTTAATCTTTTATAAATAAAAAAAAGGGTATAGTTGGATCAGGCCATTGTGATCTTATTTTTCGGTTGGTCGGGTCAACTCGACCGTAAATATGTAACCAATAAATCAAATTAAAATTTTTTATTTTTAAAAAATTCAACCAAACTCAAATCATAAAAAAGAAAAAAAAAACATTAACGGTCGGTACCTCGCACGTGACCATGCCACAAAACCGTCCGAAATTTGCGTCGTTTCATTACCGTTAAACTCTAAACTATCCACTACAATCAAGATCACTGTTACTTTTCTGTCAGAGTTTTGAACACACGCCACGTGTAGAACGTTGACTTTATTAAAATTTCGTATGACTTAAGTAGAGAGTCCACGTGATCTCACTGCGCACAGAAACAGTGGGTAGTGTGTCTGGAAACGTAAACGGTGCTGTTTCCTCCGTTTATTCCGCCGCACCGACTGAGTTGCCTGTCTTTATCTTGTAATTAGCCTTCTATTAATTATTTCATATATATATATATATATATATATATATATTTATTTATTTATTTATTTATTTAAATTTTCTATCTGAAAAAAAAAACATGTCACCTTCTTTGTTTGGCTTGAACAACCACTTTTTGAAAGCTCGATATATGAAAGAAATGATTACTTAATTACCGTTTAAATTTCGTGATCGGTATATTTTGTGGTAACCACATTGAATAGAGTCCAACAAATTGTTTGGGTCGTGGGGTATTATTTATCAACGAAAGTTGGTGTTAAAACTCCCGCTGATTGACTACTACATCTACGAACGAGATTGATCCCGTCTTTCTTTCAAGTTATGAAATCACTTAGTACTCTCCACAATTCTGATAGAGAGTATGAACCGATGAATGTAGTTGTTGTGTGGCTAACATGTGAATTTCTCTGAGAAGTGCCTCAGGAGATGGATCGTGATGAGAAACTTCGGCCGGTGCTGACACCTCTTGAGCTGCCTTGATTATTGATTGGAGTTTTGATAGAGATTGGATGACCCCAAAAACTGGCAGGATTCATGAGTGAAAGTCGGTATTAAACTCGTCTTGATCTTCCTGATCTATTTCCTAATATGTAAATTACATTTAAAAATATAAAACTAAATCGAAATCATTTTAACTATTTCAAATTTATTCTCAATTATTCTTTATTTAAATATTATTTTAGTCTCTCAATTTTTAATTTTTATTTAATTTAATTTATATCCGGGTAAAACGTCCTAAGTCCTTATCTATTTTAGTTACAGTTACGATATTTCAACCATACGTAGGATCGAGAAATTAAACTTCTAACTTATAAATTGAGAGTATATATTTTAATTGGTTGAGCTATGCACAAATTGATTATTATTTTTATAACCTTTCATTAAATATGCAATAACAGCTGTGATCCGCCCCCCGACTATTCATTTATTCCAATAAAATTAAATGGGACAAATTAGGTCTTGGAGTAAATCAGTTATGCATGCTCTTATTGCCAAAAAGAAAATTGGATTCATTGATGGCACAATTGAAGAACGTCTCAAGATGCAAATCCAACTGAATTTGAACTCTTGAATAAGTGCAACAGTATTATAATATCTTGGTTAACTCATTCTGTTGAAGCAGATATCACCATTATTCACGCTGCTCATCAAGTGTGAGTTGATCTTCACGATCAATTCTCACAAAAGAATGCTCCAGCAGTTTTTCAGATACAAAAGTCGATAGCAATAATGTCATAAGGAACCATCGCACTGTCAACATATTTCACCAAGCTCAAAGCATCTTGGGATGAATTAAAAGCGTACCACACACCATTTACTTGCTATCAACGTCAAATATCAAGGCAAATAAGACAAGTTAGTTATATATTTTTATTTATTTTTAAATATTAGTTGATAGTTTGTATCCTATTTAAATCGTTGTAAACATTAATGAAACACCTCGAATCCCAATTCTATTTCTCATTCTTAACATAACTCTGTAATTAAGGTTTTGAGCCGACAATAATTGTTGTCACCCATGTTTTTTTTAATAAAAAATAGTTATAATGCTAATAAATTTTGATTTAAAGATGAAAAAATAGGTTAAAATATTTTGTACTTTATTTATTTTGCCATCTCTCTTACATGCAATGCTCTCAATTCTCCTCTCTCTTATGTGCAAAGGCTCATAGTTTCTTCTTAATTTTGGTTTCATATGGTGAGTAAATTTGGCTTTGTTAGTAATATAAAGAAAGAGTAATGATTTTCTACCCAAATTTTGTTTCTTTCTTTGAAAGGTATAACAATTTTCAATAATTTTCTGGTCGGTCGTGGACAATTTGGATGCATTCGATAAGATTTTGAAAATAGTATACTGCAGTAGCATAGGGTTTTGTATGATTATTGTAACGACCTATATTTTGAGAGACTCTGTTGAGTATTATTGGGAGTGAGTCCGTTAATTTAGTGGAAGATCGTGGGTTTATAAGTGAGGAATACTATCTCCATTGGTGTGAGACCTTTTGGAGAAGTCCAAAGCAAAGTCACGAGAGCTTATGCTCAAAGTGGATAATATAATACCATTGTGGAGATTCGTGATTCCTAACAGACTCGAGCCACGGATCCTTATAGGTATTTAAAAGATAAGTATAAAAGGAAATCTAGACTAGTGTGATGGGACTCCCTATAGTCGATCGTTGCATCAATCTCCACCTAAAAAGAAAGTTAAAATAGTAGACCAGAGTTCGTTATCAGATTTTATTAATCTTAGTTATCGTAGATTTCTTGCACTTAAGAGTTGACTTCTCGAGGAGTTTGAGGATTTAACTGCCATCAAAGGCCACCAAAATTTTCCTCGGAACAGCATTGTCTTTCTTTATTTGAGAGACTTTCTCTTTCTTTATAAGATTTGCTGAGGTTTTTGACTCGAATCCGTTATTATAAATTAGTAAGCATTGTCAAGCTAACTCATTCTTAGGGCATCACTAGTTCGAATTTCTTAGAAAATATAGTTCGTCATGAATGAAATAAAAGATACAAGTACAAACCGATAAAAAATGAAGATACAAATCAATGCTGCTATCTACCGTCTCTTTGAGAAGCTATACATTTGAGGGTTTCTCTCGAGCTCAATTCGACCTCTTTTAAAAGAAATTGAGTGCTAAAATCCTCATGATAGAGGACGGGAATAATTAACAAACTATTCTTGAAGTAGGATATGACTACTTGGGATGGAAAGGTAGATTCTTTAAAGATTAGTCGATCTCTTCATCGTCTCTCGAAATGATGAATTGAAACGTTTTAAATAGACTCTCCAAAGATCGATAGTCGCTGAAAATCACGCTCTCATTTTGATCTTGGGCTTCACGAGGTCGGAAACATAAGGCATGCATGCATGCATGCAGCATACATACATACACACATCATTTTCAATTTAAATAAGAGGTTTCAATTATTGGCTATTTTTGAATTTGAAACGACTACAGGCTTTTCTTTACTGTGATGGGCTTGGCCCAAAATCGGTGTTAATCCTGGCCCAGAACCAAACGTTCTTTGGGCTAAATCTTGGGCTTCCTTAGGCCCATCAAGGATGAAAGCCGACAAATATGAATCGAGACTACGATAGAATGAGAACGATCTTGAGAATAGGATGACTAAGAAAAATTTAAAAGAATTGAAAATTATTATTCTATACCAGCTATGTGCACGTTCTTTGTTAGTCACTAAGAAACTCTAAACCCTTCTGAGTCGTTGAATTGTAAAAACTCTAAAATCAAGCGTGTTTTTCTTGGAGTAATCCTACGTTGTTGGGTGATTTTTTTCGAAATTTTCGTAGAACGTATGAGAGCGAGGACAAACCATGCCAAAAAGACTCGTGTTAGTCTATGAGAATAGTCTTCTCTAACGCCCATAATTTTTTCTTGCCTAAATCAGAGGACTTTTAATAGAATATGCGTTATTTTAAAATAAACATTTTCAAAGGAACGGAGAGACTTATACGATTTAAAACAAGAAAATTAAAATAATATAGTATTTGAGTACAAAAATGAAAAGTTACCTATCAACTACTAATTGAAAAACAATGCATACTACTGTCTTATCTCGACTTCCATAGCTATTCCAGCATTCATTGTCATCCGTGCGCAGATGCTTTACCTTTACCTGAAAAATAAGACTAACACGTGACTTGAGTATTTTAAAAAATTGTGATATCCCACGTTGGTTGGGGAAGAGAACAAACCACTATTTATAAGAGTGTGGAAACCTTCCCCTAACAGACGCATTTTAAAGGCTTGAGGGGAAGCCCAAAGAGAACAATATCTGCTAGCGGTGGATCTGGGTCGTTACAAATGGTATCAGAGCCAGACACCGGACGATGTGCCAACCTTCTCGCTCCTCCCCGAAGGGGGTAGACAAGAGGCGGTGTGCTAGTAAGGACGCTGGGCCCCAAGGATGATAGATTTGGGGACGGTTCCACATCGATTGGAGGAAGGAAAAAGTGCCAGCGAGGACGCTAGGTCCCGAAGGGAGGTGGATTGTAATGTCCCACATTGATTGGAGAGGAGAACAAACCACTTGAGGGGAAGCTCGAAAGGGAAAAGCTCAAAGAGGGCAATATCTGCTAGCGGTAGATCTGGGCCGTTATAGAAATATTCGAAAACTCATATCACTCTTAGAAGCGATGAGTAACATGATTATGTCAAAAGGGATGTCGAAGTCGTTAGATACCGAATTCAGATCCCGAAGCTAGAGAGAGAAAGAGAAATTAGGAGAGACAATCCATGATAGAAGGACCATGATACATGTCTTCTCAACGGAGGGCTCAGTCCCAATCATAGAAAAATCCCTTTTATTTTATTTATCCCCACACCCATCACCCCTTCACATGACTTTAAGAGTGTTGACCCCTATTTTCATCAACTTTGTTCCCTAACAATTATGTTTTAGGGTTTTTGTTTATTTATGCAACAATTCATCAAACAAAATAAAATTTTTACGGTCAAATTATAAATTTAGCTCGAGTCGGTAATTTATATATGGTTTCAGTTTTACTTTTTTGATTTTAACTCTTTCCGTTTCATCTTTATCGTTCGAGTTTAGTTTCAATTTAGTGTTTTTAGTTTCATTAAATTACACGTCTCGTCTCTAAATTGTCTTTTACCGACTCAAAAGACTCCTAAGTTTATTATTTTTTTTCTTTTTACTTAATTTAAAATCTTAATACGGTCTACCCGTACAATTAGCTAAATAGAAAACTTTGCCTAGTTAAAAAGTAGGAGGGTGCACAAGGTTGAATTGGTGACTCGAGCAAACCGAATAAAGTTGACAACCCAACCTAACTCAATCATCTATGTCTGAGTTGAGTTGAGCCGAGCTACAGATTTTTTTAACTTTTAAAAAATCGTACTTATCCACAATACATATTACATTAATAATTAAAATCTTATGCAGTTCAAATATCAAACATTTTCAAGTTACAACGCATTACTAACATCAGTGACAAACGTTAAATAGTCTTAACCGAATCGAATTTTTGGTTTTTCAAAAATTCAACGCTAACCCATATTGAAAAAAACCTAACCGAACTAATTTATATGTTTTGTGTTGGGTAATCGAGATTAGATGAACAACTCTAAAAAAGATTACTAACATATTTACAAAGGATTTCTACGAAACTATGTCATCAAAATCAAATAAAACAGTTTTTAAAAAAGAGTTTTTTTAATTTTTGTAACTGCGTCAGTTCATCGCTAGTAGATATTGTCCGCTTTGGTTCGTTACGTATTGTCGTCAACCTCACAGTTTTAAAACATGTCTGCTCGTTAGAGGTTTTCTTATCCTTATAAAGAATGTTTCGTTCCCTCTCCCGTCGGCGTAGAATCTCATATATATTTATTATCATGGCACAATGCCTACCTACATTGCCTCATCATATATCTTTTTTTGCTTGGTCAAGTCAACTTACGTGCATCCGAACTAACCTAATAAAATAGTTATTAAAAATCTCGTACGATTTTAATAATTTGAATAATTGATATCTTATCCACCGTTAGTTATGGTCTAATGCTAGCTATTTCTTGATAGTACGTGTGATTTTTATCCACTATATGTTCTCAATTGTATTTTTGATAAATCTGGAGGTAGTTCGGTACACAAAATCACCCATTACTATTTCAAATTTTTAGAGTCGAGTAAACGAGAAGTACATAATGAATCGAGATCACATTCGAATGAGAGCGATCCTGAGGATATGATGGCTAAGAAAGGCTTGACGAATTGAAAATTACTACTTATACCAACAAGGTGTACCTTCCTTTTGGTAACTCAATCATACGAACTCCAAAGTTAAGTGTGTTTTTCTTAGAGTAATTTTACGTTGGACGACCTAAAAATTCTTCAAGTAAGCATACGAATAACGACAAAACATGTTGAAAGAACTGTATTAGTTTATGGAGATAGACCGATAGTTTTCACTCTTAAAAGCAATGAGTAAATAACATGAACATGTCGTAAGGAAATGTCAGACCAAAAAATCAACCCCAGGGTCAATAAACCTTCATAGGGTCTTTCTGTCAAGGTGTAAGTAGTCTGCATCTTCACATTCACCGAGCCTCTTTCCGAGACAGTGCCCAGATTGTTACATCTTTCGTGCAGGTCGAAACTTACCCGACAATGAATTTCGCTCAACTCAACACAAAAATTTTATGGTTGGGTTCGATTCATAATTTAATAAAGGTTGTTTCGATTGAAAAAAATTTACTTCGAACTCAGAACCCGACGTATTAATAACATGTTTGGGCGATTGGGTCCCACGTCCCCATTTGATTTGATATTTTATTGTAGGAGGTATATGTAACATGAATAATGGGGCTTCCCTCCAATAATTTAATTGAGGGAGTTTTTGTTTGCCTTTGTTTGGTTGTGTTTCCATGGACTACTTGTTCAAATCAACCCTACATCAACCTCTCTCTCCTCCTTTTTTTTAATATTAAATCTCGAGAATCGAAAAACCAAATAGTTATTGATGATATCTTATGTTTTCGACTCGTTAAGATACAATTATCCATTAACATATAACATTATTCTTTCGAGATATGTTCTGTATTTGTAACGATCCTACTTTTTATTTTAAAATAAGACTGTTATTGCGTGCATGTCATGACTCTTATGTGCGGAAAACTATCTAATGTGACTTTATTCTATGATCTATTTAGCTGGTATCGTCATCCGTACTGAGGTCATGGTCTTTACTTGAAAAAACAATAGACATAAGATGATTATTTAAGTAAATGACCTCGTTGTTGGGATCGAGAAATGCAACCATGATTGTATTTTGGGCTTTACTTTCTTTTTTAGGAAAAGTTGGATGTATTTTCGCTATACACGGTTTACACACACGGACATGAACCCACTAGGTAGGCTTGTATACGTACCCATCAGACTTGACTATGGGCTACCACACACTAATGTTGCTGAAAACCACCAGAAAAGAAGGGAACGCATACAATCTCATAGTCTACACATTAAAAAAGTAATTCATGTTTTTGTGACATACCACATGTATGAGGTCTCACATTACGAATCATGACTGAATGTGACGGTCCAGATCTACCGCTAGCCGATAATGTCTTCTTTGGGCTTTCCTTTTTGGGCTTCCTCTCAAGGTTTTAAAACGCGTCTGCCAGGAGAAGGTTTCCAAAGCTCACTGTGATGTCCCACGTTATAAGGGTGTGGAAACCTTCCCCTAGTAGACGCGTTTTAAAGCTTTGAAGGGAAGCTCGAAAGGGAAAGCCCAAAGAGGACAATATCTGGTAGCGGTGGATCTGGGTCAGTATACTGAATGAGTTACTGCACATAATAATCTTAAAACCAAAACCGAGAAAAATCTAACCTAACCCAACATTTATGGGCTGGGCTGAGTAGTCCGAATTGGTTAGATTCTCAAGTCATTTGAAGATGGGGTTCGAACGATTTGGTTGAAATTGGACGGAAAAGAAAAAGAAGAAAAGAAATAGGGGTAGCATGGGCATATGTGATGGGGCCTAGTTGTTTTGTTCATACACATTGAAATGATGTTTAGGCAAGGCAAGAGATTGGTCATTTTTTTCATTCTCACATGGTTGCTTCCTTTACATTATCTTCCTTCTCTCTTGCACATGGAAAGAATCTCTCTCTCTCTCTCCTTAACATTTTTTCACATGACTTTAAGGGATTATTGTCTCGTTGTCTCGGACCTCGATGTAACAGCTCAAGGTCATTCTTAGCTGATATCATCCTCTTTAGGCTTTTCCTTTTGAGCTTCTCCTCAAAGTTTTTAAAACGCGTTTATAAGGAGAATTTCTACACCGTTAAAAAGAATGTTTTGTTCCTCTCTCTAGAGATGAGATCCCATGATCCACCCCCTCCTCCTTCGGGGCTCAACGTTCTTGTTGGCACTTGTTACTTTCTCCAATCGATGTAGAATCTCACATCTAAGATACCATTTTTACGAACCATACAAACCCAGAAATCACCTGAAAAAAGAATAACAAGAATGAATAGGGGAAGATATTGTTCTGAATATGATTTAAACTTTACCTCATTTATCGCTTATTAGATTAGAGACGTTCCCATGGAGAGGCAGGGACGAGAAAGCTTTCCAATTCCTACTCGTATTTCAATCTTCATCTCGACATGATTTTTCATGGAATTAGATTCAACGGGTAAGGATAGGTTTCCACACCCTTATAAAAAAATGTTTCATTCCCCTGTCTAACTGACGTAAGATCTCACGTATTGTATTAAATATAGAGATATAATATATATATATATGCATCATAATCATTCATTTCCCAAAATCCATGTAAAAAAATGGGGAATTTAGGAGAGAAAATCCAAAAGACAGAACCTGAATATACTGAAATAATATACTAATAAAGCATCTTGTCCCATGATACATACACTAACACTCTCTGCTTCCATCGCCCTTTCCCCTTTTCCCCTTTCCCACCAAAAAAACACACTCACAATGTCATTTTCTCTGTTCTTTTTCATCTTCCTCTTGATCGATTTCATGTGGGTATCAACATATCCTCCATTGCTCCTCCAGGTTCTCTTCTAATCCTCTCTTTCTCTCTTCTTCTTTGTCGTTTGATTGTCTTTTTGGGGTTTCCCATGTTGTCTTGTCTGGAATGTTCCTCGGATTACTCTGTTTCATCGACTGTTTTGTTGGGGGGTTTTGTAAATCTGTTCTCCCTTTGATGGGTTTTCTTAGAAATTCTCTGTTTATTGAACTGATTTATGTGGGAAACTGAGAAGCTTCGTTGAAATGTGTTTCTTGTAGAGTTTTGAGTAAAAGGGAAGATCTCAAAAGGGGTTTTTCATGGCCTTTTTGTGTTGTTATCTCTCCATTTTTCTTGGAATTCTTTTCAACTCCCAGTTTCTGGGGGCTGTTCTTGATGATGAAATCACCATGTCCGCCATTAGAGAGGAGCTTCAAGTTCTTGAGTGGAGCTCCAACATCTCTGAGTACTGTTCTTGGAAGGGTGTTCATTGTGGTTTGAACCATTCCATGGTTGAAGCTCTTGATCTTTCAGGTCATTCTCTTAGAGGTATTCCAACACTGATTTCTAAGCTCAAAGCTCTGAAATGGCTTGATCTATCCTACAATGACTTCCACGGCGACGTCCCGTCGAGTTTCGCAACCTTATCCGAGCTCGAATTCCTTGATTTGTCTTTGAATAAGTTTGATGGTTCGATCCCGCCCGAGTTTGGTGGTCTCAAGAACCTCAAATCATTGAACCTTTCCAATAATCTTCTTGTGGGAGAAATTCCTAATGAGCTTCAAGGATTAGAGAAATTGGAGGATTTTCAAGTTTCTAGCAATAGGTTGAATGGTTCAATTCCAAGTTGGGTTGGAAATTTGAGCCATCTAAGAGTTTTTACAGCTTATGAGAATGACTTTGTTGGTGTAATTCCTGATAATCTCGGTTCGGTTTCCGAGCTCCATGTGTTGAATCTTCATACCAATAGGCTTGAAGGCTCGATTCCTCGAAGTATTTTCGGTTCGGGGAAGCTTGAGATTTTGGTTCTTACACAAAACAGATTGACTGGCCAGCTTCCTGAAGAGATAGGTAACTGTAAAAGCCTTACGAGCGTTCGAATCGGGAACAATGATCTCATTGGTTCGATACCTCCAGCCATTGGCAATGTCAGTAGCCTTGCTTACTTTGAAGTGGATAACAATCACCTTTCGGGCGACATTACGTCTCGGATTTCACGGTGCTCGAATCTCACTCTGCTGAATCTAGCATCAAACGAGTTCACCGGGGTGATTCCTCGTGAACTCGGAGAGCTGATGAATCTGCAGGAGCTTATTCTTTCCGGTAATAGCTTGTATGGCGACATTCCTAGATCGATGCTCCGGTGCAAGAATCTCAACAAGCTCGATTTAAGCAGCAATCGATTCAATGGTACTATTCCTTCAGATATCTGCAATATATCAAGATTGCAGTACTTACTTTTGGAACAGAACTCAATAAAAGGAGAGATACCTAAAGAGATTGGAAAATGTACAAAGCTTCTCGACTTACGACTCGGTAGTAACTACCTAACTGGAAGCGTCCCTTCCGAGATCGGTCGTATTAAGAACTTACAGATAGCTTTGAACTTGAGCTTCAATCATCTAAACGGACCGGTGCCTACGGAGTTGGGGGAACTTGATAAACTGGTTTCTTTAGATTTATCGAACAATCGTCTCTCGGGCGATATCCCGTATGAGCTTAAGGGCATGTTAAGCTTGATAGACGTGAATTTTTCGAATAATTTACTTACTGGTTCGATTCCTTTCTTTGTTCCATTCCAGAAAACTGCAAGTTCCAGTTTTCTGGGAAACAAAGGCCTTTGCGGGGCTCCATTAAGCGTTACGTGTAAAAAATCGATTGGTTCGTACACTCGAGATTACCATCAAAAGGTCTCGTACAAGATCATACTAGCTGTCATCGGTTCCGGGCTGGCTGCTTTCGTATCGGTTAGTATAGTTGTTTTACTTTTTGTGATGAAAGAAAAGCAGGAAAAGGCAGGAAAGTCTTCAAGAGCTGTAGATGATGAAATCATCAAGGATCAACCGACCATAATAGCCGGGAATGTCTTTGACGATAATCTCCGACAGGAGCTAGATCTCGACGCGGCCGTGAAAGCGACGTTTAAGGATTCAAACAAGCTCATATTTGGGACTTTTAGTACTGTTTATAAGGCGGTCTTGCCTTCGGGGATGATCGTATCGGTTAAGAGACTAAAATCGATGGATAAGACGATCGTTCATCATCAAAGTAAGATGATCAGAGAGCTCGAAAGGCTTGGCAAACTGAGCCATGCTAATCTTATGCAACTCATTGGGTATGTTATATACGAAGACGTGGCTCTGTTGCTTCATCGTTACTTACCGAACGGGACATTGGCTCGGCTTCTTCACGAGTATACGAAGCAACCTGAATATGAACCCGATTGGCCCACGAGATTTTCGATCGCCGTTGGAGCAGCCGAAGGGCTAGCTTTCCTTCATCATGTGGCTATAATCCATCTTGATATTTCATCATCCAATATTCTTTTGGATGCAAACTTCAAGCCTTTGGTTGGAGAGGTTGAGATATCAAAACTTTTAGATCCATCAAGAGGCACTGCTAGTATTAGTGCCATTGCAGGTTCATTTGGTTATATTCCACCAGGTACTTGCTCGAATCGAACTGTCTTTTAAGTTTTCGATTCTAGGTTCTAACTGTTTGTTCTCGGTTCAGAATATGCGTATACGATGCAAGTTACGGCCCCGGGAAATGTTTATAGCTACGGTGTCGTTTTGCTCGAGATCCTCACAACTAGAATGCCAGTGGATGAGGAGTTTGGTGAAGGAGTAGATTTGGTGAAGTGGGTGCTTAGTGCTCCTTCACGAGGCGAGACACCTGAACAGATACTCGATTCCCGGCTGAGCACGGTGTCGTTCGGGTGGAGGAAGGAGATGCTTGCAGCTCTCAAGATTGCATTGCTCTGCACTGATAGCGTACCAGCCAAAAGGCCAAAAATGAAGAAAGTGGTGGAAATGCTTATGGAGATCAAGCAAAATTGATGGGCTCCTGTGTTCGTGTAGAGTTTTCGACGTGCTTGATGCGAAAAACGACTCGAAATGGAGATTGAGCTCGGGTCCTCTAAAGCAATTGCTTTGTGAGTGACCATACATGACTGTGTAGTCTGGTTGTTTTCTGATCACAACCAACCAGATTTGTGACGAAGGAAAGTATATCATTACATAATGGTTCTTGTGTAATCCCGTTTGAGTTGAACACAGATAGTTGGGAGTTGTAAGGAATACTTCCACGCCTTTAAGGAAATGCTAAATGTCCACACCCTTGTAAGAAATGCTTCGTTTCCTGTGATATTTCATCAATCCATTCCCTCGTTTCCTTGGGGGGCCAATAGATCCACCTTCTTGGGGGCTAGCGCTCTCGCTTGTGTCACAACCTCACTAGAGAAAGTAGGTTGTGACCCCCACACGTCAAGATAAACAAGGGGCGACTTTCAAGTGATGTCCATCCGGTCATGTATGGAGCAAGATTGAGAAGTGTCATGATGCGCTCGAGGAGGACGGTGCATCATCCAACACACCAAGAGTGTGCATTGAAGATATGTCGAGACATACACTAAGTTTGAGAGAACGAAGCGATACAAGTGTCAAAAACAAGCGCGAAGAAGGTCGAGTAGGGCCCGAGCCATTACTTCATAAGTTGGGGTTTCAACATGAATTTCGACATGCGGCTTGAGAATTTAGTCTGTCTATATAAAAGATGAAAGCTCACCAAATTTGGTGTCAACCGAAAAATCAATGGACTATGCACGAAGTCGTATGTCTGCTTGCCAAAAAGACGTCTATTCGAGAAGGATTGAAAATGCCTCAAAATGTACTGCAAGGAGTGGCATGGTGCTGACTCTCCCTCCATCACTCCTATGCCTTATGGCCTAAGTGAGTTACCCTGTGACACATGCATGTGTTGAGTTACCCTATGACACATGCATTTGTCACGGACAATACAGGTGTGCTGGTATTTCACTCCAACTCATGTGTCAAATGTTGGATTATGCACCCATGTAACAGTCCAAGCCTACCACCCGTAGATATGTCATATTTGGGCTTTCCCTTCTCAGCTTCCCCTCAAAGTTTTCTAAAACGTCTACTAGGGAGTGGTTTCCATGCCTTTACAAAGAATGCTTTGTTTCCCCCCTTTAATCGAGGTGAGATCTTACAATCATACCGCTCTAGAAAGCGATCTAACTATGGAGAAGGATCTTATAAATCAAAGTAAATATATAAGAAGAGTGATCATTCTACATCATCTGAAAGAGAGACACGAAGGAAAGTTTCCTTTTTCACTGATTTATTCAGAATCAACATCCTGACACCATCAACATAACAAACAAGCCAATGATGCAACTTAAACGGGAAAAATAAAAAAAAAAGGCTATCAGCTCAACAACAATTCCTTCAGTTCCCCACATCAAATACGAAGGCAGGTTAGAACTGCTTAACGACTAAGAAGTACTTCCAAAAGCAGAATTACCCAATCAAAATTGTATAAATAGACAACCAAAGCAACATTTTAAGCTTCAGAGCGGGTTTTGACAATGAAATTCTGGCGGCTGATGGGGTTCATGACCACAGGTGGGCCGGCGGTACGAGGCCATGCTTGGAATTTCTTGTCAGTTTCTTCCCACCACTCGCTGTTTAAAACAGTAGTTGGGGTTGTTCCTGAGCAAGCAATCCATTGAAAAGAGCAAGAAATTAAGAGAATAGAGCAAGAAACTGCAAAGCCAAATGATGAGGACCACGATTGTTACCTCCAAATATTTTCTTGTCAGCAACAAGAATATGAGAAATATAAGCAAATGCAAATGCTCCAAGTGTAGAAACTACTATGTATTTTGCTGCCATCTTCTAACTGCAATGGACTAATATGTTCCCAAATCAAATCAACCATATCATACGCAGAATTACATCAAGGGTTATAAGTTAGAAATAGATTTAACCA
Source organism: Cucurbita moschata (assembly GCF_002738365.1). Classification (NCBI taxonomy): domain Eukaryota; kingdom Viridiplantae; phylum Streptophyta; class Magnoliopsida; order Cucurbitales; family Cucurbitaceae; genus Cucurbita; species Cucurbita moschata. Next base: position 803,599 of record NW_019268565.1, read on the forward strand.
GAAAACTTTTAGCGCGTAGTGTTAGGAATTACGACTCGTAGAGTTAGGAATTAGGAATTACGAATTACGAATTACGACTCTCCATAATGGTATAATATTGTCCACTTTGGGCATAAGCTCTCTTTTGGTTTTCCCAAAAGACCTCTCCACAATGGTATAATATTGTCCACTTTTAGTATAAGCTCTCTTTTGGTTTTCCCAAAAAACCTCATACCAATAGAGATAGTATTCCTTAGTTATAATATAAACAATGATTAACCTCTAAATTAGTCTAGAGATAGTATTCCTTACTTATAATATAAACAATGATTAACCTCTAAATTAGTCAATATGGGACTTCCTCCCAATAATCCTCTCGAAAAAAGTACACCATAGAGCCTCCTCTGAAACTTGAAAAGCCTCCGAAGAGACTCCTTTTAATTGAGGCTTGACTCAAGTACACCATTTGTTCGACACTTGAGTCACTTTTTTACTATACCTTCGAGGCTCACAACTTCTTTGTTCTGAGATTTGAGGATTCTACTTACCTGGCTAAATTATGGGCATGGCACTGATACAATGTTAAGAATTACGGATCTCTACAATGGTATGATATTGTCCATTTTAAGCAAAAGCTCTCGTGGCTTTGCTTTTGGTTTTCCCAAAAGGCCTCGCGGAGATAGTATTTCTTGTTTATAAATCCATGATCAACCTTTAAATTAGCCAATGTGGAACTCCCTCCCAACCATCTTCGACGTATAGAACCCTTGAAAGGCTATAAGTTTGGGAAGAATCAATCTGAAGCCATTTCAGGACACAATCTCCCAATTTATCAAACCAAACCCCATAGAATTGGATTGGATCGTGATAAGTTTTTGTCAAAAGTAATTCAGCAAGAAAATTCACAATTACAGCCAAAGCAACCATGAATAAATCATCAAATATTCAAAAATTATGCACATGAACATTAAGCAAATCGCATTGCAACAAAACCGAAAAGAAGAAAACTAGAGAACGCAAAGGAATCAAATTAAAACACGTAAAAAAAAGACATAGGAGTGACCTAATAACAATGATCAATTATAGCACGAACATATGCCTCCATTTTTCACAATTCTACGAAACGCTAGAATTACTAAGACACGTTTGAACAGCCTCCACCATGAAATTCCATTTAAAATGAGCACAGAAGCCAAGATTGAGAGAAAGACAGAGACACAGACATACCGATTGAGCTGCAGAATCAACGAACCGTCAGATTGATTCGATTTTCCAAGCGATGAACCTCAGAGGGAGACAGAGAGATTGGGAAACAGGAAGAAGATCGACGGGGAAGGAGGAGAGATCGGCAGCAGGGCGTGCCGTAGATGTGATGAGGAGATGAGAATGAGTCAAGAATTTTGAATCCAAAAATTGTGAAAAGAAGCTCTGAAGATTGAAGTTGGAGCAATCGACAGTTTAAAATGCAGAAATTATGGAAAAAAATTACTAATATTTCACAATTTTCTATTTTTGGCTGTTTTTTTTTTCACTATTTTTATTCCACTTTTACCATTTTATTATTGGAACGTTTTTATATTTCTTATATTTTTTTTTTTTAATTTCATTTTTCCATGTTTAGACATTCATTGAACGTATATTAATTTCTGTTTTTGGTGTAATTTATATATTTTTTAAAAGGGTTAATATATGGGTAGAAACATTGAACATCTCGTTTAAAAAAAAATTATTTGAGCTGTGAGTCAAGTCGAGCCGTTTAAGCCGAATGAGCTGAGGGATATGTGTGACATGAATGATATGATATGATTGACAAATACGACCCCCGCATATGCATGAAAGTTATGATAAATGATATGATATAAAGAAGATACTAGTGGGGTTGCATTAAATGATAATGAAAATGGAAAAATGTTGAAACTTCATACATTGTTGTGTGCACAAGTATCGAGCTTCACGATAGTACGGACTCGATGGTCACTACTTCTAACGGGTGTCCGACATCAATAACGACTAGAGAATGCTTACCCGACTAGAAAGCGAGAATCGACTGGTAGGTCCATACTCGCACGTGTGGACCATGTGTAGGGAAATTAAGTACACATCCAAATTGCCCGTTAGGATAGCCGCCGTAAGAGATAGGTCCCATACATGTAATTGTATGTGTTTGCATTTAACCCCGATACAGAGATTGCTTACTAAGTATTTCTTAAAATACTCAAGTCATGTGCTACTCTATTTTTCAGGTAAAACGAAGGCTCCCTTGTACGGCTGACGGTGGCATTGCAACTACGAGATTGTGGCACATGTGTAGGGTAGTTTCGTAATTTGAATTTAGGAGACTATGGGTTAGTTACATTTCCATTTAGTAGCATATAGGTTAGTATAGGGCATTTCATTTTATGTTATTTCTCTTTTTATTTCCGTTTGTATTAGTTGGTACATAAGCCTTAGATGAAACATGCAAGACCAAGGTTAATTTTATTATGGTTTCAAATGAATTATTTATTCCTAAAATGTTTATGATATGTATACATTAGCAAGAATAAAGATAATAGTTTTCATTCTTAGAAGCGAGTAAGAGGAGTAGTAATGCGACAATGTTGCAGAGGATGCAAGGAAATGTCGTGTCACACAAGTAACAAATGGTAATTTTAATCTTCGACATGAGATATTACATATTAACAAGAGAGAATAATAGATAAAAAAGAGATACATCGAGAATTTTGGTCACAATTTTGGTCACAATTTTGGGGACAACCAATAGAAGAGAGAATAAAGAAAACATGTACATTACCAAATTTGGGATGATAAAAACTTCCGCTTAGATTAATATATTTGTTGTGACCAGTTTAGAATGTTCCTCGTGATTGGATATTATATTCTTTTGCGACTTGTTTTATCTAAAAATTTATCATTTTGTAGGTAGGATCTCATGCATTTGCTCATAAAAATTTAGAAAATATTGAAACAAATTTCCCATTTCGTTTCACAAAAGTAATAATTAATATGATAGAATCAGTGTATCCAAAAGTGATACAAACTTATAAAGAGGTATAGTATGATTTATCATACACTTACAAAAAAGAAACAAAATATTCCTAATAAGAGTGTAGAAACCTCTCTCTAACGTTTTAAAATCGTGAGACTAACAACAATACGTAGACCAAAACGAACAATATTTAATAGAAGTGAGCTTAGACCGTTACAAATGTTAGCAGAGCCAATAAGTGTGCTAGTGAGAACACTAGATCCCTAAGGGGGTGAATTGTGAAATCCCACGTCAACTTTTTAAATTGTGAAGCTAATGATAATACATAACGACATATATCTTCTATATGGTACATGAAAGTGAGTCCACCTAAAACATTTGGTTCACGTGAAAGTGATATATAGAATTATGTACATAAAAGTCCGAGGTTTTGTCACTATAACCATGTTAGCATAAGATTATGATAAAAAAGCAAAGTTTTATAGATGAATTAGGTAACAAGTTTACACAAAAATGAATAAAACATTTCAAATCAAATCACAAAATGACCCAATTCAAAAAGATCTTGAAAATTTTGTTTAAACATTTTTTTTGTAAAAATATTTATACAAAAAAAAGGGGGATATGAAGAACATTAATACAAAAGAAATTACCTAACTATCAAACAAGCATATTCTTCTGTACGCACATAACAAAATGAGTTCAAACAAAAAGACATTCTTCAAAAATCCAAAATTTTCAACCAGTAATTTAATACAAATTAAAAGTCCAAATAAAGAAGGCCCTTTGCGTAGAAACCCTAAATTAGAATACTAAAATTGTTTGACAATCCAAATAAAGTTCAAACATTGTACCCTAGAATCGAACTGAGATGACATGCCAGTAACCAAGAGAGGGAAAATTGATAAGAGACATCATTCTATATCTAGAGTGTGTAATGAGAAGGATAATCAAATCACCAGTAGCTGCAACACAGAGAACAAAAAGATCGGGACGATGTCCTCAACGCAATCTCCTTGCTTCTCTCTCAGACTCCAGAAGGGTAAGAATGTCACCTTCCCTTACAGGTCCCTTGACATTCCTCATGATGTAACGATTCTGATCATCAAGAAACTTGACTCTCACTTGAGTCACCTGCCCTCTCGATCCAGTTCGGCCCATTACTTTGACCACCAGAGCATGTTTGATCTGGGATTCCATTTCTTAAATGAATAGAGGTACGATCTGAGAGATACCTGGAAATTACAGACATAAATAAGTCCTTTCAAGTTATACATTTAATATATTACAGATTACACATAGCAACTACAATGGATCAGGCTGAAGAAAAATCAAAAAGTGCATTCATCCGAATGTATGCCAGGAGAATATTTCTCAACCACAAACTAAAATAGTAATCTTTAAATCAACTTCTAGAGGCATGCATCACCACCTAATGGAAAATGCTAGACAGAAAAATAAGCATCACCACCTAGTAGTTCCTTAGAATTAATCAGAGAAATCCTAACCATCTCAAGCCAATCATGAGGCCTCCTATAGGCCATCTTGGGGCACAAAGTTCCAAAGAATTCAAGTACCGATGGACTTGGGAACTAGGAAGCGTAGGTACAACAGACATGGTAAAAAAATCCGTGTGTTAAGAGAAGCCCTATAAAAATTCTTTGGTTGAAATGGTTCTTTGATTGGCGGCCAGGGTAGTCATATTGAACACTTACTATGCACTTTTCAATCAACGAGACACAAAGGTAAGTTGAACGCCAATAAGGCAATTCTGAGGGAGATCTAACACGGCTTCTACTTGGTATGCATCCTCATAACTCTTGTTGAATCACAATTCTCATTTTATAAATGTCATCTGGAGTCATTTATCAAGATTCTATTAGCTCTAGGGCTTCAGGATTTCCAGTTTTTTCATATATTTTATCATAGTTGATAAAATTTATAGTCTGCAATATTAAGACTTGAGATTTGTTCTTCATTCTACTAACAATCAAGCGATAATCTAAAATCAGCCTGAAGCAGGCAAAATCCTAATCTAATAATGCTTTGCTACACTTTCCGGAGCTTTACACGTAACTTCTACCGAGTCCTTAGCTCGACTTCTCTCTTTCCTTCAATAATTTTACACTGATTTATCCCCAATCTCCAAATATTCGAGTTGATATGCACTATAAAACCCTAGTATAGCTATGCTCAACATCTCTCTCTTTCGCTAACCTAACTTTAGTTTCACATTATCAAGTACTAATTACAAACCACCGACAAACTCCGAACGAATTAAAATCTCCGAGTCAAATTCCAAACATTGGATGACGATAACAATCTCGGCGTACAAAAGAAAGAATAAATTCAAAAGCCAGTAATCGACAATCAACAGTCACTACATAAAGTAGCAACGCATTAAGCAAACATATAATAGAATGGGAACTCATATTGAAAAATGGATCACAAAAGGAAAAAAGAAAAACATAAAACCAAAGCAATTCTTCTTCTTCAACTCCACAGAAACGAAAAAACAAAACAGATTAAAAACATAAACTACAAAGACTTAAAGAAACTAACCAGCGGCCAACGATTTGAAAGCGTTCGGATTCAGAATCCCACCGGCAAAGTGATAAAGCTGCGGCCAAGCAATGGTTTTGCGCTTTTATAGTCTTACCATTTGAGGGTTTTTCTGTTTGTACAATGGACTCGGATTTCGGCTATTAGGCCCAAAACGCGGCCCAATTTCGTGAACTAGTTAGGGCTGCCAGTTGCACGTAAATTTATCATAATTGAATTAAGGGTAAATTCGTCCTTTGCGCAAGATTGAGGGTTATATTTCTAATTTAGTCCTAAGTTTTAAAATTCTAAATTAATAAAAATATCCTTTAATTTTGTACTTTTGAATAAAAAAATATCCCTAAATTTTTGACAATATCAATATTACCCTTAAACTTTCAAAAATATATATATATAAAATGTACTGATCATAATTTTTTTTTTTTTTTATAGAAATAGTTAGATAACTTTTAATAGTGTTTCAAAAATACTTTTTAACTTTAAAAAATTTTATTAATACCTTCAACCGTAGCACTATGTTTAAAATTTTTTATTAATACTTCTATGTTTAAAAATATCCATTAAATTTTAAAAATAACCCTCTTTTACCTTTATAAAAAAGTTAAAAAAAAGTCTTACGAATCATATCAAATCAAGAAAATAATGAAATAATGAAGTGACTGACATTGGAAAGTGATTAGAAGACTTGTCTTAGTTGGTGGTTGTTAAGGTTATTCTGTGGGCCTATTATCTTGTAAGCCTATTGAAAGGCACATCATTTTCAATTTTGAAATCATGGTGGAATACAAAAACCTTGTGGTTGAAACCCTATGGGTAGTATGTTTCTTTCAAACCTAGGTTTGATGTTTAAACCGATTCATTGAATTAGTTTTGATCAAGCTAATTCTGGACTGAGTCGTCTTGGAATCTAAGAGTGACTATCGTAGATTCCAAGTTCGACTAACCAACTCTTGGTTGGAATCAATTCGTTAAGATAGCTTTCTCTATGAACGTTTTGCAAGGATTCTAGAAGGACCTCTAGCTTTACAAAATCCAGTATGGTTGGCGCTTATCATTTGGTATCAGAACATTTGGTCGACATCTTTGGCCGGCTCTATAGGTGAAATATCTTTATTTCGTTAAGTTAGCTTTATGTGTGAAATTTTGCCAAAACTATCTATCCTCCCTCGTAAATGATTTCCGAACTTTTTAATATTATTTTTAGAGTTTATGAGTACTTTACAATAGATTCAAAGTTCGATTTTCTCCTATCAGACGTGAAAATCAACTTTAAAATTGAAAATTTAAGAATTTATTAGACACTTTAAAACTTTACGAGCCTTTTATGTTAGACACTCGGTAAAGTTCAATGACTCCTCTTCCAAAACACTCGCAAAACTAATGTATGAACAAAGCTAACTAAGAACTCAAGAATGAAAAAAAATGGTCTTCTTGCAAGAAACTAGCAATAAATTCAACTCTTCAAACATTCTACAACAAATGGGAACTTCATCTCACCTTTATATATATATAAACTTCGCAAAAGGTAGTCACAACGATCTATTCTATCGTGGTATAGTTCGATGAAACAATTAAAGTTATGCTCGAGTTGGCATTCGTACCTTCTGATGTGTGAACGGTCACAACAGGTATGATTTTTTGATACGTATGTTCAAGCTCTTGAAGTGTCACCATGATCCCTCTCAATATGCTCGACGAGGGCAACAGGATCGATGAATCCTCTGCTACACTTTGGATGCCGATACGAAAGCTCAAGCTCTTGAAGTATCCCATGATCCCTCTCAATATGCTCAACGAGGGCAATAGGATTAATAAATCCTTTGCTACACTTTGGACACCAATACGTCTGCTCAAGCTCTTGAAGTACCACCATGTTCCCTCTCAATATGCTCGACAAGGGCAATAGGATCGATAAATTCTCTGCTACACTTTGGACGCTGATACGTATGCTCTCAAGCTCTTGAAGTACCACCATGATCTCTCCCAATATGCTAGAGGAGGGCAATAGGATTTTCTGATACGTATTCTCAAGCTCTTGAAGTACCACCATGATCCTTCTCAATATGCTCGACGAGGGCAACAGGATCGATGAACCCTCTGCTACACTTTGGACACGCATCGATTACTGCCTTCTTTGCCCCAGGTCGATTGACACCGCTTTCATGGACTTTTTTTACATGCTCGACTAGAGACGAAACCATCGAAAACTTAGCACTGCATTGTGGACATTGCTCAACATGTCCATTTCCATTGCTGTTGTTGCCTGTTGCTTTCCATGAGGCTTTAAAAGACGAGGCTACATTAAGGAGGGCTGTTGTCCAATTAGAGGAAGCTGTAGTAGGCAATGCTTTCTTAGACCCATTCTCTTCTTGTTTACTTCTACTTAAAACACCAACAAAAGAAAAGCCTGCTGGTTCGGGTTTCTTCGGACCAGGACACTTATGGTCGAGACCAAAACGGTGTTTCAAACAATGGTCTACCAAGCAGTCCCGACACTTGATCGTGTTTGAAAACGTTAACGACTCCCTACAGCCAGGCACAGGGCATTTTTTCTTCTTTGTGACTTTTTCATAATTTGATGGGTCACATTCAGTGTTAACATGTATCTCCCATGTAATGTTGGGATCTTGATCTGGGACGAGACGAACTCCTTTGGCACACAGCGGACAAATGACGACGGTGACATCCCGTCTATCTGCTTTCGGACAACTATGTCTATTGTAGCTACGATGCTCCAAACAAAAGACCTAAATCAAACCAGATATTACATGAACATTAGCTAACGAAACTCGGTTATTTTTTCGATTCAAATGAAATGGCACATTCACATGACACAAATAGTATTCAGGGTTCATATGCAACAGAACTTACAGAAACCCAAATTTTAGCCTGAAATGAAAGCCATGGAGAAAAGATTCTTACAGTTAACATTGAACTATAACATGCATCAACTGGTGTGCTTAAATGGTTCAGAGATAAATTTCTTACGGGTAAAATGGACCAAACAATGCATTAGTACGTAATGGCCCAAGCCTACCGCTAACAGATATTGTCTTCTTTGGGCTTTTCCTTCCAGGCTTTCTCTCAAGGTTTTTAAAACGTGTCTGTTAAGGAGAGGTTTCCATACCCTTGTAAAGAATGCTTCGTTTTCCTCCCCAACTAATGTGGGATCTCACAGTCCACTCTCCCTTTGGGGCCAAGCGTCCTCGCTAGCACTCATTCTTTTCTCCCATCAATGTGGGACCCCCTAACCCATCCCCCTTCGAGGCTTGACGTCCTTGCACGTTGCTTGATGTCTGACTTTGATATCACTTGTAACAGCTCAAGCCCACCGCTAGTAGATATTGTCCTCTTTGGGCTTCCCCTCAAGGTTTTTAAAACACATTTGCTAGGGAGAGGTTTCCACACTCTTATAAAGAATGTTTCGTTCTCCTACCCAACTAATGTGGGATCTTACAATCCACCCCCTTTGTCCTCGCTAGCACTCGTTCCCTTCTCCAATCAATGTGAGACCCTCCAATCCACCCCCTTTGGAGCCCAGCGTCCTTGCTGGCACACCGCCTCGTGTTCACTTCCTTCAAGGTTCAGCCTCCTCGCTAGCAAATCGCCCGATGTCTAGCTTTATTCTTGAAGATATGAAATCCTGATCATAAGCTGATCAATCGATATCAAATCATAAACGGAGATCTTCCCATGGCAATCGAAAAAGAAAAGCCTATCAATCAAGGATACTCAGAAAAAAACCCCTCTAGCTTCAAACATCCGAATGGTTTATAAGAGACCAAAACACAAAACCTGAATCCAAATTCTAATGATTAAAGAGTAACACATTGAAAAAGTTCCTATGATCCAATTAGAACCTCAACTCGCAATAGTTTTTGACAATTCTCCCTTCTATTTCTCCATTAATTTCATGAACAGATTCGTTTGTGTCCTAATAGTAGAACCAGAAGAACAATAAATGCTTCATTCTTCAAGTAAAAGAATCCTCCACGCATCAGATAAACAGAAGAGCAAAATTCATCACAGCCTAAAATTTTCATCATCAGAACAACCAAAATAGAGAGAACCATTCGATCATAATCCAAGTCAAACCAAACATAAATTGCTCAATAACAACAAGAACTCATCATAAGAACCAACTCAAACAAGCCAACACATAGATTCATATAAAAATTTCAAAATGAAACAGAGAGATTCAGGAACCTGGCGACAGCAATCGCAAGTAAAGGGCAAGAAATCGATCTGCTTACAATCTTCCAAGTTGCAATGCTTCCCGAGATTAGGGAATTCCGGGGTTCCCATCCCCAAATCAAAACCGAAATGAACAACAGAGAGGTGAAGATCGTGAAATTCTGGAGGGAAAAACGAGATTCAAAAGCGAAGAGAAGAAGATTAGATGGAGATTCCGAGATTTGTTGCCAGAAACTGAGAATCTGAATTGAAATTGAAATGTGTCTGAAGCTTTAAGTTTCCGCAGATTGAGAGGAACGCGAAAACGAAAAGCTTCAGAGGAAGAGTCAATTGAGAATTTTTTTTGACCCTTCCTCAAATTTATGATTCAGATTACAGAAATTTTAGTCAAACAATAAGGAATAAATCCATTTTCTTAAAAAGGAAAGAAATTCAAAAAATTAAAAAATTACCTTTTAGATTTGGACACTATTTTGTTTCAAAAATGTCTTTAAATTTTTTTAAAATTTTCAAAAATACTTTAAATTCTTTTATAAAGTTTAAAAAAAAACATTTTAGGACTTCAATATTACACATTAAAAAACAGGAACCAGAGGGTGGAGGAGAGGAACGGCCACAAAATTCTCCATTTATTTTTGCACAGGTCCCAGATTCCCAATAAAAAAATTTATATCTACCAATATAATTTTTAAAAACTCAAATTTTAATACTATAATATAGTCTTTGACAATAAAAAAAAACGTGTGTGTCGATTGCAAACATATTATTAAACAAGATGGTGGCAAAAATTAGTTGAGGATGAGAACGGATAATATAATCTCGTCGTCGTGGTATCAGAGTCATGCCCTAAACTTAACTATGTCAATAGAATCCTCAAATATCGAACAAAGAATTATGGGCCTTGAAGGTGTAGTCAAAAGTGACTGAAGTGTCAAACTAAGGGTGTACTTTGTTCGAGGGCTCTAGAGAAAGGAGTCGAGCCTCGATTAAGGGGAGGCTATTCGAGAGCTCCATAAGCCCAAGGGAGGGTTATAGTGTACTTTGTTCGAGGGAGGATTATTGGGAATGAGTCCCACATTGATTAATTTAGTGGAAGATCATGGGTTTATAAGTAAGGAATACTATCTCCATTGGTATGGGTTTATAAGTAAGGAATACTGAGAAGCCCCACTCAAAGTGAATAATATCGTACTAATGTGGAATGAGAGCTTATACACAAAGTGGATAATATCATAGTATTTGTGGTTGAGTTGTGAAATTTCATTCATCTAACGAAAAATTATGCTTAATACCATTGTACTTGAAAAAACATTTTAGCAAGACGATAGAATAGGTTAAATTAAGGAAACATTTTAGCAAGATTAAATTACATCACAAAATTAATTTGGCTATAATAATCATTAAACTATATTTTCTTCTTGAGTTTAATTAAATTCATCATTAAATAAACATCATATAAATAATACATAGTTCCAAAGTTATTAATTTCCATTGTAACATTCTTCCTAGCTTTGATTATAAAGTAAGCGATTGATGCATTCAAAATCAAGCGTTATGCCATTGGATTCAGAAACAAAAAAAAAAAAAAAAACACAGTTCAAAGTACCAGTAAGAATCAGATAGAACACTATCCATGAATGTAAAACTCAACAGAAAGCATAAACTATGAAGTTCCTAACAAAAACATTCTTCTCTTTTTTTGAAAACATACCCCATATCTCTAAGCAACTTAAGCATTGACCCTCTCGGCATCGTCCAACAACAATGCCTTCACGGTCGGTTTTGCCAACAGATCGGTGTGCTCTTGGAATGGCGATTTCGTGAAACGAGTCTCCTTCCAGAACTCGGGTGTGAGGAAACCATAGGTTTTCAATAGACAATCGAAGGTAGCCTGCCAAAATGGAAACAATTAGAACGACAGAATACATCAAATCCAGATTTCATACAAACAGATTGAACGTTACATAGTTCATGTTCAACATTAAAATATCAAACCACATCAACCCATTTAAGAAAAGAACAATCTTTATAGATGCCTTTTCACACATATTTGCATACAATTGCACGATCAACCAATTCCATGCCATTTAATCATAAGAAAAATTTGAAGTTCTCTAATCTAAAAACATCAAAAGCGGTATCTGAACTTCACACATGAATCCAATTACTCATAAACTGTTAAGCAATTACAAATCACAGACGTATCTAAAATCTTACAAGGCTATCCAGTAGTCTGATTTAAACCACATCTTCCAGACTAAACTATTCACAACATTCAAGTGAGTTTCACATTATTGTAATAAAACGGATGAACAAACAAAGAGAAGAATCCAAAGAAAGAACAACCCAGATCAGTAAAATATCCACAACAAACCATGGGTAGACTACTACTCAAAATTTCATAAGGTTCGACTAATTACGAATCTAAATTGTAATAATGGGCACCTTAAATGTCAATCATATATTTAGCATAACAGATGAGATGGATCTTGCATCATATTATGACATACCTTCACGAAGTTTCCAAGTGTCTTGGTCGATCCCCGGGAAGAAGTGAAAACATCATCAATACCAGCAAACTGAAGCACCTTCTTGGGAACCCGTGCAGCGACAATACCAGCACCACGAGGAGCAGGGACCATACGTACAGTGACAGAGCCACACTTACCAGTGACCTTGCAAGGAACAGTATGTGGCTTTCCGATCTTGTTACCCCAATATCCCCTCCTAACAGGGATCACCGACAACTTAGCCAATATAATCGAGCCACGAATAGCTGTCGCCACCTCCTTGCTGCACTTAACTCCCAATCCGACATGGCCATTTCCGTCGCCGACGACAACGAAGGCCTTAAACCTAGTCCTCTGTCCGGCTCGGGTCTGTTTCTGCACAGGCATAATCTTCATGACCTCATCCTTGAGGCTGGGGCCGATGAGAGTATCGACGATCTGGTGCTCCTTGATTGGGAGAGAGTGAAGGTAAATCTGCTCAAGTGATTGAATCTTACCTTCCTTCACAAGACGCCCAAGCTTGGTGACTGGAACCCATTTTTCCTCTTCATCACGGCGCCCAGCGCGACGTCGTCCACGGCCACGGTCGCCACCCCGGCCTCTACCGCCGAATCCTCTGCCGAAGCCGCCTCGGTCTCCTCCTCTTTCAGCCATGATTAGGGTTAGCGCAGCGGCAAGGGAAAATAGGAGAAAGATTGGAACTTGGAGACTGTATGAAGAAAATGAAAACCCTAATGAAGAAATTTATATACGAGGCTACTACAAGTTAAGATTTGATGGGTTCACTTTTGGGGGTGTTTGGATACAGATTTAGAATGAACCGCTTTCGGCCCAAATCTAGTTCAGGCCCAACTTAAGAATCCGAACCAGTCCAGCCCATGAAAAGATAGTGACTTAGCCCAATTAAATCTAGGCCCAAACAGTCTGGCCCATAATACAATGAGATTTTCTGGCCCAAATCTAGTTCAGGCCCAGATTAATTCTTACTTTTAGGTTATTTTAAATAAATTTAGGTATTTTTTTTTCTTAAATCACTCACAAATAATATAAACTAATTCTTAAATTTATACCATTATTATTTGAGTTTAAATTATTAAAATATCAGTTAAAAAAAATTACCTGGGTAAATAAATCTTTAAACTTTTAATTTTAATTATTAGTTATTTTATTTGACTGTTTTAATTATTTTAATTATTATTATTATTATTATTATTACTTTTTTTTTAGGGCATCCACTAGTAAGCATAAAATTTCAGCTTTCTTGAACCTTCTGCTGTTCATTCTTTTTATGTATCCGTTGCAGAGCTTGAGAAGAGCTCAATTATTCCTAAATGTGGGCAACAGCAGACGGTCAAATGCAGCCGCTGCCGGACCCAACTCCGGCGACGGCGACTGAGCCCTCCCACTCTGGTCAGTCCATCCAGACGCTGGTGGTGGTGCTAGCAGTCATCATAATTTTGGGTGTCATTGCTCGGATCCTGGCTCGATTCTGCGGCGGAAACCATTCCGGCGGCGGTGGTGGTGACGGAGAAAATGACATTGAAGGTTGGGTAGAAAGAACGTGCAGGAGCTGCATTGACGGCGGCGTCGGTACTCCGCCGCCGCCGCCGCCGCCGGAAGCGGCGGAGGAGAAGAAGTGACGCAGGTAGTTATGTGTTTATTTGTAGCCAAATGGGAACTAAAGAAAATGACTCTCTATGTGCTTTGTTCTTAATTACTTTCCATTTTTCTTTAATTTTTCCCTCTAAAATATTAGAAATCTCGATCAATAAAATACGTTAAAATATCATTTTAGAAGTGTTTATATGATCTGATAGCCGATCAATCTGGGCTACCGAATCCAATTCAGGGTTAGAAAGTCTAACATTTGTTTAGGTCGGGTTAACTCGACAAACCCAAAAATAGGATTACAACCCAACCCAACCCAACCCAACCCAATTCAGTGATATTGGATGATGAAAGTCTACATTCGCTGATTTAGGGAATGATCATGAGTTTATAAACAAAGAATACTCTCTCTATTGGTATGAGGCTTTTTGGGAAGCACAAAACAAAGTCATGAGATCTTACGCTCAAACTGGACAGTATCATACCATTGTGGAGAGTCGTGTTCGTTTAACATGGTATCAGAGTCACGCCCTAAACTTAATCGTATCAATAGATTGGTAAATCTTCAAATGTCGAACAGGACTCCAAAAGAAAAGGAGTAAAGCTTTCTCGAAGGCAGTAAAAAATGACTAAGACTCTAAAAGAGTCTGAACTGAATGAGATTTTAGCTATTAACGAACATGTAGCCCATATATATCTCTACTAAATTGGCTCGAAAATACCATAAATTATTATTATTGAAGTAATTTTAATAAAAATAAAAATTAATATTTATTTAAATATAGGGATTAAAATATAATAAAATTGAAAAGGATTAAAATGATTTTTTAATATATTAAATAAATTAAATTAGAAACTTTCAAAAACTAATGATGCTATCATTTATTTAATAACTTAGTCAACAACTTATTAAAAATTAATTAATTAATTAAAAAAATTTAAAAAAAATAAGAAAATATTATAAATGAGAGAAAAGGGGAAAACTTTGGGAGTGAAGGGTCCCACTTTTGGAAAAGCGTTTATTCCTTTTGACAAGATATCCCTGTTTGTGCTACAAGGTACCATTGATGCACTTATGTGCAATCAAAATCGAACCGAACCGAAAGAATGAACGGTCATGGAAACAGGTCAATTGGTTGGTTTATTGGAGACCGCCTTGGGACGTAGCTAGTTTTATTTTCATTCTTTTCCGACCATTTGCTTCGTTTACCGTTTGTATAAGGTAACTTTACAAAGTGTATAGTAGGTCATTGAATTTTTTTTAAAAATGTCTACTCTATACCGAATCGTAAGAACAAACGGTCATGAATTAGGTCAATTGGTTGGTTTATTATTAGTGGACACCCTTTAGTCATAGTTACTTCTTTTACAATAAACTACCGTTTGTGTAACGTTAGGTTATTGAACTTCAAAAAATGTCTACTTCGAACCCAAAGAACGAACATCACTTGAATTAGGTTAACGGGTTGGTTTATTAGGGACATGTAACAGCTCAAACCTACATTAGTAGATATTGCCCTCTCCTTTCCTCAAAATTTGTGAAACGTGTCTGTTAGTTCTTCTTCCCCTTTAAACGTGTATGTTAGTCCTCTTTGAGCTCCCTTTAAACGTGTTTGTTAGTCCTCTCACGTTAGTCCTTTTTTAGCTTTCCCTTTAGACGTGTCTGTTAGTCCTCTTTGAGCTCCCTTTAAACGTGTTTGTAAGTCCTCTCACGTTTAGTCCTTTTTTAGCTTTCCCTTTAAACATGTCTGTTAGTCCTCTTTGAGCTCCCTTTAAACTTGTTTATTACTCCTCTTTAAGTTATATGTTAATGAGAGGTTTTCACACCATTATAATGAATGTTTCGTTCCCTCTCCAAAATCGATGTACAATCTTACAATCCACCTCCCCTTGGAATCCTTGGAATCCAACGTCCGATGTACAATCTTACAATCCACCTCCCCTTGGAATCCTTGGAATCCAACGTCCTCGCTAACGCTCGTTCTTCTCTCTGATCGATGTGAAATCTTACCATCCACTTTTGGACGTAGCAAATTTTATTTTCATTTTTTTTTCTCGACCATTACTTCTTTTACAACAAAGCAGCTTTAAAGAACGTATAACCGGTCATTGAACTTTAAAAAATATATCTATTCCGAATCCACTTTTGAATATTGAATATGAGAAGTCCCACAAAAAAAAAAAAGCATATCCAATATCTAAAGTCTTCAACAATGGGCGTTTGTAAAGTGATTAAGCAACCAAATTCAAACTATGTTCACTTTTGAAGGAACTTTTGGGCTTTTTCTTTCACTTTCATTTGCACTCTCCAATATCAATCATTTCTTTCAATATAAAGCTTACAAAAGTACACAAGAAGCCTTAAATAATGGGAAGAAAGAATAACAAGTTTGTACATACAAAGAACACTATGGGGGAGGCCAAAAAATTTGAAGAGGATCATCATCAACCTCTGCAATCTATCTCTCAAACACAGCACCAAACAAACTTAATTAAACACGTTGTCGATCGATAAGCTAGGATCGTACGTACCTGCATTCGCTTCGAGATTCCAGTTCGAGGGTGTTGTTTTGTTCATTACTCTTTAGCAGTTGATTCCACATTGTTCGACGTCAGGACCAGTTACCCGAGTTGTGAAGGGATCGATCCGAACCCATAAAAGGGAGAAGATTGAGGCAAGGAGGATGGACCAGACAACCACGATCGTGGGAGTTCGGTTTTGGCGACCCATCAGACCCTTGAGGAAGGGATAGAGATGAATAATCACCCAGAACGCGAAGAACAGCTTGCCGAAAAGGGGACCCCAAGATTGATAGCCACTGTTAATGGCATAGGAAATTCCAGCAACAACTCCTACTATGTTGATAATCAGGAGAGTAGTTGGGGGAATGAGAAGAGTTGTCCACTTGAACAAGTAGAGCTCAGCAAAATCTCCATCTTCATCAGATGCTTTTGAAGTAACCGTGAAGTTGGTATCAATTCCAGCAAGAACTTTAAGAAGACCTTGGAACACGGCAAACAGATGGGCCGACACACCTCCGATAACCCAGAACTGCTCGTTTCTCCACCATTCATCGATCCCGACACCGCTCCATCTCATTTCCAGAATACCAGTAGCAAAGATGGAAAGAAACAGAGAAATGAACCAAATGCTGGCAAGATTACTGATCTGTAATGAAAGAAGAACAAACAACAAAGAATATGTTTGTCGTTTCAGCGATACTCGAGCGAGCGAAAGCTAATACGTTTGTAGTAAAAATATGATTCTTTTTACCTGAGGAATGATGAACTTTCCAGTGAGCAGACATATTGCAGGTAAGGTACAATAGGCAAGAAGAGGAATTGATGTTATTGGGTAAATGGTAGTGTTAACATAAGCAAATCGCTCGAGCCATTTCAACCGTCCACCATAACCGTACCACATAGGACAATGCCGACTGAAAAGAATTTCGACCGAACCTAACGCCCACCGAAGCACTTGGTTAAGACGATCAGAAAGATTAATGGGAGCAGACCCTTTAAATGCAGGACGGTCCGGTATGCAATAGATCGATCTCCAACCACGGGCGTGCATCTTGAACCCTGTCAAAATATCTTCTGTGACCGAACCGTAGATCCATCCGATCTGCACCACCAATGTTAAACATCGCTTAGTCGTGCAAATATTACGTCGTCTCCTAGCAAATAGAAAATGTAACAAATTAATGGCCTTAGAGGGAGAGATAGATTCATACTTCACTTCCCCAGTCTGTTTTATCCTCGTATCCACAACTGATGACATGAATTGCTTCTTTAAGGAGCGATTCCGGAGTGGCAGACTGCGGCACGCCTCCATTCTCCATTAGCGTGGAAGCAACAAATACAGCCGATTGACCGAACCTCTTCTCCAGGCTCATTTGCGACATTAGCAACGACTTCTCATCATCAAACCCGGCACCTGCATCGAATGATGTATGGACATTAACACCTCCATTTCAAGATACAAGCTAAAATGTTAGGTTGCTTCCTTGAAGATGAACACTTGAAAACTGGAGTTACTTACCTTCAACTCCTTCCTCAATATCCTCGAGGTTGAATATTGGCACGGTGGGATCGACATTTTTACTCGTTTGCTTCTTATCAGAATCTTTTCTTTTTGATTTAGAACTTTTCTTTTTCGACTTCCCAAAGCAACTCGAGAATAGCCCTGGTTTTTTATGCTTGGGCTTGAGAGGGGGTTCGTAGCCATACAACGCAGTTCGATTGAAAACACATCCCGTTCCCACATAAACTGGACCTTGAATACCGTCCAAGCCTCGAAGATTGATCTATTAACCCACATAAAATTTTAATAAATTCTACATAAATTTCAAGCAGCCACTGAAGATAATCTAGATGAAGACGGGTAAACAAAACTTACATCGAAGAAAACGGTGTTTCGGTTAGCATATCGATCATTTCTATCAATCCCATCGAACCTCTGTGGAAACTGAACATAGCAAACTGATTTTCCAAGGTTAGGATCCATCATAAAACACATAGCTTCCCGCAACGCTTTACTGTTGTTTATGTAGTGATCACAATCAAGATTTAACAAGAAGGGTCCATTGGTAAGCACGGCAGATACCCGAACCTGTATAGAGGTACTCAATCATTCGAAGAAAGATATAAAAGTCCAGAGAAGTATAGAAATTTTCTAGAGAAATTTACTCACAAGAGCATTCATAGCACCAGCCTTTTTGTGATGTTGGAAACCAGGACGCTTCTCACGAGAAACGTAAACCAGACGTGGAAGCTCGTTACCCTCAGTATCGAGCCCTCCACTGTGGCCTAAGAAAACCTGAAAATTTATATTGAAGAA
This sequence comes from Cucurbita moschata, assembly GCF_002738365.1. NCBI lineage: Eukaryota > Viridiplantae > Streptophyta > Magnoliopsida > Cucurbitales > Cucurbitaceae > Cucurbita > Cucurbita moschata. The sequence goes on from NW_019268565.1 coordinate 822,281, forward strand.
ACAAAAAGACAATATGTTAAAGTAGGAAGCAACAATGAAGAAGCAGACACAGACACCGTACAGACCTGTATCATTCCTGGATGATCTCTAGTGTTATTTCCCGGCCATGGCGTACCGTCTTGCATGACCCACCCTTCATCAGGAACTTTCTGTGCCTTAGCAACGAGTCCATTGATACGGATTTTAAACTCCTCGTATTCTCTCTGTAACACAAAAGCACGGTCAGGAGATGATAAAGTAACTTTTATGAAAGAAAATGATATAGAGGAATCTGGAGTTACTACCTTCATCGCTCTCCGATCCTTCACGAATGATGGATGAACCTTGTCCTTTAAGTAATCGATCTTCTGAGAAAAATACCACTCGGGTGCTCGTGGCTCAATGCTGTACTTCTTGGAGAAAGGAACCCATTTTCTTGCAAATTCTGATGTTTCAGACAAGGCTTCAAATGTTAACATAGCAGCTCCATCATCTGATACATAGCAAGAAACCTTATCAACTGGATAGTCCACAGAGAGAATCGATAGGACCGTATTGGCTGTGACGAGGGGAGGTTCTTTCAGAGGGTCAACAGTACTGACAAATATGTCGACAGCAGCCAACTGAGAAGGCTCTCCTTCACGATCATATCTGCAAACCATAAATATTTGAAGGTTAGGCAAACATCAAAATGAACATTGCTCATAATGAAAGCTAGAACGTTACCGTAGAGCAAGCCTATCAAGATATGTCTCCCGGTTGACCGGAAGCCATTTGGGGAACTGATCCAAAATCCAAGATACAGCAAACCATATCTCACAAATCACTGATATTAACCACAGAGCAAAGGCATTCGGAACTGGATTTGTAATCCGGTAGTGCAAGAAGATGCAAAGAATAATAAGCCGCAGAACTATGACCATCCTATAAGGGTTAATCCTAGAGGACGGAATAGAAACCTTCCTCGATAGAGGCTGACGAGCTTCATCATTCCTGCAATGCCAACAAATGAGTAATGTTTAGCAGATTATTCTCGTACAAAGAGTGGAAAGGTTGATTGATTGAATTCCATTAACACAGATTGATGCTACCTGAGTTGAAAACATATTATCCGTTCGCTAAGTTGAGACTTCGAGATATATAGAACATATTATTCTTCAGAAAAGAGACGATAGAAAACCAGAATTTTTATGAAAACAATATGACAGTTTCAAACATGGCTGAAATTAAGTTTTTTCTTGTTTCTGACCGGAGAAGTCATTTTTCGAGGAGAGACTATGCGTTTTTGGGATCTGCGTGCTCCTTGGTTAAAACCACTAAGGGGTCCTAATGGTTTGGACTTGAGTAGGCTGAAAAAAGACATACAACCTTGACAAGTACGACGTTCCACGGAATATATGACCCATGCTCCTTTAGGTTCTTTAAATTTCGTGGGTGGCATAGCTACCGAAATTAATGCAGTCAATTATGTCTCTCCTAGAAGTTGGTTAGCTACCTCTCATTTTGGTCTAGGATTCTTCCTATTCATAGGTCATTTATGACATGCAGCTGTCGCAGGATTTGAACGAGGAATTGATCGTGATTTTGAACTTGTTCTTTTCATTACTCCTCTCAACTAAGACAGACGATATAATACTGGAAGTCAAAATCAATTTCATTCCACCATATATATCAAGTTGGAGTTCACAAAAACATATTACTCTTACAAATTGCATTCAACAGTTGAATGCTAAGAAATGGTATAAAATACAAAAAAACAAGAGAGCAAGTGAAGCACTTACAGTAAAGAATCATCGATCATGACATCAGTGCTAGCATCAAAATCAGCACCACCCCTCCCTTCAGAAGGAGCATGACTAACACTCATCGGCGGCACACTCTTGTCCTGCTTCACCTTCCAACTATCTATCCTCTCTTTCCAGGCTACATTGCCAAACCTAGCCGATCCCGAGTCTCTCGATTGATCCATGATTCTATAGTTAGCTGCCAATTATCAAACAAATATCGGACATAACTATCATGACAAAAGAAATCTTCCTTTTCCGACATATCACACGACACAAGATATCAAACGTATGAACTTACCGCGACTCCCACTTTCAGGCGATGCCATGGAGAGCCGCTCGGGAGATGCAGCAGACAGTTCTCCAGAAACCTTGAGCAAAGAGAACACCAGGAATTCAATTCCAGATCCAACAAACAGAAACAAAATTGAATAAAGTAAAGTAAGCTGCTAGAACAGCTTACAGATCGTCCAGTGGTGAGCAAAGGAATGTGATTAAACGATCCCTCCTTATCATAATTGGTATCCCAGCTAAGCGTGCGCTCTGGCTTCTTATGATGCCTTTCTTGCGCCCCTTCCGCTCCATTACCATCACCATCTTCCACTGCCTCTCCATGAACCGGAGGACTTCCTAACGGCCAAGAACAAACCGATCCATCCCATTACCATCGATTCAATCTCTCATCATTTTAATCGTTCAAGAACTACGAGAGAAAATCTAACTAAAATAGTTGAAGGGATCGAATCAAAACCTTTATGCCACTTGTATTTGGTCTTGCATTGAGGGCAAGACTGATTCCCGTCTTTCCTCTCGTACTCGTAACAGGGACGGCAAACCGGAAACGCACAAACATCACACGCAACAAACGGCTCGCCGTCAGCCGTCGTACCGACGGAATCGCTGCAGATCTGACAAACCTGGCCGCCCCCAATCTGTTTCGACGATTTCTACAGATTGAAACAAAAATCATCAAATCAGAAACTAGAGTTAGAAACAGAAATAAGAAGAAGTAAACGGTTAAATTACCCCAGAATTTGGATCGACCTCCATGGCCGCTGGTTCAATCGAAGATCCTCCTCGATCCTAAGCAAAACAAGCAAGGAACAAGGAACAACTCGAGTTTACTTCATGGAAACTCAATCTTCCAAGGAAAAAAATGGAGATCCAGAGGATTCGTTAAAAAATGGTGTGACGGGCGAAGAAATCGATGGAAGAAGAAGATCAAAGGAATTTCAAGGGTCAGAGATTTCAGAAAAGCCACCGACGCTGAGACAACACAGATCCAATCCAATCCAATCCACCCTCAGTCTTCTTGGTGAAATTTTTTTCTCTTTTCGTTTCAGATACTTCTTCGCATTGAAATTTTCTCACCATTTTTCCTGTTCTTATCTGAATGTCTGATTTTGATTGGGTTTTCTGATACTCCCTTCTCAGTGGACTGTAGAACAACCATCCAAATGAACTTCAATCTTCAATTTTCCTTTTTTTTTCAATTTAACAAAAATATCCTTACAATTTTTCTTTTTATTTAAAAAATAAATATCATTACCATTCCTCTTATTTCAAAAATACTTTTAAACTTTTATAACTTTTAATAAAAAATCTTAAACTTTAAAAACCTTCACTAATATTTTTAAAAAATTTTAAAAAATAAAAAAAATATCTTTTACTATTAGTACTATATTTTAAAAATAATAAATAATTCTTACAGATTTAATATATGGATGAAAGCAGTATATTAATATCTCATATATTATCTATAAACATTTTGATATTATATATAATGGCCCAGATCCACCGCTCGCCGATATTGTCTTCTTTAGATTTTCCCTTTTGGGCTTCTCTCAAGGGAAAGCCCAAAGAAGACAATATGAATTTAGGGCGTTACAAATGGTATTAGAACCAGACACTGGACGATATGCCAACCTTTTCACTATTCCCCGAAGGGGGTAGACACGAGGCGGTTTGCCAGTAAAGACGTTGGGCCTCAAAGGGGGTGGATTTGGGAGCGGTCCCACATCGATGAAGAAGGAAAGAGTGTCGGCGAGGACGTTGGGCACCGAAGGGGGGTGGATTGTGATGTCCCACATTGGTTGGGGAGGAGAACAACTTACCATTTATAAGGGTGTGAAAACTTTCCCCTAACAGACGCGTTTTAAAGCCTTGAGGGAAAGCCCGAAAGGGAAAGCCCAAAGAGGACAATATCTGCTAGTGGTGAGATCTAGGTCATTACATTATATATAAACCGTTAGTATTTTGGATTATCAACCTCATATGTATTGAAACAAATTCTATTCTTTTAAATTTTGACGACATGAAAGTGTTGCATGTTCGAGAGCCTTAAATACATGAAGGTAATGTACGTAAAGTCAGTGTATATGAAAGTAATGCATACCTAGAGGGTCCTAGAGTGCATGAAACGATGCATACTTTGAGGATTTAGTGTACATGAAAGCGATCGAGATTGAATCGTGCATATGAAAGTTTTAGGTTTCATTATAGTTATGTTAGCATAGATCGTATTGCTCGTGATTGTAATTATTGGGTATTTTTAATACTCGACATTTTGGCAAGTGAAAGAACCCTAGAGGACGTTAGTATTTTTGCAAGACCATTTTCTTGCAAGAGTGCTAACCTGCACCCTTACGTGTATCATTATAACCCTAGAGGACGTTAGACAACTCTTATTCTCTGACAATTTATTACTAAAAAATATAAATATTTATTCTTAAAATACATAAATTCTTGTGAGATTCATACGGGTTCGAGAGAGGAACGGAACATTTTTTATTAAGGGTATGGAAACCTCTTCCTAGCAGATACGTTGTAAAACTGTGAGGTTAACGACAATACGTAACGGGACAAAGTAGACAATATCTGCTAGCGGTAGGCTGTTACAAATGGTATTTGAGCCCGACATCAAGCGATGTGACAGTGAGGACGTTGACCCCCAACGGAAATGGATTGTGAGATCCCATGTTGGTTGGAGAGGAGAATGAAGCATTCTTGATGGGTGTGGAAACCTCTCCCTAGCAGACGTGTTATAAAATCGTGAGGTTGACGACGATACGTAACGAGCCAAAACGGACAATATCTGCTAGCGGTGTGGACACCTCTCCCTAGTAGTCGCGTTGTACAATCGTGAGATTGACGACGATACATAACGGGCTAAAACGGACAATATCTGCTAGAAGTGTGGACACCTCTCTCTAGCAAACGCATTATAAAACCGTGAGACTAACGATGATACGTAACGAGCCAAAATGTTATTTTAACTATAGATGTTCATATGACTCGATAATTCAACCAATCTAGGATACCTAACACAAACTATAAACATTAGTTTAGCTAGCTTTTTTTTCGGTTTGGGTCGGGTTGGATTTCGAAAAATCGAAAATCCAATTCGATTTTCTGGTTGACATTTTTTTTGTCGGGTCGAAAATAAGATTACAACTCAACTAAATCCTATCTTACTTTTAAAAAATTCAATAATATTTAACGTTTGTAACTAAGGTTAATAACGTGTCGTGATTGGTAAATATTTGATATTTGAAATTTATGAGATTTTATCTAATATAACTCGGTGTGTATCGTAAATTTAATGTAAAATAATTATTATTATATATACATATATGAAAAAGTCATGATTTTCTTTTAAAGAAGGTTTGATGGTGGCAGTGAGCTGGCAGTGAAGCTCAAGCAGCCACATGGCATGAATTTCAAAGGAGATGGTGACGTGGCAGAACATGAATGGTTATTTCTTACAGAAGTTCACAGAATTCGACAACGACTTTTTGGAGCTGCGTGACCGACACGACAGTGATAACCAGTTCAATCACACGCGTGAGAGTACAGTAATATGAATACTCGCGCTTTCGAACGTACAATTCTAGTTTTCTCATTTCTTGGCGGCGCGCGTGTGAATAAGAGTGAGGTCGTGCGTGAGAACTAATTGGTGCTATTTTAGAAATATATGAGTTCTTGTCGGTGATGAGTTGGAAATAGCTAATTAATATATATAAATATAAATATACATACATACATTACATATATATATATATATATATATATATATATATATATATATTTCCTCTTTCTAATTTTGTTAAAATTTGTGAATTTTTTATACTTAAATTTACTTCATCTAAATCTAAAATCTTTATTAATGAAATTGAATTTTCGATTGGTTTTAGAAACACGAAGAGATGAGTGATAACATATAGTTGAAGATGTTGACGTGAAGTTGCTACTCGAATCAATCGAGACTTCTTTTTTAGAGTTTGTTTTTCTCGTTCATACATAAAATTTGAGCAATAACGACGGGTTTTCCACCCGTTTGATCACATGAATGTTAGCTACTCTCAATTAGATCCTCCTTTGAACTATATGACGATATTGACCTGTCATGCTGCTTGGTTGGAGGCTAATGACACGAGACGACTCAATTGGATATTAAAAGACCATCATGGAAATATCTATAGTGCCGGGCATCAACAGGTGATTGGATATTTCACAATTTCGTATTGAAAATGCAAGCGATTGAATTGGGGTTCGAGTTCAGATCAATTAATACTTTTGATTCTTTTCATTGAATCTAATTGTTTCAATGAAACCGTTATTGAATGAGAAATTTTGACCAATCACAAGTTGTCACATTATTAGCAAAACTCGATAATTCGACTTGCCATCCTCGACAAGTTAGGTCATAATATTTAACCCAAGTGTTAAGAATATTTGGTACTGAATTATAGTTTACCATATATATCATATTTGATCTTTGTCATCGTTACGCTCTCTAGTAAACAAGTTTGCCAGTCGGTCATTCGTATTCTTCCTTCGAGACGTTCTCTCTAATAAAATGGTAACGCACCTCCACATGCTTTGTTCTAGCACAAAATCTCGAATTTTATACTAGGTGGACCGCAGCTGATTGTTGCAATCATGTATTTTCTTTAGCTGCTCGAGCCGCTACTATGTACTCTGCTTCTATAGTTGACAATGATACTATTGGTTGTCTTTTGCTACACCGAGAGCTAGCAATAGTAAACTAGATTTTTATTGCACAAAGAGAATTAGGTTACAACCATTCCCACCATACATTCATTACATGGACACATTATAATTTCCTCCTCCTTACCTTCTCCCTAGGCCACTATTAAATGATATGGTAGCATTAGCAAAATATGAACTTAAGCATACTAAGACATTCACTTAAACTTGAATTTCAATGCTCCATCTATACATTTCCTCGGTCGGGATAGGGACGGTGAAGGTGACTAACCCCGTTGCCTCGTCGTACACAAAGTCGGTATCTGTCTTGTCCACACTGCATTTTAGAGGTCGTTGAGATGAGTATACACCAAACCTTCCACAACCTCGAGCTTTCAAGGTGATTGTGGCGGTTGGAGGTCGATCATTGGGGAGAGAGCCGGTTAGCTCGGAGGCAATTTCACCGTCGAACTCTGGTAATGGTTCGATCACTTGGATATCGACTTGCTCGATGGCACCACCGATGTTGAACATGTCGAGTAGACCGATTGGTGCAAACGAGATGTTTGAGGTGATGTCCTGAAAATCAAAACATCATTTTGGTTCATCTAGAAAATGAGTTGATAAACAAAGAACGAGATATAAGTGAAGAAGTTGCGTACCGTTAGAGGAGAAATATGGAAAAGATCATATTCTAGAGCTTTGAGGGTCACTGGAACCGAGGCACCTTTTGGCAATCGAGTCAATTCTCCTAAAAAAAACAAATCAAATTCCGGTTAGGAACCGGAACTCTACATAATGGTATGATATTGTCCACTTTGAGCATAAACTCTCGTGGTTTTGCTTTCGGTTTCCCCAAAAGGTCGCTTACCAATGGAAATGTATTCTTTACTTATAAACCTATGATCATTCCTTAATTAGCCAACGTGGGACTTCCTCCCAACGATCCTCAACAATTTTTCTATCAGTTCTATAAAAGAGAAGTCTTTCATGAATCTTGATTACAAGTAGTGATCCAAGTACCTGATCGATAAGCATAAACGATAGAATCGCCCTTCCAATCGGCACTGGCAACTTGGGAAATAGCATCGACGTCGGCCGCACGAACAGAGGTGGTGAGGGTACCTGGAGACTCGTCGTGAATGCGAGTCTTCTTCGTGATCCTGCACCAGCCAGCACCCTGGCAGTTGAATACTCCAACAACACCAGAACACTTGTTCATATTCCAAATTTTGAGCAGGCTGCAAAAGGAGAGAAAAACACTTATTATCACCAATTGTCTGTAATGAGAGGTGTGAGATCCCACGTCAATTGGAGAAGAGAACGAAACATTATTTATAAGGGCATGGAAACCTCATCCTAGAAACCAGACACATTTTAAAAACGATATGCAACAAACCTGGTGCCATCTCTAGCTGGATCGTTGAACAGAGAGTCACGTGTCGGTCGGCCAGGTAACTGTGCACGAAGAACTGATCCATCAGGAAGGACTAGCTTCTTCAACAACTCAAAGTTGTGGGTGCCCGGTTTGTCACTGTGATAAATTACAAAAAGTTAAGTCATTCCTATTACCATACTTGGACCCGAAAGCAGACAAACATGTTAGGAACCAGGAATCTCCACGATAGTATGATATTGTCCACTTTGAGCATAAGCTCAGATGGTTTTGCTTTTAGTTAACCAAAAAGCCTCATACCAATGGGATGTACCCCTATCCCAACAATCCTCAACCAAACACGCCATGGACATAAACTACCTGACATAGATTGCACATCCACCGATCGCACGAGCAGCTCCGTGATACTCTGCTGTAGGATGTAAACTCTGAAAAGCAAAGCGAGACATCAAACGACTCGTATCGACTAATAATATCAATCAAGTAAATGAAATCGGCGGCACAGAAAGTTTCTTACATGGAACATATCCCAGTCAGGCTGCATGAACTCTCCAAGGAAAAGAGAATTGTAAGCTACAGAAGAGATATGAATGGTGTGGGAGGCAGGATCACGAGGGTAATAGTCATTAGAAGCTCTCATAACCGCAGTCTGTTTGGCGCTGTAGAGACCATCAGTGTTGTGGCACATACAGGCAATGCAACCATTGTCGGAAAAGTTTCGAGCAATTGACGCTTCGAGGGCCTGATGGTAGCTACGAGTAAGCGCAACCCGACCACCATGACCAGCACCGAGGGTCTCGATGATGTTTTGCACATCGACCTTTACACCATCGATACCACATGAAGCCAAGTAGGAATGAAGCTCGTTATAGAAATTGAAGACTTTCTTTGGATGAACAAGGCCAATCCCATGAACAGCAAGGCTGTCTACAACTATGTCTGGTTGGTTGCTCAACATGCCCGGTGACTGGACTGGGTATGCCAAAGCAGACTCATAGTGCTCCAGCCCTGGACCTGCTGGCTTCACTCCACCCCAATAACCAGCTAAAGCATGCCACGCATACACAAATCTGCATTATATATGGGTTAGAAATTTGCTTTTCCAATTCAAATTTGTGGCCCAACAGCAATTGAACACTTACTTCACATTGTGCTTTTGCTTGGCATCATCAACAACCACCTTCAGGCCTGGGACTTGCTGCTCATTGTTCTTCTCATTTTTCTGAAACTTGTGGTTTTCTTTTATTCCAGAAAGCCTACTCGCAAACCTACACAGATAAGAAGTGTCATCAAGTGATTAAGCAATCAATTGCTTGATCTAACTCAACCCATAACCTATATTGTAACAAGATATGGACGAATCCCATCATTAAATGAACTTCACCCTCGTGCGAACATAAAAACTAGTAGTATGTCAGTGAGATCCCACATCAGTTAGGGAGGAGAAAGAAGTATTCTTTATAAGGGTGTGGAAACCTTTCTCTAGCAGACGCGTTTTAAAAATCTTGAGGTGAAACCTGAAAAGGGAAAGCTAAAAAAAATGACAATGTCGGCTAGCGGTGGGCTTGGGCTGTTACAAATGGTATCAGAGTCAGACACCAAGCGATGTGTCATCAAGGACGCTGGACCCCAAAGGGGGTGGATATGACAAAGACGCTGGGCCCCAAAGGGGGTGGTTTAGGGGGGGATCTCACATCGATTGGAGAAGGGAATGAGTGTCAACGAGGACAGTGGACACCGAAGGGGGGTGGATTGTGAGATCCAACATCGGTTGGGGAGGAGAACGAAGAATTCTTTATAAGGGTGTGGAAACCTCTCCTTAACGGACACATTTTAAAAACCTTGAGAGGAAGCCCGAAAGGAAAAGCTCAAAAAATACAATATCTACTAGCGATGGGCCTATACATGGTCAGATTATAACAATCAAGACAGCTAGTGACATCTAGGTGGAAAATGTGTATGAGTGGCAAAAGAACAAAACAGCATATAACATGGGAGATGTATTGTTTTATTCCCCACTATAAAATGTTCCACAACTAAACTAAGATAATCACAATTCATTTCATCAACCAATTTTCTTCAAATAACCCAACATAGATTCGATGAGATATGCACATAAGTTCAATACAAAACGAAATGGTGAGACAGAGTTCACAAGAGAAAGATATCTTACTGTGCTCCTTCTTGTACAACACAATCAGCATCCCTTGGTTTGCTCTCAATCTGTTGCCAACCATCATCTATGATCAAGAATTTTGGAGGTGCCCCTCCCTCTGATAGGCTGCAAGCATCCCAAATGTTAGCAATTTAATCTCAAACATCACCAATATATCAGTATTAAAAATTTTATTACCTTTCAAGACCTTCCATAACACCCTCAGCGGTGACCTCGGTGTAAAAAGCATCCCAAGTACACCAACCAAACCAGTCAAGGAAGGAAGGTAACTATAAAAGACAATACAACACAATTGAGACTCCAAGAACAGAATAGCATAGTAAAATTATACTGTCAAAACAAGATTTTCTCCTACCTTTTTCTTCTCTCGGTGTAGAAAAGTTTGCATATGCTTTTCAACAGCCCTGTTATCATCATTTAATCATTATCAAGTTACCATTACATGTCTGTAAAAAGGAAAAAACGAAACAACCCAAGTAATTTGGAAACTTACTTCACTGCTTGATTGATAACTTCAAAAGGATTGGTCCCAGCATGCATATAGACAAGAGAAAGTCCTTGGTTTGTCTCAACAGAATTATCTCCTGCAAAACCAATTCAAACACCAACAAAAACAGGTCGTTTCGTTTCTTTGTAACTTGATCCTTCCTATATTCTCCTCCAAGTGCTATAAACTCCATTATTTGATTCATTCCTGTGATGGTAATTAAAAGATTTCTCCAGCGAGGTTGGTTCTCATTAATGACAGCTCCACCCCAACAGAAAGTTATATCTTCTTCATTACCGTCCACCAGGATGGAACTATTGTAAGAAGTGACAGACCAAATAAATAAGACAGCAGGGTGTGTGTGCATCCTACAACAGATGATAATTGTTTGTTGATTATGATCTACTCACCGCTCTCGAGGCAAATCTCCATCTCATTCTTTTCATTGCCCTGCAGGGCAGCACGGAATTGACCTTCAAGGAGAGGAAGGAAGACAGTGTAGATGGTGGATGAATTATCAGGATCCTCCCCTTCGGTTCCCTTGCTCTCCATAAGCAGGAATTGTGTCTCAAAAGGGATGTCTCTCCCAGATGTTCCCATTCTCTGTGTCATCCACCATAACGTGAAACGGAAACAACACAGGAAGCGCTGACCCCTGATATGAAATGGAGCAGAAATTAGAATAGTTCATATGAATTATCTACAATAGCTACTTATTAAAATCTACTCAGCTCAGGGATGAAAGAGAACTTCAAACCCCAACGGTCGTAATTGAAAAAGTAAATATTAGGAATCACGACTCTCCACAAAGGCATGATATTGTCCACGTTGAGCCTAAGCTCTCATGGCTTTGCTTTGAACTTCTCCAAAAAATCTCGTACCAATGGAGATGTGTTCCTTACTTATAAACTCATGATCATTCCTTACATTAGCTAACGTGGGACTCTCTCTCAATAATCCTCCCCTCGAACAAAGTACACCATAAAGCCTCCCCTGAGGCCTATTGAACCCTTAAACAGCCTCCCCTTAATTGAGGCTCGACTCCTTCTTTGGAGTCTTCGAACAAGGTACACCATTTGTTCGACACTTGAGTCAATTTTTGACTTGTTCAACTTTTGAGAATTCTATTGACATGATTGTGATACCATTTTATAAGTTCATAATGAATGTAAAACTTAAACTACTACTGAGAGGCTTTTATTTTTACTTACTCTAGGACACCCACAGGGAAAACGTGCAGACTTTTACTGTTGGAAGCAGTGGCACCAATGAATGCGCCAGCAACGAGTCCAAGGCCTGATCCTGGAGTCAGCACAATGTTGTCAGGCACGCCAGTCAGTATGGTCTTCCCATGAACCACCAAGTTGCCATCGTTGATAGAAATCTTGGGTGTGATCGTCATTGTTGATCACCAAACAGCCGCTGCACGAGATTAAAATAGAAAATCATCATCAGCCAATCACAAAGGATTTAATATATATATATATATCAAAGAAGTTGGAATTCAACCCAAGTGTCTGAACTGAAAATCATAAGAGAAATCAGGATTCCCTCTTCATTGGGCATCACCAACCCCAACAAGAAAACTTAAATTCTTCTACCTCAGCTAATCAACAGGTTGATGGTGGGTCTATAAAAAATTTATCCTGAATTTATAAGTAAAAAATACATCTCTATTCGTACTAGTCTTTTCTGAAAAATCAAAAACAAAAATATGAAAGCTTATGCTCAAAATATACAATATCATATAATTGTGGAAGTTCGTAGTCCCGTTGCTGCCGAAGGGAGAAGAATCACAGCAGAGAATAAATAATTCATAATTGAAAATATTTCACCAATTTAAGCTCTATTTGGGAATATATATATATATATAGGATTCAAAAAAAAATAAAAACATAAATAATCTGGTTTAATTATTTTAAATATTAAATAAAAACAAAAAATTGTTTTATTTAAACTCATTTAAAAAGTTAAACCATAAATAAAAAAAACAAAAAAAACAAGGGAATATTATATTTGAAATAAAAACATTTTTATTAGTTGAGAGAAAAAGGTCAACAAAAAAGGAGGAAAGAAAGAAGAAGACACGGATTTCATTTTTTTCTTCACCGCCGTGTGAAGGGAGACGACGCTAACTGGCTTAATCCGGTTCCCCGGGTGGGAAGAAAAAAAAACCATGAACACGGAATATTCGTTCACACAAGGATTTTAATAAGCGAGAGAAACAATAAAATTCATCTTTGGAAGAAAGCGAGGGTGAAATGCAAAAAGGAAAAGTGCAAACACAGAGAACAATACAGATACGCAAAAGAGAATCAAGAAGCCGTCAAATTCGATAATCTCGTAGAAGATTGAATCTCTCCAACTCATCGATTTCAGACCTAATTATTTTTGCGTTGTTCTATTCCGATTGTAAATTTCTTGGTTTCCGTTCTATTGTAACTTTTTGGAGGGAGAGGTATTTCAGTTAAGTCCATGAATAATCAGATTAAAATCTCACAAATCGTCGTGATCTGCAAGAAATTAGGGGAAAACGCTTGAGAATCACAGAGAAAGGTAGATCTGAGCTACGATCTAAGAAAAGGATGTTCGCGTCGGGTTCAATCTCACTACTCTCGGCCGCCTGAAGCTCGATTCGAACACAAAAACTCGGAATCAAACACAGAACCAAAATCACCAGTTCATAATTACGAAATCAACAACAGAATGACTGCCACAATTTTGAAATCCTTCAAAATCCGAACGGAGCAAGAACAGCGAGATTCTTGGCAAAACCGCAGCTCAAGTTCCGTGTATGTTCAATCAACACTCCCAACACCAGAGGAAGGCACAAATTCGAAACAGATACAAAAAAAAAGAAAAACGCAACACCAAAGCCTCCACGAGAAGAACTCACCGATTAGCTCTTTAGCGAGAGAAATTGCAGAGCGGTCGGTCTCCTCACCAGAAGCTGAGAAGAAACTTGAAGAAGAGCGTTCCTGTGAGGAATGCTCTTGAAAGAGAAAAAAATATGGCAAGAGAACGAAACTAAAGGAACGAAGAGGAAGAACAGAACGGCCTCCTGTGAATGGAATTTGTTCACACAGAAAACACGATCGAGTGAGTTGGGGAAGAAGAAGAAGGTGGTATTTATACGGGTCGGAGCGTTAAACATCGAGCAAGTTTCAGGTGCAGATCGCATCAGATCACGACACGTGGAAATTAGTTTGATCTTGGATATATATATATATATTATTATAATTCCGTCTCTTTTATGACTTGCTAATTATTACAGAATCTTTTATTTATTAATTAGTTGAAAATGTCCCTGTCACCGGTAAATTTTGACATTAAAAAAAAAAAAAAAAAAAAAAATCCTTTTTTGCAACTGAATTTTTTTTACCATTTATTTTACATCATAATTTTTTTTTATTTATTTAAGCTTAGAAAAAATTTAAATAATTTTAGTTATTGAAGTACATCATCATATAACTTAAAAATTCGACTAATTTAGCCTTTGAATCCAATCAATATCCGCTAGTAGACGTATTTTAAAATCGTAAAGTTGACAGTGATACGTAACATACCAAAATTAACAATATTTGTTAGTAGTGAGCTTGGACTGTTACAAACGGTACTAGAGTCGGACCACCAAGCGGTGTACTAGTGAGGACGCTGGCTCCAAGAGGGGTATACTAAGAGATGCCACATTGGTTGGAGAGGGGAACGAAAACCTCTCCTAATAGACACATTTTAAAATTGTGGAATTGACAGTGATACGTAATAGGTCAAAACGGACAATATCTGCTAGCGGTAAGCTTGGACGATTACATTTTTTTTTTTTTTGTTTAGATTGAGTTAAATTTTCGAAAAACAAAAAATTTGGGTCGATTCCTGAATCGACATTTATTTGGTCAGGTCAACTCGATGAATCCGAAAATCCAGTTACAATTCAATCCAACCCTACCTTAATTTTATGAATATTAATAATATTTGACTTTATAAGTCGTTGAATTGAATTGAGTTGTCGAGTTATCAATCTAACTCATCCGAAATTCAATTCAACCACAAACCCATGAGTCTTTCCAACATATTTTGTCTTTACTTACGAATTGGGTTGAGTTGTCGAGTTGCTAATCTAACTAACCCGAAATTCAATTCAACCACGAACCAAACGGGTCTTTCCAGCATATTTTGTCTTTACTAATGAATTGGGTTAAATTGAGTTGACTTGTCAAGTTACTAATCTAACTAACTCGAAATTCAATTCAACCATTGACCAACGAGTCTTTCCAGCATATTTTGTACAAATAGTAACTTTCATATTATCACGGAGTTATTAAATTATATATATATATATTATTAAATTGAGTACATAATATTTAAATATTTGAAATATTCGGATTAAGTACATAAAATGTATTATTCAATTGAATCTAAAGTTGGTAGAATCACATTCCGAAATTGGTGGTTCTAGTTTCAATTAATTTCTAAAAAGTAGTTAATAATTATAATTAATTATTATTAATATTAACTTATTTTTCTCTGCCTTTAATATTTTTTTAAAAATATAAATATATATCCTTTCGCTCGAGTTATTTGTGTCGTTTCTAAAATTTTTGTTTTTAATAAAAATAAAAGGTTAGTTCGTATACTATATTTAATTATTTTTTTAACATTGAATTAATATTTGATGAAAAATCACGAACCAAACTTAATTAATAGAACTTTCATTTATATGAATTCAACCCAATCTAACTCAAACCGTACCCAGTTAGGTTGAGTTGATTAGGTTTTTCAAAATCACCATTTTTTAATACCTGTGATGTTCCACATTGGTTAGGGAGGAGAACAAACCAGTATTTATAAGTGTATGGAAATCTTCCCCTAGCATACGCGTTTTAAAGCCTTGAGGGGAAACCCGAAAGTGAAAGCCCAAAGAGGACAATATCTGCTAGCGGGGGATCTGGGTCATTACAAATTATTGGCTAGGTCGATTGAATTTCTTAATTCTCGACATTTTATAATATCGATATTTAAAATATTTAATAAAAACAAGGGGTTTATTTCCACTTTTTGGGTGCATACCCCTTGTGTTGGACTTGCAAAGCTTAAAAATAAATAAAATAAATAAAGAAAACATATTGTATTAAAATAATAATTATTAAAAAAAAAAATCTAAAGTTTGTGGAAAAAAAAAGTAGGTAGTTTTATTTTATTTTATTTTTAATTATTTTTTTAATTTGGTTTCCTAAGTGTGATCAAATATGGCGGTTCCAGGACCACTGCTGACGTCACTTAGTTTAGGTAAAAATAAAACAGGCCAACTTGTCCAATTCCCTTAAATTAATAATTTATTAACTTATGGCGTTGGAGCTCATTCTCGAGTCTGGACAAAATTTAGATGTGTAATACATCTTTACATACGACCCACGTAAGTGTACATGGACCCACCAAATGGGTGTATACGTACCCCTTGAGCCTGCCCTTCAACTAATACAGACTCACACTACCGTAATCATGCTAAGATGTCGGCATGACATATCATATAGAGGTATTATACGTCATACAACATGGAGGTCACATACATCATAGCATCACACAATGCGCAATACAAGACATACAATCACAAAATACAGGGCGTAGAGAGGTACAGAGCACGTGTCATTCATACTTCAAACCAAGTTAATAGTAGAGCTGCTTACTATAGTGGTCGGCTGGAGCGAGCCGCTTACTCAAATTCATCAACCAAGTGGCTAATTGTTTGTATCAATCTTGATACGATATCTTTTTAAAAGATTACGAATATATTCTACATAATAAGTGGATGAAATTGTAATAATAATGAGTAGATGAGAAAATTCTTCGAGTGTACGAAAAGTTATCAACCAACACACGTAAAAATACGTTGGCAAAAGGTTGAATGATATCATGAATATCATGTTATTATTAGCGATATCTATGGGGTATGGTCGGGATAACCTTCTCCATCTCTATACCTACTCCTTTTTTCATTCATCATTCTCACGAAATTTTTTATTTATATTTATAGGAAACAGGGTGGAGATTCTCGACCGAAAATACATGGGAATAAGGTTCTCCAATATAATATAATGTTCTACGAACACAATTTTTAAAAAAATTAAAATTCAAGTTGGTTCGGTTCAACCCAATTTAGTTTTAGAGAAACTTATCCCCTCTTTGGGTTTTCTCCTTCGGGCTTCCCCTCAAGGCTTTAAAACGCGTCTGCCAGGGGAAGGTTTCCACACCCTTATAAATGGTGGTTTGTTCTCCTCCCCAACCAATGTGGGAGGTCACAATCCACCCCCCTTCGAGGCCCAACGTCCTCACTGACACTCTTTCCTTCCTCCCATTGATGTGGGACCGCCCCAAATCCACCCCGTATGGGGCCTAGTGTCCTTAATGGCACACCGGGAAAGGTTTCCACACCCTTATAAATGGTGGTTTATTCTCCTCCCCAACCAATGTGAGACATCACAATCCACCCCCCCCCTTTTGGTCCAGCGTCCTCGCTAGTACTCTTTTCCTTCCTCTCATCGATGTGGGACTGCCCCCAAATCCACCCCTCTTTGGGACCCAGTGTCCTTACTGGTCCTCCCTGGCACTCTTTCCTTCCTCCCATCAATGTGGGACCGCCCCCAAATCCACCCCCTTTGGTGCCAAGTGTCCTTACTAGCACACCGCCTCGTGTCTACCCCCTCTTTGGGGAACAACGAGAAGGCTAGCACATAGTCCTCTGATACCATTTGTAACGCCTAAGATCCACCGCTAGCAGATATTGTCCTCTTTGAACTTTCCCTCTCCAGCTTTCCCTCAAGGCTATAAAACGCATCTGCCAGGGGAAGGTTTCCACACCCATATAAACGGTGGTTTGTCCTCCTCCCCATCCAATGTAGAACATCACATCAACCAATCCAACCTAACTCAATTTCTCAGATCATCGAGTTTCGAACCCTTTAATATTTTTATAATTATATTTAAAAATACGTTAAAATATGTAGGTATACCAAATTATAAATCATAAAAATTGTTTAGTCTATGTCAAATCAATAAATGTGACAAGGCCTTAATAGCAACATTAGAATACTTTCATATTATATGCTTTATTGTGAGTTTATATTATCTTTAATATAGAATACAAATGCTTGATTGGATTCCAATTCACATGTTTGTTAAGAATTAAAAAAAAAAAAAAAAAACTCAATGACCGGAAAAATTCAATTAACTCAACTCAGCTCGTATAATTTGAATGAAAATTTTATGAGTTTAAATTAGTTTACAAGTAATGGGTCAAAACGTACAATATCAGCTAGCGGTAGGTCTAAGCTGTTATAAATGGTATCAGAGTCAGACACCGGGTGTTGTGCTAGCGAGGATGCTTGGCCTCTAAGGAGTGGATTTAGGTTATTACCAATGGTATCAGTGCCAGACACAGGTGGTGTGCTAGCGAACGTTGACTCCCGAAGGAGATAACTTTTCTTTTGTTTTTATTTGTTTTTAAAAGGGTAATAAGAGAAATTCAACCATTTTTTAAAATAAAAATTAATCATGAAAGGGTAGATACCAAAGAAATATATTATTATTTTTAAAGGGAAAAAATCTTTTATCCAAATTAAAAAAAGGGAAAAATCTATTCAAGTCGACGTGGATCATTTATTAAATTACGCACACGGACTGGTCACCCATGGGTTGTGAGCCACCTCAGCACCTTTGACGAAGCGAAATTTGTCTTGAACTTATACAAGTGGGACTCACAAGTAATGGGTAGGCTTAAAGTATGTTTAACACGTGTCATGTAACGTCAGATATTTACTTCAATTTCGCTTATGGCTTCGCCTGGCCGCCTGGCATGACCTGCCACGTCATACAATCACTCTCATGCCATTTTGTTGAAAGTTTTCCTTTTATGTTTGACTTAATATAATTATTAAATTTCAATTATATATATATATATATATAGATTTTATTATTATTATTATTTTAATGACAGAAAAATCTGATTAATCTGAACTATCCAACTCAAAATTGGATTGAATTAAATTTTTTACGATTCGAGTTGGGTTGAATTTTTAAAAATTGAAAATTTTGATCGGTTCACAGGTTGACATTTGTAACCAATATTAATGATACGTTGTGATCTGTAGATATTTGATATTTAAACTTTATAATATTTTATTTATTAATACGTGTATGCTAGATAAGCGGAATTTTTTTTAAAAAATAATTCAACAATTTCACCCAATCCGATTGGGTTGTGAACTCTATTCAGGTGGCTCAGATCACCAACCCGTCAAAAGATTTCTCTAACCCAACCCGTTTTCACCCTTATTTTTTTTACCATACATTCGTCGTTACCAAATTAAAACAAAATCCTTCAATTTAACCAAAATATAACCTAAACTTCAAAAATATTATGATTTTTACTCTCACGTCAATCTTAGCTAATTAAACCGTTAATTTTAACCTATGCACCAATTAAGCTCATTAGCACAAAGGTTCGAGAGTATTTTTTTTTATAATTTTATATTTAATTAATTAGGGCGTACATGGGTTAGGTTAGAAATTTTGTTTCGACCAACTCAAAATTTTTAGTTGGTAACACCAGCAACCTGACCCAATCTAACCCAACTCGAGTTGGGTTGTGTTGGATTGTCGGGTTATTTTTTTTAATTATTTAAAAAAATCACATTTTCTCTGCATTACATCTTGTATTAATAAATAAAATCTTATAAAATACAAAAATAAAACATTTACAAGTCACAACGTATCACTAATATCGGTTACACATGTTAAATATTTTTAAATATTATAATGTGTCGAGTTATCGGGTCATATGAACATTCTTATAGTTAATAATATCCCTATAAAATATATATTTCTTTTACACATGTTTGTTCATAAATTAAACTTAGTCTTAAAAAAATTTGATTTTGAAAGCGTGAAGAAAAAAAAGAAAACGTGGCACAAAACTCGAAGAGACAGGGAAGATATTTATAGAACCAATTATTAAATTCAATTAATCAATCATTTCATTATTTAATACTTAATCATTGTACTTAGTTAATGTTAGAATCTTTGTCGTTTAATCATCATTAATTTACTCAAACCTAGGTAGCCAATCGGAATCGAGATCTCAATTTTACAAAATATATTAAAAAAAAATGTCGAGTTTGATGAATATTTATGAAACAATAATATAAAATAAAAAATTAAGTTAATAAACGATCATTTTCACGTTATTAAGAAAAACTTATTAGAATTGAAAGTTACTACTTATGCTAACAAGACAGACCGACATTTTTTGTTGCTTAATCATAGGAACTCCAAAGTTAAGCGTGTTTGAAAGAACTCGTGTTGATCTGTGTGGATAGTTTTTGCTCTTACAAATAAGAAACAATGAGTAAGTAATGTGATCATATTGTACCGAAACTAAATAGTCAAAAGGCACGTGGATTTTAAATAAGTTTAATTTCCCCCAAAAAAGCAAAAAGCTCGTTGAGAAACCCGAGAACTCAATAGTCAATACGAACATGAAGACAAAATAAGGCATCTCCCAATTTTTATACTAATAAAAATAAAGAATCTATCACGATTTAAAGTTACACAAAGAATTTGGTTTCGTTATTTGGCCGATTAATCAGCTAAGTATGTATTCATTTCCGTCATTTGTTTTAAAATTAACAAACAAATATCATAAAGCAACACGTGCTTTTGGGCTTGTGTGAGAACGTAATGACACTTTACTATATGCATATCACAACTTATTTATACAAAAACGTTTTACGTGTGATAATCTTAAATAATAATTAATTTGTCATATTTGTTTGTGATAATATATAAAAACATTTTTACCTTAGTTTAATAGCGTACGTGGGTCATGGGTTTCATTGGGCTTCTCAGTTACGGTTGACGGTATCGTCGCATCAAAGACCACGGAACCTGCCTAGTGTAGTTGCATTTCTATTTTGTAGATCTTAGGTTAGTCTGGGGCATCGTTTTAATCTTTTATTTTATTTTTGCATTGGATATTTCTCATTGAAGTCTACGACATCGTTTTATGAAATTATTTTAAATGAATATTTATGCATAAAAAAAATAATGTCATGCACATAGTAGCGGCTCGGGTTCCTTTAGAAATTAGGGTTCTTATACTACTTATGAAATTATTTTAAATGAATATTTATGCATAAAAAAAATAATGTCATGCACATAGTAGCGGCTCGGGTTCCTTTAGAAATTAGGGTTCTTATACTACTGTTTTGCAACTACTTGGGTCTTGGGATTGGGGATTTGACTCAACCCGATTTTAAGTAGGTTGCTATATTTTTCTTTTTCGACGGTGTTCGTGTGGCTATCGTAGTGGAAATTGCCCCAAAATTGGGGAAGTTTGACCCCGAGACCAACCAAATTGTTGGAAATGAAAGTTTATGATTAAAGCTGATACAGTCTATCGAGTTTTCGGGTCAAAACTGATATTAACTCGATAATGAATTATATTATTTAATTATGAAAAAAAATGGACGAATGAAAAGACAAGTGAACAAATGAAAACATAAAGCAATCAAACCAACTAATAATATCTAATTTTGGAATTAATTTTATTAAAAAAAAAAAAAACACATGAGGGTTTAGTGTAGGTACGGCCGCAGCGGATCCCTTCCCCTTTAAGACAGCCCAACCCACGTTGGGTGGTTAGGTTTTGACACTTTCCTATATTTTTTTTCCAAAAATTAAAATAAATAAAACAATTAATTAATTACGTGCCGTCAAGTTGAAGCCACGTCAGTAGAGAGAGAAAGAGAAACAAACGCCACGTCATCACTTTCCTTGTCAGATCTGACAACAAACAAAATCATAGTGTTTTTGTCTAAGTGGCCATGGATTACATCATTTTGGGAATCTAAGCATTTAATTTTGTTTGTTACTTCTAATAAATATATTCCACGTGGCACCTCTTTCATTTTGCCACGTGGACACTGCCACGTTTGCTTTTATTTTAGTCTATCTAATTTCTTTTTAGATTGACAAAAGCTTGTGGGTGTGATGAAAATTGAGGTCCAAATCGACCTTTTTGTTTGAAAATGCAAATTAATTTGTTTTTAATTTATTCCGAATAGATTACTTTTAAAAAATTCGATCGTAGATCATAAGTCAATTTCTTAATGTTTCGATCTATCTACAATTATTTGACGTTTCAATATTTTTGATATGCTATCGTTAACTTTGAATCTATACCATTTATATATATATATATATTATAAAGTTTTAAAGATATAAATATTATAGTTTTATTTTAAATAATCTTTTATTGTTACAATAATAAACACGATTATATGGTAGAAAAAGTTTATTCTTCGTCAAAAAGTTTATTCCTTGCTCCACTTATACGTATCAACTTATAAATTTGAGTGCTTATTGACTCCCGTGAATATAATTATGAGATTTCACGTTAGTCTGAGAACGAAACATTTCTTATAAGGGTGTGAAAACCTCTCTCTAGTGAACGTGTTTTAAACTTTGAGAGAAGGACAATATTTGCTAGCGGTAGGGTTAAGTTGTTACAAATGGTATCAGAGTTAGACACTGGGTGGTGTGCCAATGAGAACGTTGGACCCAAGGGAGATGGATTGTTAGATCTCACATCAGATGGAGAGGGGTGAAAACATCTTCCTAGTGGATGTGTTTTAGAACTTTGAGGAAAACCCAGAAGGGAAGCTGAAAGAGAATATTATCTGCTAGCAGTAGACTTGAGTTGTTATAAATGGTATCTGAGTCGGACACTGGGCGGTGTGTTAATGAGGACGCTGGCCCCAAGGGGGGTTGGATGGTTAGATCTCACATCAGTTGGAGAGGGGTGAAAACGTCTTCCTAGTGTATGCGTTTTAAAACTTTGAGGAAAAACCCAGAAGGGAAGCCGAAAGAGGATATTATCCGCTAGCGGTGGGCTGAAGTTGTTACAATAACTCAGCATTAATTGACATGTACTCGTTCTTTTAAAGTTGACAGTTCATATATGATACTCATTTCTCGTACTAACCAGAAAAAAACTTGAGAGCTTATTAGAAGGAGTCAACTCGAGTTGAGTGCTTATTAACTTAAGTGAACATAACTGCGAGATCTCACTGAAGGGTGTGAAAACCTATCCCTAGTAAGCGCGTTTAAAATCTCCAGGGAAAATCCAAAGAGAACAATATTTGCTAATGGTGAGTTCGGGCTGTTACAAATGGTATTAAAGTCAGAAGCTGGCCTCAAGAGAGTTGGATCGTGAGATCCCACATGAAACAAGTGAAAACCTCTCCCTAGTGGAAGTGTCTTAAAATCACGAGGGAAAGCCCAAAAACGACAGTATCTACTAGCAGTGAGTTTAGGCTGTTAGAGATGTTTTAAAAGATGATTTTGTTCGGTAGACCTAATTAAATATTTAGGTATTTGAGATTGAATATCGATAACAATTGACAGTTAGCCAAAACGATACTCTATTGAAACAAAATATATAAAAACGACATATCGAGATTCCATTTCATCTTAGTATTATTTTATACCACCAATAATGACGAGGCATCTTTGTTACAAAAAAAAAAATGAGTCATATGCTTATTTCATTTCATATCGGTACAAAACAAAGCATCTTTGCACAAATGGGAAGCCTCTCGATTTCCCATTGTCCTTCATATCTATCTCATATCAAATATTCTCGTGATCAAATTTTCATCCCGAAAATAACTCAAGCCCACCAATAACAGATATTGTCTTCTTTAGACTTTTACTCTCGGGTTTCCTCTTAAGGATTTTAAAACGCGTCTGCTAGGAAGAGATTTCCATAACGTTATAAAGAATGTTTCGTTCTCCTCTTCAATAGATGTGGGATCTCACAATTCACCCCCTTTGGAATGTCCTCGGGCACTCGTTCCCCTTACAAATCGATGTCGCTCCCATAATTTCTTGCATATATAAATATAAGACGTTTTCTTCAACATTTTTTTATTTCTATTATTATTAGTGGCTATTATATGACTTTACGTAACATCGTTTAGCTGAGACAAATATTAAATAAAGTGGACGTTGATGAAAATATAATGACAAAAATTTGAATGATTATTTAATAAAAAAAATTAAATTAATTTAAACATGACAATATTTTTTTTTCTTAATTTTTAAATATTTGATCTTTTATTTATAAAATTTAGAAAATTAAATTCTTTGGTTTTTTTTATTATTATTTGTGTTTATTTATTGAGTAGTGAAATTACGCAAATAGCCTTCATTAATTCTGTCCATTCAATTGTTCCCACTAACTTGAAAGGACACAATCTGGGACTATTTTCCAAAGGATTTAACCATGAATTATTAATTCCATTTTTTTTTTGGAATTTAGCTTTTATTATAAAAAAAATTACTTTTAAAAATTTCAATTAAAATCATTTAATTTTTTATAATAATGTTATCATTTTTTTTTGTCTAAAAAATGCTTTAAATTAAAAAATAAATAAAAAATATTTTTATTAAATAGAAACCATTTATACTTTCTTTAAAAAACAAATCTTAAATTTTTAAAAATTTTCATTAATACCTTTAAATTTTTTCAAAAGTTCAAAAATATCCTTATCATTAGTACCATGCTTAAAAAATATTCATGACCGGTCAAAGATAACATTAATAAGTCTGGAGATAATCTATGAAGTATCCATAGACCGTTTTTGTCAATAACTTAATGATAAGAATTTTTTGAAACTTGTTTTACATAGGTAAAAGTTATTAATGCTATTTTAAAATTTTGATTGGTATTTTTTTACCCATAGTATACCGATAAGGGTATTTTTTGAAATTTTTTAAAAAAATAAAGGGTATTAATGTAATTTTCTAAAATTAAAGGGTATTTTTAATTTTTTTTTAAAAGTTAAAAAGGTATCAATAAAATTTTCTAAAATTTAAAAGTATTTTTACAATAAAAAAATTTAAGGATATTATTGAGATTTTGAAAATTTAAAAATATATTTAAAACAAATCATGTTTTAATAAAATAGAAATTATTTTGACGGCAAATTTAAATAAAACTTCAAAGAGGTTGGTAAGTGAAAATAAATAAATAAATAAATAAATAAATAAATAAATAAATAAATAAGAGGATATATTCTAAAAATTTCAACATGGAAAATTAAAGGCTTATGTGACTATGAAAGAGTGAAAATGATGTATGATAAGAAAATAAACTCGAATAAAATAGTGAAAAAGAAAATTCAATATTCGGACATTTTAGTTTGAAATAAAATTGAACGCTACGTGTAGAGCTATCTATTTTAATTATCCCGAATGAGTAGGGAATTTACCGTCTAGACGGAGAATCGTAGTATAATAAATCATGCAAGACAACCCTATTCTTTCATCACATTTTATACTCGGTAATATGCGTACATAAACTTCTATATTATCATTTCTTTATAACATATCTTTCTTATGATATCTCATAACGTAACATAGTTTAGTTGTAACATAACATGACATTTCATTTATACCATGAGAATGTTTGGTATATGAATACCGAAACATAATATAACATATCAAAACATATCACATATGATATGTGCAGGGCCACAGGGCACGTGTCATCATACATAAATCAATTCTTCCAACCAAGTCGATAGTAGAGTCACTTGCTTGATTGGTCTACGTTAGGGTTACTACGACCATTTGATGCTAGCTTAATGCTGCTCTCTATTGGCTTACCTAATTTTGCATAAAATAATTTAAACTAGCTACGAGGTAATCATACTAACTTTTAAGCGTTTCCAATGTGTTGAAACTATTAGGAAAGAGTCTGAGCGTATTAGACCCAAGCCAAATCAGCCAAAAAGTTGGCCTAGAGTCGGTAGAAAATGTATTCTTCGACTAACTTCAAACCGATCAAGTATGATGAGAGGAAGTAATTGTTCTAACTTAGGAAACCGAAAGAACCTCCCTTTTATACTCGAGTCACGTTTAGTCTCTCTAATTAATGGATTACACAATTTTTATTAACGTGTTCATACACATATACATGACACAACAACGTTGCATCTCATTGTCATCTCAGTTCCCAACAACACAACTCATGCATCGTGATGTCATCCCAAATCTCGGGACAGATCGATCATCTTGGCTTGCTCGGACACATCCGTTGGGAACTAACCCATGTGTCGATTATCTCATTGGGACATCCTAAACGTCCATCCATCCGAGTTTTCCCAAGCATTAGACTCTCCCATGTCCATGCTAAACCATTTACACATATGTTTCGGATAGTGGGTCATAATTCAACCTCCGATACATGAGCTGGAGCGCAATGTCGGCACACCTATGCTGTCCTTTAGCGTCCTTGTGTGTATTTATTGAAAAATAAACTAATAAACTCTAATGGGATAGAATCATGGTATGGTTCATGAATCAATTTCCAAGTAGCTCTTATTGGACTATCTTTGAACCACAATCATTAAAAAAAGACAATTTCCCACTAGGGTGAGGGCCATGATGATCTTGATCACAAAAGTGTGGAACATGATGATCTGATAGTGACCGTACGATCTTCCATCATTGGCTCTTCTTCACATCCAATAAAGCAATGCTCAAACAAGAAGAAGATTCACAAAACTCGTATCCCTATCACTTTAACATCTAGTGTTTGGTTGTGTTGATAAAGCATATTCTTGGCTTGGATTGGAATAGAGCACACATCTCGATACCCCGATCTTCTGTAAGGAAATTTTTAAGTGTTCAATCATATTCATGTTATCGGGATGACCTCAATGAAGAAAACTACGTTATGCCTTATTCAATGGAAGGAATTGAGTATGCTTTCTTCTTCGGTATTTGAATCGTTATTTGTTAAGTTTCCATTTAATAGCAGCGTTCTTTTTGTTTTTAAGTTTGGTCACCGACTTTTTCTTTTGTGAGCTTTTTCACTTTTAAAAGTTGATGGGATCTCGTAAGTGTGTCGGAAACCAAAGAAAATGGGTGGTGAACAAATGCTACAAATTAAAATCGTTATCTTATGAGTTTTATAATGAGCTCGTGATAATTTTCTTTTTGAAAGGTGGAGTTTCGTTCATTTTTATAATTTTTTTTTAGTTCAACCATTAGAAAAAATGTATAATAAATCAAAATAATAATAATAATTATAATAAAATGAAAGTCATTCGATATCGGTTAGGTTGAGAAAACAGGGAGTTGGACTCCGTTACAAGAGGATGTTCTTTGTTTTCTAAGTCACAACAATTGATTCTTTTCTTCCCACTTGAGCGGTTTGAAACTAATCGAAGAATGCATTTTCTGACGTCTTCGGGCCGACATTTCGACTAATCCAGTTTGGGTATGATATGCTCGGACTCTATCCTATTAGTTTCAACTCTTCGGAAGCGTTTAAAGTTAGCATGACTATCTTTTAGCTAGTTTAAATTATTTAGAGTCTATGGAAAATTAGATGAGTAATAGAAATCTAATTTATGACTGTGAGATTCCTTTGGTAGAATTAAGTTTCAGAGAGCAGCGTTAAGAGGGGTTGTAGTAGCTTCGGTCTAGACCAACCAAGTAAGCGGGTTTACTATCGATTTGGTTGGAAGAATTGTTTTATTTATGATGACACGTGCCTAGTGGCCTTCCATGTGTCATATGTGTGATATGCCTTGATATATGATATTATTTTATGTGTCGCTATATGATATGTCAAATAATATTATAGTACAAATGAAATGTTATGTTATGTTATGATAAGCTATGCTACGTTATGAGATGTCATAATGTACTATGATATGTTGTGTTAGGTCATGATATGTTACGACATGCTATGATATGTTTTGAAATAAGGAAATCTACGGTGCACAACCTCTATGTCATGATTTGAAAGTTATGTTATGAATGAAATGACTTTTATAAGTGGTTATGTACACATACTACCGAGTATAATACGTGATGAAAGAATAGGGGTTGTCTTGCATGATTTATTACGACACCATGAAAAATATGAGTGTCTCATGCATAATTGTATGTTCACGTGCATCAGAATACTTCTCTTTATGATGAGTACGAACGTTTACACTATGAGACTAAAATGATCATCATGTTTACCATGATGCTACAACAGTCGTTGTTCCCTTTGGGTGTCAGGTGTCACAATCGCATTTTCAAGCATGACCGTGACATCTGACAATAGCCCAGAGAAGCTTGCCAGACCAATAGGCCTAGGGGGTGTACGAACCCGCCTGGTGAGCCCACGCTCACACGTGTGGGTCATGTATAGAGAAATACTACACCCAATTTGCCCGGACTAGAAAGCCACTTAAGAGAAGATGATTTTAAATGATACGTCCCTTCATTCTGTATGTGTTTGCATTCTCCGACTGGTCACTTACTGAGTATTTTCTATTATGCTGACTATTTAATATGATTTGTTTTATTATTATAATTTTTAGTAATTAAATTAAATGGTTTAAGTATGGATATTACTTTTAATAATTTAATGTAAGAAAATTTATTTGTTTTCATTTGAATCGATCAAGTAATTAATTAATTTAATTATATTAAATAATAACTTATGATTACATCAATTTATTTTCTTACATTTAATTATTTAATTATAAACTTTATCAACAAAAGTGTTAAAACATACAAATATTATATTAAGATATAATTTAAAATATCTAAAATTATTAATTTTTATAAATAATTATTAAATTTAAATTTAAATTTACAAAATTGGTAAAAGAAAAGCAAATCCTTCGTACATTAAAATAATTAAAATAGAAAGAGACAAAAAAAAAAACATAAATAAATAAATAAATAAATTCTGTTCAATAATCTAGCGCCACGTGGGGATCCATATTTAAAATGTCGGCCCTCTTTGTCTTTCGTTTCATCGGTTTATTTTTATTATTTTATATTAATAATAATAATATTATTATTTTTGTATTGGAAAGACGCGTTTTAAAAACTACGAGACCGACGACAATACGTAACGGATCAAGATAGACAATATCTGCTAGCGGTGGATTTGAGCGGTTACAACTTGACTCATATTTTATGTATAGTGAAACTAAAATAAATATTTGACGGAATCCTAGTGATTCCATAGCTTTGATGCAAGAAACTATCGGAAAACTATGGGTATTGTGTGAACTACAACATGTTGGTAAACGAAACGGAAATTATTAATTAAAGTTTTTGGTGATCGGGAGAAATCATATGACGAGTTTCCATATTGATTGAATATTGTTATACATTATAATAAATAGGTCAACTGTGTCTGATTACTACACGTATTGGTACGACTCAATCACAAGGAGGTATATCATACACGACGACACATGTTACATTTGCATGGTTCACACATGTCAACGTTTATTATATTTAGGGTTTAGGGTTTAGTGTAAACCCTAAACCCTAAACATTGCACTTTATACGAGAAATGTGCATAAATTTTTAATAGTTTTAATAATACTTTTAATAATTTTGAAGATAATTCATAAGGCGTCGATAGACGATTTACTCGGGCCTTCAACAAGCCTATCTTTGTCCTTCATGTCTATTCTGATGTCTCTGTCTTGCTTATGTCTCAACTTGTCTTCAATGCCCACTTTGCGTGGTGGTGTGTTGGATGATGCATCGTCCTCCTCGATCACATCATGACACTCTTCTATATTGGCCCGCATGTGGCCGGATGGGTGTCTCTTGAGGGACGCTACTTTGCTTGTCATGGCATGAGGGTCACAACCTACTCTCCTCATAGTATGGTTCTGACATTCTCCCCCACTTAACTTAGTCATCGTTCTTGATCACTTACTCGAGTATTGAGGATAATTTTTTTATAAAATGGTGTTAATGTTGCTTTAAAATATTCCTTTTAAAAAAATTGAAGAGTAATAATAATTTTTTTTTTAAATTTAAAATTATTTAAAAAAAAACTAATAATTTAAAATATATTTTTGAATTTTTAAAAATATTTATGGATTTATTTGAATTTTTTTATATAATTAATTGGTTGTGTCATTTTCTTCCTCGCATGAGTTGACACGTGGCAAATCATGTACCTCCATTCCATTACATTAATTATATCATCTCAATAATTCTAACACCCAAGATATTTTCATTTTATTATTATTATTATTTTTGGAAGAGTTCATGTTCATGGATCTTCAAGATTAGATTATCCAAAAAATAATAATAATAATAAATAAATATTTTGATTCAATGACTCGGAATTTTTGTTTTTCGGATTTCTTGAGATGTTTGGATTTAGTTTAGAACGATGCTGATATATCATGTTTATCGTGAACTTATTTAAATAATTACATGATCGATGATTTTTGATAACGCCAATTTATTTGATATTCTTATCAAATGTTGTTTGAAATCTTAGTCTTAAATATGGATGAGTTTGGGTTCATTTTCGCCGGTAGAAGTTTTACGTTAGAATAATAATAATAATAAAAAAAGACATAATCGAACATTAGGGTTTAGAAAAATTCCTTGGAGACCACTCGATATAAAATTACTAAAAGCAGAACACGCTTAATCATGAAGTTCCTATGCTACCGGAAAGAAAGATGCACTTAAGTCTTTCTTAGTCATCCTATCCTGAGAATCGTTTTCATTCAGATGTGGTTTTGGTTTATTTATGTACCCTTCATTTACTCGAGTGTCACATGCCCACCAACTTACGTATTGGTTCATGCCCAGAATTTGGATTAAGATTCGGCAACTGATGGTTCTAAAATTTCATTACATCCATGCGACATAGTCACATTATCTACTTCTCGCTTATAAGATTGAAGACTATCCCTACAGACCAATGCATATCATTTCAACGTATTTGTCCTCACTGTTTCTAGGCACATTGTTGGAAACATTTAACATGATTTCAACGTGTGAGTGTGCGTGTGAACAAATGTTACCTATACCGACAAGTGTGAACACATGTTACCTATACCAACACTTGTTCACAGTGTGATGTGAGTGTGAACAAACTACACGTCCTCAATAAGGTCCTTTTAAAATGTTTGTCCTCAATGTTCACACTCACATCGTCCTCTCAACGGGT
This sequence comes from Cucurbita moschata, assembly GCF_002738365.1. Classification (NCBI taxonomy): domain Eukaryota; kingdom Viridiplantae; phylum Streptophyta; class Magnoliopsida; order Cucurbitales; family Cucurbitaceae; genus Cucurbita; species Cucurbita moschata. Next base: position 853,157 of record NW_019268565.1, read on the forward strand.
CATTTCAGCATGATTATCCCTACAAACACAAATATAATACATTATCGTTACAATAGTGTTGTACTTCAAATGAATTTCAATTATGATAAACCATCGATACATGAATGGAAACCGTTAGTAATTTGTTTAAAAAATACCCGTCGTTAAGCACGTAAAAAAAAAGGATTGTACAATCTTAATATTTCTTAATATTAAGATTTATTAATATTTTCTCGATCGGGTTGGGCCTTGTTTTCTTAAGAATTGGGCCATCTGTTACCCACAAATTTGGGCCAATTTAAGGTCACTTTAGACACATCTCTCTCTTAGTTTCACGTTGGCCTAAGTCAATCTTTTAGTAAGCGTATAGTTGCAGCTATTTAGTGTATAACCAATTCTTTAGTGAACGCACCGAAATGACAGAATAAGACAAGGCAGTGGAGGTTGGTTGAAGATGATGTTACGGGGCGTTCAGAACCAGCCTTGAAGTGAATGAATTTGATAGAACGAAGAGGTCCGGAAATGAGACGACTTTTTTTTTTTCACTATATCATAAACGGATGTTCCCCTCCATTTCTCTCGTATATCATCGTAGTGCCCTTAATGCTAGGTTTTGAAAAAGATTTTTCATGTCATTCCCATTTAGGTCTGATTCGGATCCCTCCGTTGTTTCCTTTTCCTCCTGCACCATTTCTTCGAAATGAGAAAAAAGATGGTACACTCGAATTGTATTATTTAAGTGCTTATTGCTTGCCACAGATCCTATTTCTATAATTGGTAGGTCACCGGGTAGGTGAACACCTCTGATTAGACCAAATAATTTTTTTAACAATAAGAACGATCATTAAACTATCCTATTTCCACATTATTTGAGAAACTCGGTTTCCTTTTGCAACAAACCTCAAAGCTATTGAGAAGAAACTCTAAGTAGAAGTGTACACAAATTAGGTTGGAGAAATCTTTTGGACCAGTCCAAAATTTTGAGTTAGTTGGGGTAGTGAACCGAGTGAACCAAGTGACCCGAATAGAGTTAACAACCTAACCCAACCAATTTTTGGGTTGAGTTACGTTGTCAAGTTGTTTTTTTTAAAAAAAAAAATCATACATATTCACCGTGCATATTATATTAATAACTAAAATATCGTAGAACTCAAATATTCACAAATCACAACACATTACTAACATCAGTTGCAAATGTTAACAAACGTCAATTATTCTTAATTTTTAAAATAATCTTAATAGTTGGGTAGGGTTGGGTTGTAATCTATTTTCTGGTTGGTCGGGTTGAACCAACTAAAAAAATGTCAACCCTCGAACTAACTCGAATTTTCGATTTTTAAAAAGTTCAACCCAACAATTTTCGACCTTTGTGGATATAAAAAAAAGGTCAACCCACAAACGGACTCAAATTTTAGTTTATATCATTTAAAAGTTAGATTCCTCTCGTAAATAAATATGTTCATTTAACTTGCAGATACTGGCCCCAAACACAGTGGAGAATGAAGAGATTTCTTCCTGTTATCTAAACAGGGCCAAGGACGAGGACGTAAATTATATTTTCAATTCCTATCCTCCCGACCTCGCCCAAGTCTCCATCTATAATATATAAATAAAGTGAAAGACTATGTTGTAACATTAAAATTTGAGTTTTTGGAAATGACGTGGAACATTATATTATATTTTTGCTTATAAAATATTATCAGATTGTTCTATACTTTTAATAGAAACAATATCGAAGGAAAAGTTACCCACGAGAAAGGGCTTCGTTATCTCGTCTCGTGAACATCTCTACTCATAAACAGTCAGGTAAAATTTGAACGTAAACAAGAACACGATAAACGCTCCTTCAAGTGCTAAGTTTCAGATATTTACATTCAAAAGGACAACAAAATCCAGAAATGCATCAAAACTCCCACCTTCTTATATCCTTTGAAGAACAAAGAAGAAGCAGAAGAGGGAGAAGAAAATTGAAAGAAACAAAGAATTATGGAAGTAACCCAAAGATTTTTAAGTTCTCCTTTGAATGAATGAGTGATTGTTTGTGAAGAAATCATCTATCTTCTCCTTGTTTTGACTGCAATGATCCATCTCTCATCAAGTTCAGACTCAAGCTATTGAACCGCTCTCGAGAATACTGTCTCGACGCTTTCCTCCAATCTGTGCCTGCCTTCATCATCGCTGCGAATTCCTCGTAGCTTATTCGCCCGTCCTGCATGAATGCTTGAGTTAGTAGAGAAGTATTGCAAGAACAGATACTGAATGGATCCCATGTCGTTTAAAGAGGGAAATGGCCCATTTCTTATAATAGACGCATTTTTAGAACGGTGAGGCTGACGCAATATGTAACCGGCTAAAGCTATAACAACCCGAACCCAAACCTACCGCTAGCAGATGTTGTCCTCTTTCGACTTTCTCTTTTGGGATTTCCCTCCAGATTTTTAGAATATGTCTGCTAGGGAGAGGTTTCCACATTCTTACAAAGAATGTGTGATGTCCCACATTGGTGGAGAGGAGAACAAACCACCATTTATAAGGGTGTGGAAACCTTCCCCTAGCAGACGCGTTTTAAAGCCTTGAGGGGAAGCCCGAAAGGGAAAGCCCAAAGAGAACAATATCTGCTAGCGGTGGATCTGGGTCGTTACAGAATGCTTCGTTCCCCTCTCCAACTAATGTGGGATCTCACAATCCACCTCCCCTTTAGGGCCCCAGCGTCCTCGCTGGCTAGTTCTAATACCATTTGTAACAGCCCAAGCTCACCACTAGCCGATATTGTCCTCCTTGAGCTTTCCCTTTCGAGCTTCCCCTCAAGGTTTTTAAAACGCGTCTGCTAGGGAGAGGTTTCCATGGCACATGATTTTCTATAAGCGGTGGGCTTGGGCTGTTACACCGAAAATCATGTGCCATGGAAAAAAGTTCTTCTATTTGTCGTTTCAGTCGTTTTCCGATGTTAACAAACAACCAAAGCGCCCGAGTTTTCAAACTCAATAATATCAAAGATTAAATGATAAAGGTGGCTGAAAAGTTAGACCTACCACATATTCTTAAGTAACCCTATTCCCATAAGTTTTAGGGGACCGGGGCAGTTATCTATGTCTACATAATTCCATAGACCAGTAACTGAAGTATTAAATGAAAGACGTTACCGACCTTATCCGTGTCAACATCGTTAATAATAGCGTTAATCACTTCTTCACTATTTCCATCGATCTCATCGGCTAAGGTATCTCGTAGTTCTTCAATTTCTATATAACCACTCCGGTTTTGGTCAAAGAAATCGAAGGCTTTTCTTAGATGCTCTTCGTCGTCGCCCATTCTCCTAAGATGAACCGAAATCGCTACGAATTCTCGACAGTCGAGATAACCGTCCTTGTCTACATCGCCCTGTAAAAACGTAACTACAGATTAGTTCCATACGTCGAGAAAGAAAGTGAACTCGAAAAGTTAAAATATGTACTCGAACTTACAGCTTCCATCAGAATTTGAAGATCTGCATCAGCAATTTGATGGCCTAAATTTTGTAAACCTACTCGTAACTCGTCTATGTTAATCTTTCCTTTATTGTTCGTATCCATCTTATCGAATCCCTCTTTTATACCGGCGACTTCCTCGACCGACAAGTGCTCGGCAATTACCCTTAGAGCTCTTTTCTTCAGCTTGTTCATCACAGAGAACTGCTTAAGTCTTGCCTTCACCGTTTCTCCCAAGGAGATATTAGGAGCTTTCTTCACATTTTGTAGCCATGGATGATCTGCATTTTACAACCAAAACCATGTTATAAGGCCGATTCCAAGAGAAAGTGAGTACGTTTTAAGGTCGAGCCGTTACCGAGCACTCCTTGTGCAGTTAGCCGCCGCTTTGGATCAGGATCGAGCATCTTTCTCACGAGGTCTTTTGCATTATCTGAAACTTTAGGCCAAGGATCTCTCTTGAAATCGATAACCGATCGTATGATTGCTTGTGCAACTCCTTGTTCGGTTTCTGCGTAGAGATGATACAAGTTTAATGAGCTTAAGCAGAACATACACAACAAACAAGCTGTAACAGCCCGAGCCGACCGCTAGCAGATATTATCTGCTTTGGCCCGTTACGTATTATCGTCAGCCTCACAGTTTTAAAATACGTCTGTTAGGGAGAGGTTTCCACATCTTTATAAGTAATGCTTTGTTCCTCTTTCCAACCGATGTGGGATCTCACAATCCACCCCCCTTGGGGACCCAGCGTCCTTGCTGGCATACCACCCGGTGTCTGGCTCTGATACCATTAGTAACAGCTCAAGCCCACCGCTAGCAAATATTGTCCGCTTTGGCCCGTTACGTATGACCATCAGCCTCACGGTTTTAAAACACGTCTATTAGAGAGAGGTTTCCACACTCCTATAAGCAATGCTTCGTTCTCCAATCGAACCGATATGGGATCTCACACAAGCATGAATGCTACTTAATACTTACCGGCCCAAAATGGAGGGACACCACAAAGCAAAATGTAGAGTATAACTCCAGCACTCCAGACATCTACTTCGGGGCCATAGTTCCGTTTTAGAACCTCAGGAGCCATGTAATACGGACTTCCAACGATCTCGTTGAATCTTTCACCTGAAGAAGCCCGAGCGGGTCGGTGGATTCAGTCATGAACAAGGGAAACCATATGCTACAAATGAGAAAGCAAAGGGACAATCAGAGAGCATACCAGGTTTAAAGAACACTGACAGTCCAAAATCAATTGCCTTCAATGGTGCGTTTTCCTTCTTGTTTCCGAACAAAAAGTTCTCGGGTTTTAGGTCCCGATGCATAACGCCATGCTTGTGACACATCTGAACCATGAGAAAAAGCAGTAAGTAACAAGAATAACTGTCAAATCTCACATCAATTGGAGAGGAGAACGAAACATTCTTTACAAGGATGTGGAAACCTCCCTCTAATAGACGCGTTTTAGAAACCTTAAGGGGAAACTCGAAAGGGAAAGCCCAAAAAAGACAATATCCACTAGTGATGGCTGTAACAAATCGAGGAAGCTAAGTCCGGAAGGGGGTGGACACCAGATGGTGTGGCTGTGAGGATGCTCGGCCCCAAAGATCCCACATCGGTGGGAGAGTGGAACGAAGCATTCTTTATCAGGGTGTGGAAACCTCCCCCTAGCATACGCATTTTAAAACCTTGAGGGGAAGTCCAAAGAGGACAATGTCTACTAGTAGTGGCCATTACAAATGGTATCAAAACTAGACACCAAGCGATGTGCTAGTGAGAAGGCCGAACCCCGAAAGGAATGGACACTAGACGGTGTGCCACCAAGGATGCTGGCCCCCAAAGGAGAATGGATTGGGAGTCTCACACCGATTCAAGAGGGAACGAGCCTGAAGTCAAACTAGACGTCCTCAAGTTTCTAAGTTATGCTAATCATTTCTCAGTCTCTACAGCATATAATCCATATCCAAAACCAGTCACATAGAACACGAACAAGATATCTAAACAGGGTAGAACCTCAGCTATCATAGCATACAAATAACAGCTCCAAAGCTTTTAGTTAAGCAATTACCTGAACAACTTCAACAATGGTCTTTGTAACAACAGCAGCAGCACGTTCAGTGTAGTGTCCACGAGCCACAATCCGATCAAACAGCTCACCTCCTTCACAAAGCTCCATAACCAAATGAACAGCGCTATCATCTTCAAACGTATCCTTCAAGCTAACAATGTTCTGATGCTTCGGAAAATGCCTCATAATCTGAACCTCCCGCCGCACGTCCTCAATATCCACGGCGGTTCTCAACTTCTTCTTGGAAATCGATTTACAAGCGAACTTCTCTCCGGTGACCTTATCGGTACATAGATGCGTTATTCCAAACTCCCCACGGCCAAGCTCGTGACCCAGTTCGTATTGAAGCCCGATTTCACGACCGGTGGGGTTGGTCAAAACGGTGAGCTTATGGCTGCCGCCGTTGCCGGCGTTGCCGGCGGCTAAGTGGTTAACGCCGTAATCGATTGAAAAGGGATTCGGCTTCTTCTTCCTCTTTCCTTTTCTCAGGTCCTCATGGTCCCGAGGTGGGGCAGCGCAGCAATTTCCCATGAATGAACGACGATCTTGAAGAAATCAACGAAAACACGAAATGGGTATTGGGGGATTCAAGATCGGGATTCGAATTAAAGCAAAATTCGAGGGAAATTGATGAAGGGGAGGCGAAAATCGAGATGGGTATGGGGAAATCGGAAGAAGAAGAAGAAGAGGAAGAACAAGAAGAAGGAGAAAGGGGTTTTTTTTGTTGTTGTTTTTGGTTTTGAGGAGATAATAAAATGGAGTGATGGGAAAGAAGGGAGTTTATAAGGGAAGAAATTGGCGTGTGTAATGAAAGCCACCACCATGGATGGAATTCATTTCCATTTTCCTCTTTTCTTTAAAGGAAAGTTCAAAGAGTCAAAAATCCCATTTTATGTCCCTTTCCTCGACACTTCCCTCCCAACAAAATTTTGTCCCATTTTGTTATTTATTTATTTTCCTATCTGGTAGTGAATGATCGATAATATATGTCTTAACTAACTCATTCCTTGTTTTCATTGTTCTTACTAAATATATTTATTAATTATTAATCGATTGAACTATGTTTAAATTGATATATTATATAGGTATATGTTTAAATTGATATACTAGATAGGTAAATCTATCTCACTGTTGCAGAGTTTTAACTCGTCTCCTCCTACTTTTAAGATAAAATTAATTGACTATGAGGAATTTTGGGTTAATTGAGTTCGTGACTTCAACTAACTCAAATAGAGTTCACAACCGAGCTTTCTATTTTAAGTGGTTAGGTTGGATTAGATATCAGGTTTTTTTTTTTTTAATTATTTAAAAAAAACTGACGTATTTCTTAGGTTAATAATTAAATTTGGTATTATCAAGCCAAAGTGTATTGCTAAAATTGGTTGCAAAGGTTAAATATTCATGACATTTAAAAAGTAGGGTAGAGTTGGATTGTAACTCTATTTGGTGGGTTGACTCGACCAAAAAATGTCAACCTACAAACTGAATCAAAATGATGTCTTTTAAACCTAGGATCACGATGACATTTGTTAGATCAAAAATACTATTTTGATTGTTAAATTACTTCATAACCGTTGTTGGCATGTTTATTAGATTACATTGAATGATTTGGTATGATGGGAGCCGATGCTCCACGTTTGAGATAGGTTTCGCTCGAACGTACATCTCACCCCATATAGGAGAAAGGTAACCCCTTCAATAAAATCGAAAAACTCGTGTGATGAAGTGGCAAAGTTTATTTTATGATGCAATTGATCAAATTCTTTTTAAAATGGAGAGGTGTAATTACATGCATTTGACTCCATGTACATTCTTGTAGTCAAATCATCTAGAAAAAGAAGAGATGTCAAACATAAAAAACGCCCAATCAACTTCGAACACTTGTTGATTAGTAACAACGAGAAAAAAAAAAAAAAGAAGTTATCCCAAATCAATTAGATTGAAAAAGTCGGAGAGTTGGACTCTAGTATAAAAGAGAGCACTTTTGTCTTACTAAGTCACAACAATTGTTTCGTTTCATCCATCTTTGACTATTTGAAGTTAGTTAGAGACTACATGTTCTGACGGCTCCAGCTCATCCTCTCAACTCATTCAGCTCAGGTTTGATAGTTTTGGACTCTCTTCGAGAACCGTTTCTAACACTTTCGAAGACATTTGAGGCCAGTATAACAACTGTAGCCAATTTAACTCATTTGAAGTTAAGTTTAGATTTAAATTATTTGGAGCTAAATTATGGTCGTGGGACTCCTTAGGCGGAATTAGGTTTTAAGGAATAGTTTTAAGTTAACATTAAAGGAGTGTAGTGACAAGGCGTAGGTCAACCAAGTAAGTGGTTCTACGGTTGGACGCCCAAGGGCTTGGTTGAATGACTTGTATATTATACGAATGACACGTATCTTGTGGCCCCTGTACGTGTCATATTTTGTGATGTTATGATATTTGATATATGATATGTTATGTGACAATTTATGCTATGTTATAAAATTACGTGGTGATATTAGTGTTTGTATGATGCAATGAACCTCCACATATCAGACTACATTATGTTAGCATATCCACTCTATACCTATGAACATTGATAAGCCATGTATGTTAACCATGAAAGATAAGTCCAATATATGTAATGTTAACTATGAATGGAGGTATGATTTGCATCACAAGTATATGTCATGATTTGAAACTACGAGACTTTGTATGTCATGTGTATGGGTGAGTGTGCGCTAACCCATAGTCAAGCTTAGGTGTACGTATATGAGCCTGCCTGATAGGTCCATGTGCACGTGCATGAGTTGTGTGTAGAGAAATGCTACACTTTCAACCCTACCTAGACTGGAAAGTAGAGCCCAAGACAATGATATTTTTATGAAAAGATAGATTCTACCATGTTCGTATGTGATTGCATTACCTATCTCCAACAATGGGTATACTTACTGAATATTTTTAAACATTTAAGCCACGTAGTAAGACACCCATGTACGATGAAGGCGTCACTGTGCAAGCCATGAAAACAAAGTCAAGATAATTGCATTCTCATTTAAGTTGTAGCCCTTAGGCTAGATCAGGGCGTATGCATTTCTTTTATATTAATGTTACTTCAATTTCATTATTCTATTGACGTTTACTTTTGATCCGAATCAAATTTTGTGAATGTCTATGTCCATGACACCGTTTTTATATGAATATTCATAAATTAATTTATTTTAATAATAAAAACAGGTCATTACATTATTGGTAGTTGAAAAGGCTTAATTCTCATATTTGAGCAAGGACGGATTGTGTAATTTGATTTTTGGCCAATTAACGTGTTGGTCAATGTAGAAGCTCGTCAAATAGGAGACAAACACGACTATGAAGATTCTCATAGGTTAAGAGAACGAAGCATTTTAAAGCTAAAATACGTGGAAAATGCAGCTAGGATAGGGTAGAGATGTCGGGATTGTCCCAAATGGAGTTGAGAATATGGGAAGGGTTGGGATAAGCAGGATGCGACTAGTGATTAGTTGAGACATCGATCAGTGAAGCTATGACTGAAAGCCATTTTTTTCCTCTTCTTAAACTTATAATTCAAATTAAACTCCAAATTAGGTTCGAGTTTTATTTATTTTTATTTTACTTAAACTAAAATCCAATTAAAAATTCAAGTTTCAAAATGTCAAAATTAAGACCTAACTAAAAATCTCTTATCCAAATTTTAAAATTTTAATTATAAACCTAATTTACCAAAAATATATTTACTTAATAAATCTAAATTAATCTCTAAAAATAAATATTTTCTTATTAGGCATTACACTACAATTATTACAAAAAAAGGAAAAAAAAAAAGAATTATTTTCATTCCTTATATAGATTTTTGAAAATTAAAATTGAAAAATTATATTAAATATTTGGAATGCAATAAAATCTGTACTTTCCTTTTTTAGATAGATACGATTCTTAATTGTTAGTTACACACACTTATTATGCATTAAAACATGTTGGATTATGTAATCATTTGGCTTTGTAATTAACTAATAACCACTTCCTTGTCTTGTTCTTCCCAACAAACACATAGAAATTAGAGCCTTAAATATTCTTCAATAAAATAAATAAACCCTAATTTTTTTTCTCCTTTTACTTCATAGAGTTATATATTTAACTCGGGTCGGGATTTCCAACCCACTTCAAATGGGGCGGAGATTCCTGATTTATGAGGGAAACAATAGAGAGAAATTTTTACCCGTTAGATAAATGAAGTCGGGGACGAGAATTATATTTTCTGTACCTATTTCTGCAGAATTCTTTGATACACTCAGTCCTACCCTGCTTAAAAGAGAGATTTTCTAAATTTCATTTTCAAAGACGGAAAAAAAAATCTTTATTCCATTTTAAGTTTCAATGGGTTTAATATCTTAATTTTATTTGTTTCATTTCGGTAACCACAAATATTTTTTTTTATGTTAATTAAACTAATTTATTTACGTCAGACGTTGTTTTATTTATGTAGTATTCACCGTTATTATTGTGATTCAACTATTAATTTATTAATTAAAAAAACTATTATTCATGTAGTATTCACGTTAGATTAATTTTATATTTTGTTTACTATGCGTTACAGAGACAAATGAATTTCGTAAAAACTTTTTTATAAACATAGTATTACTTTTAAAAAAATCGAAGAGGTTAACGAATTTTTTATAGTTTAAGGGTATTTTCAGAACACTGTTAAAAGTTCAAACGTGTTTTTTGAAACTTTTAAAGTTTAAGCGTAATTATATTAATGTAGCGTTTTTAAATCTAACCTAAACTATTTTAGTATTTAGTTATCGTTAGTTCCTTCTTAATTATTTTACTTATATTTTTAAATTCTTGAGCGGGTTAGAAATATGAAAAACTCCTTTGCATCCGCTCTCGTGTAGTTAACAAAAACTGGTTTTATCATTGGAAAGTATTCGTCAGAACGCCACATTTTCTATCTCTATAAATCTCAATTTGACTCGATAGACAAGTCAGAAGTTCAAATTTCTTCGTCCATTGAACTAAGTATATTAGCTATTCTACGCCTCGTCCCGATCGCTAAAATAAAACAAATTGTATATTTAAATTAAAGTGAAGGTTAGATAATTTAAAAACCTCATGAATTTAATTTTATTGTTTTTTGTGCAAGCAATCATGAGCTATCCATCACATTGATTGAAGGTTTGTTTAGGGTCAAGGACATGCTTCACTTGAAAGGAAAATTGAGAGCTTTTACATGTGTGTTCATATTGAATTATTACCAAAATTTTCTTTAATTATAAATCATAAACAAAATCCCATCATTTTGGTCAAGTTTTTATGAAGCATCATCATAAAACCAACCAAAATAATTTATATTTTTTCGTTCGTACTTTATATTAAGCTTATAGAATAAGTTTTGTAAGAGCCAAAATCCATCGCTAGCAGATATTGTCCGTCTTGACTCGTTACATATCATCGTTAGCCTCACTGTTTTAAAACGCGTCTACTATAAAGAGGGTTTAGTCATATTTCGACTAGTGTCTTGCACATGATACCACTTGTAATAGCCTAAGTCCATCGCTAACAGATATTGTCCGCTTTAGCTCGTTACGTATCGTCGTCAGTTTCACCGTTTTAAAACATGTCTACTAAGTAAAAGTTTTCACATTTTTATAAGAAATGTTTCGTTTTGAGATCTTACACATCATCATAAAACCAAAGGAAATAATCTCATATTTTTTCTTTGGTACTTTATATTAAACTTATAGAATAAGTTTTATATTTTTTAAAAGAAATGGTTAGAGCCCAAATCCACCGCTAGCAGGATATTGTCTATCTTGACCTGTTACATATTATCGTTAGCCTCGCGGTTTTAAAACGCGTCTACTATAAAGAGAGTTTAGTCCTATTTCGACCAGTATCTTGCACCTGATACCATTTGTAACAGCCCAAGTCCACCGCTAACAGATATTGTCCGCTTTAACTCATTACGTATCGTCGTCAGCTTCATAATTTTAAAACATGTCTACTAAGTAAAAGTTTCGAGATTCTTATAAAAAAAATGTTTCGGAATGGGATCTCACACATCATCATAAAACCAAAGGAAATAAGCTCATATTTTTTCTTTGTGACTTTATATTAAGCTTATAGAATAAGTTTTATATTTTTAAAAATAAATGGTAAGAACCCAAATCCACCGCTAGCAGATATTGTCTATCTTGACCCGTTACATATCGTCATTAACCTCACAGTTTTAAAACGCATCTAATATAGAGAGGATTTAGTCCTATTTCGACCGGCATCTTGCACCTGATACCATTTGTAACAGCCCAAGTCCACCGGTAACAGATATTATCCGCTTTAACTTGTTACGTATCATCGTCAGCTTCACTATTTTAAAATAGATCTACTAAGTAAAGGTTTACACAAAGGAAATAATCTCATATTTTTCTTTGGTACTTTATATTAAGCTTATAGAAGAAGTTTTATAAATTTTTTGCAATTTGTCCTTCAATTATACGTTTATTATGAACGAGCTCGTTTGGTCGATAATTCATTTAAAATATATTGTTTTAGATGTATTCGAAAGGATTTAATTCAATAGAAGGTTCGATAGACGCAAGTAATTTATATTTAAAAATGTTTTAATTATATTAACTATATACGTGTTGTTTAATCCAATTTATTTTATTATTATGTTATGAACTTCTAGAACTATAGCTAGATAACTTGACTTCAAAGAAGGAAGAAAATAATTTTAATTATGTCATTGAATAAACTATACTATAAAAACACCTCATGATTGTTTCATAGAAAGGTTGCTAAAGTCAATGAAACTAAATGCTACAATTTATTTTTTGGTCCCTATTTTGAATTTAATTTCAATTTGGTCCCAACTAAAAGTTTTGAAGTTTTAATTTCTTCTTTACTATTGTATTAAATATTTTATATGAAAAGTTTGGGAAGTTTAAGTTAGAAATTTTTAAAATTATTGATTGACTGAACGTAGAAAGCATGCAGTAGAGCTAGTCGGGTAAGAGAAGGTTGGTTTGCTCAGGATCCTGTGTGCCGGCTTAGTAGCGTGCAAACAAAGGGCTATTGGATATGGAGAGGGAGTTGGCAAAGCGTGTCGTTTGTAATGCAAAGAAAGAGACCACTACTTTACTTATTTGTTGGACTGCCCACCTGAAATTTTTTTGAAACTAAGCTTAAACGGTAGAAACGAACTTGAAAAAAAATGGAAAAACTAAAGATTAAATTATAAATTTAGTCTATTTAAGACATATGTCTATTTGGTTTCTAAACTTTCAAAATTATAAATTTAGTTCCTAAACTTTTGATTCTTTTAAAAATTACGAATATTAGATGAATTTGAATGATGGAAGGTCGAGTAGTACGTATGAACTTCAAATTTATAATTGATAAAATAATTATTTTTTAAAATTTTTAGAAATTTATAAAATTTTAATTATCAAATTGAAAGTTTAAGAACAAAATTATGATTTATAACAAATTGGAAATAGGTACCAAATTAGTAATTTTACGTAAAATGTTCTTAGAAAAGTAAATAAAGAAGTTATGGGGGATGAAAATGTAAATAAATAGAAGTTATACGCTACAAGAAGACCGTTTCTTGGTCAACGATGTTGTGTCTAAGTCGTATCTTCTGGAGGCAAAAAGCCGGCTGTTTTAGTCTATTACGTGGCGTGATTTTATTGGTTGAATTATTCAGTTTGACCTCCTAGAAGGCCTAATTAAAATAATAAAATTAAAATAAGATTGGTCTTTGTTTTCGGTCCGTTTGATAAGACAAAGTCCACACATCTACGAGGGGTATTTTTGTCATTTTGCTTTAATCCAGTTGGCGGCTGGTTGAGTTTGCCTCAAAATATTTTTTTTTGAATAAAGATTTAATAAACAAATAAAAAACCATACCAAAAAACATTAATAATTTTTTTTTTAGTTCGGCAAACGTGGACCGAGTAAAAGCTTTAGCTCGTACCCTACCATTAACACTCTTATCAATATAATAAATCTTATTCTCGTTTGTACTTTTATCTATTAAATTACTAAATAATCTAAAGGGTAAGTTGACGGGATATGACAAATTTAATTATATTAACACTAACACTTCTACTAATTTGTAGGTTTGAGAATTTTTAGAAGTCGGTCTAAATTTCANTTTTTTTGAATAAAGATTTAATAAACAAATAAAAAACCATACCAAAAAACATTAATAATTTTTTTTTAGTTCGGCAAACGTGGACCGAGTAAAAGCTTTAGCTCGTACCCTACCATTAACACTCTTATCAATATAATAAATCTTATTCTCGTTTGTACTTTTATCTATTAAATTACTAAATAATCACACTCTTATCAATATAATAAATCTTATTCTCGTTTGTACTTTTATCTATTAAATTACTAAATAATCTAAAGGGTAAGTTGACGGGATATGACAAATTTAATTATATTAACACTAACACTTCTACTAATTTGTAGGTTTGAGAATTTTTAGAAGTCGGTCTAAATTTCAACTTTGTTCATCGAGCATGTTGTTAAACATACAAACTAGAAACGTACTTGTATGATTGTAGTGGTGGGAGAAGTTGCAACCCGACTAAACCAATTGATAGTGCAGCTCGTACCTCACGCACATAATAGCTTATGACTAAGCAACTCTACACCCCTAAATACATATTTAAATAACTTACAAAACTAAAGAACTTTGAGTTGAATAATTCGATATTAATTAACTTATTACTCCAAACAATCTGAGTAACGACCCACAAGATTTGGAATATAGATTGGGCACCTGATAGTCTTGATATTCTCCTACATCCTTTGTGACATGGTTATCTTATACTTACTTCTCGCTACTAAGAGTGAAGGCTATCCCCACATACTAACACTGAGTCCTTCCAGCACCATTTGTCCTCACTCATATGCATCTTAGAAAAATTCTCACCAAACAATTTATGTAATGACCCACAAGATTTGTAATTCGATACCTGATAATCTCGACATTCTCTTACATCCTCAGTGACATGATCATGTTGTTTATTCCTTGCTTTTAGGAGTGAAGACTATCTCTACATACCAAGAGTTATTTCAGCATGCTTTGTCTTCACTCACGTGGTATCAATTACAAATTTAAATAAATAGATCTAAATGCTATAAAGATGCATGTGTATATTAAAATGTAGTTTTTAGAAATAGAGCCCAAAAATAAACAAATGAAATAAAAAATAAAAAATAAATAAACAAATAAAAATGGTTAAAATAAATAAATAAAAAAAATTAAAAAAAAAAAAAAAATCTTTCCCTACTTCTCTACACTAACCTCTCACCCCTTCTCACAATTATCTCTCCTCAACCCATCCTTACTCCAACTGAGAAAAAAAAAAAAAAAAAAAAAAAAAAAAAAAAAAAAAAAAAAANNAAAAAAAAAAAAAAAAAAAAAAAAAAAAAAAAAAAAAAAAAAAAAAAAAAAAAAAAAAAAAAGTTAGATTTGAGGAAAAGTAAAATGGCTTTCAACATATTAACATATTGCTGAAATTTTTTCTAGTTATTAATGTAAAATCCTATCTCAGATTTCTTTTTCTTATGGTTATAAGAAATTAATTTAGGATCAAATCTTCTTTCATATTTTAATAGGTACTGATTAGATTTTTGTTAGCATTTTAAGTTATACGAAATAAGATTATAAGGTTAGATTTAATAAAGTTTTAGTTGACAGATCTATAAACTAGAAGATACAAACAATCAACTTAAATTGGCCAGTAATATCTGTTTACACAATTGAAAAACCTATTTACAGAATGAAAATAATGAGGGAGAGAGATTGAGGAAAGATTTGTTGAACAATATTTAACAATAAAACAGTAAATATTAGAGAGCAGTGAGCTCCTCTAAATTTTGTAAATATCAGAATTTTACGATAACCAATGTAAATTAGAGAAATAATTTTACAGGGTTCAAACTTGAAACTGATGTTATGAGCTCATATAGGTTGATTCGGATTTCAAAAGATGGAATCGAACTTTTATTAAAGATATATTTTGCGACAACGACTTAATCTAGCCAGGTAAGTGACCTTACTATCGGCATGGTTATATGTGATGTTGACACGTGCCCTGTGGTTCTGCACGTGTCATATATATTGATATGTGTGAATTGTCTATGGATCGATATGCTTTTTATATGTTATGTTATGTTATAATATGTGGTTTGTATGATAATAATTATGGTACGATGTGCTCATGGATATGTTTGAGATAGGATACGAGAAGGATGCACAAAACGAAATGTAACGATAGGAGTAAGATACGTTCATGAAACGTTAAGGTTAGGTTACATACCGGAGTGCTATGGATAGGAGAGATTGATGAAAGAATACGGATAGGTTATGGGTAGAAAGGGATAGGTTTGTGATAGATTGATAGAACGATAGTGTTAGGGTACGTTCTCGTGACGATATGACTAAGGTACGTTACGTAATGATATGTCTGTGATAGGTATAAGAACGTTAAGGCTATGGTAAGTTAGAGAACGATATGACTATGAAGTGTTTACGTTATGACTTGTTTATGATATGATACATTGTATGCTAGATTATTGTGCTTAAGTACGTAGTTATGTGAACGTGAATGTATGCTATGTATGCTTTTAGTTTGATGTGATGTGTAATGCATGTAACGATATGAGGTCCTTGAATGATTATGACATGTTTGTATGAATATGTGAATGTGAACAACATGAATTGTATGACATGAAACACGGTAACGATAACCCCGATAGAAATGTGTATGAAATGTGAAATGAAATGAGAATGACATGAAGCCTGGAATGTGACGGGGGGTTATGGTCATTACAGATAAATGTAGAAATAGGGGAACTTCATGCATTATGTGTGTTCATGCATCTGGGGGGATACCCCCATCCCATCACGAGGGTACGGACGCGTACATTCAATGGCAGGACAACGATCGTTATGCATTGCATAGCACTGCCGTGACGGTTCTAGTTTTAACGGGTCCCGGCATAAGGGGCTCCCAGAGTATGCCCACCAGATAAGGACAGTGGCCCAGCGGTGTGCGAACTAGCTGGTGGGTGCTGTCCTAACGGGTAATCGTGGACGTGTACCATATACTCTACACACAGCCCATACTCGCACGTATGGGCTGTGTGTAGAGTATATGGTACACGTCCACGATTACCCGTTAGGACAACACCGTAGGGAAAACAAAACGAAATGAAACGAAACGAAAGATAGGTCCCATCATTTCATTGCATGTGATTGTTGCATTTAACCCCAAGTGGGGTCACTTACTGAGTATTTATTTAAATACTCAAGTTATGTGCTACTACATTTTTCAGGTTAAGGCAAGACATTCCTGTACGGCTGACGACGACATCGCAGCTCGAGATCATGGCACATGCATAAGATAGTGATATTTATTTTCTTAGACTTAGGATAGAATAGGATGTTTTAAACTTAAACACTTATTTATTTTATTTCGAGTCCTTTGTTGTGTCGTTTTAAAGATGTTTTCGAAACACGTAAGTCCATAGCTGTGTTTTAAGTTAAAGTTTATGTTTTATGGAATTTAAATGAAGTCTTCCGCATTCAATGTTTATGATATGTATACGGTAGCTGACCTTAAATTAAGTAGAAAATTTTGGGTCGTTATACCCATGGTATCAATTACAAAGTTAAATAAATAGATCTAAATGCTATATAAGATGCATGTGTATATTAAAATGTAGTTTTTAGAAATAGGGCTAAATAGTTTTTAGAAATATATATTAAAATGTAATTGCAAATTTCAATTAAATGTTTGAATATAAATAAATAAATGTTTTACGAACTAACGTTTTACTTTTATTTAAAATAAAAATTTAAACAACTGACTCGAACAATTCAAATCATCCAAACAAAAAAATATTTATGTTTAAGTTGAATTTGGTTCATTATTTGATAAAGGTTCTTTGGGTTAAATTTTTTTTATAACTCGAATAGTTGAGTGTCGTGCGTCAAGTGCTACAACCACAATCAATAATACCGATTGTTGTAGCGAAAGCGGAACAAATGTACTCACAACACCAATGAACGAAATTACACAAAGATACACTAAAATATTTAGGTGGTTTGGAGAGAAGAAATTCACCTACATCCACGGGCAGAAACCAATTACTAATAATCAAAGTGTTACAAGTGAATACTTCACTCTCACACTACAAAATCTCTCACAAAAAAGGTTACTCAAGAAATATAATGTAACACACAAAACTCAATCAAATTCCGATATCAAAATTCGATATCCTCAGTCTCCTAGACACAACCTTTATATAGAGATAATTCATGTAGAATATTAATAAAAAAATCATAGCAGAAGATTAATAACCAAAATAAATAAGATATTAATTAAAATGGTTATAAATTAAATAACCAAATTAATATTCTTATTTTGAATATGAGTTAATGTCTAAATTAAATAAAAAGCTTATGACCATTTCAACATTGAGTTGGTCTAAGAATGTTCCAACCCAACTTATAAAAATAGATCTTGTGAGTTCTAGAAAATATCAAATAACTGGTTTATAATATATTAAATATAAAGTTAAAAAGAATCTCGATATTAGAATTAAATGTTTATAGATTTATTAAATATTTTTTAAACGGTAAAGATATGAAAGTTTTAAGAACCTAGTAATTGAATATGCTTTTATACTCCTTGCTACTTTGTATTTTTCATATCGTAGTTGAGGAGTTGATCGAGGACGAGAGCGTTCTAGAGCTGCACAATTGTAGAGGACCCTTTAAATCTACGTTTTCCTTTTTGGTCTTATTATATTTTGTTTTAACCGTCCAAGTCTAGGTGTATTTTGTATAATCCCGAGTAAATTGTATGTATGTATTATACCTTCATTATTCCACGTCATTTGTTGTCTCATGTTTAATGAATTTTTTTTATCATATTTTTCATAAGTCTCATGTTAGCACATGGCCATCTATAGCTTGAGTTTCGAAAAATAGGTCATTACGATTAGTATTAAGCTTAATTAATTAGCAAAATCTCACAAACAAATGCATACAAATTTATATTAGTTTAAATTAAGATTAAAATATGGTTCTATCTCGAAATGTTAATATAATAGTTTTATGAAAATAACGTCTAATTCGAGCCGAGTATAGTTCTCTTTAATCGAAAAATCAAATTTTCAATTCTCAAATTCCCATTTCATGTGTTGTTGAGCTAGAAAAAAAATTATTCTCAAATTTGAAAATGGATGGTTCCATATTAAAAAAATCAAATCAAGAGTATAAAAAAGTACAAAATCGAGATAAAGTCCGCTTAAATTGATGATTTAAACTTTTCTTTAATATTTTTATAGTTTGTTTAAAATGAGGAAATCTCCATGAGGAAGTCCCCCACCATTGATTTTTAGAACGACAACTAGTGCTTTAACCAACGAACTATGTTTAAGTTATATAACTATTTTCTAACGCTTAAAAACTCATCACCCAAGATTGGTTTTACACTTTTCCCCCCTCTTGTACTTTTCTAAGTAAGATGTGATTAAGAGACAAAGCAATACGAAAGCTCGTGGCCATGTGACACCTGAGTAAAGGAAGGATACATGAATGAACCAATACCACATCTGAATTGAGAGTCACTACCATGCCAATAAGGTGCACCTTCTTTATCGGTGACTCAATTATAGGAACCCTATAATTAAACGGACAATTTTTCTAAGATGTATGTGACTGAGAACAAAACATGTTGAAACGAGTGAGAAAAAAAATAATGGGACTATATCACAAGAAATGCATAAAAATATTGAAAAATGCTAGAACCATCAGACTGGACATCAGTCGTTACATATTTTTTTAATTTCTAATTGCATATGAACACTATTTTGAATAAAGGTTACTTCTTTTGACAAAAACCACACAACTAAAATATTATTCTAAATATGATGTTGAATATTTAGCTATGCATAAGCTTAAAGCCCCTTTATAATGTGAATTTTCAACGTATTGTTTTGAATTATACGTTTTTTCCATTGAAATTTCTTATTCAAAAAAGTTCTTCATAAATATAGTCCATTCATTTTCAAACTTGGTGGTCGCATTGGATTCTAGTTTCTTCTTTTTGGATTCTATATTCTATTCAAGACTTAGAAGACTCGTACAATTCTACTAAGTTTTTAAAAAATTAACGGTAGAAGTTAAAAATGTAAAAGTTAAAATTAACAATAAATTCACCTCGTTATTTTGGATAAACTAAATCTAATCTGATCCATAATGGTAATAAAATCATGGTGTCAGCAAGAACGTAATGTCTGAATGCAATTTGTCCAGATAGTTTGAGGAGCATGATTAGGCTTTTATTGAGGTCGACTTAGACCAATTAAGTAAGTGACTTTACTGTTGACTTGACTGGATAATTTGTATGCTATATGAATGACGTGTGCCATCTAACCCTTGTATATATCATGTTTAATTATTGTTTGACGGTACTATGTTATGTGATGACTTATGCTATGATGCAAGTTATGTTACGTTATAAGTTATATTATGATATAATTTTGCTATGTGATGAAACTATGTTGTGACATCAATGTTGTATGATGCATGAATTTCCATATGTCACACCATGTATACTATGTTAACTTGTTCACTCTATGCGTTGGAAACATTGATGAGATATCTATGTTACTTATGAAAATATGAAAAACATTAGGTATGTATGTCTAGTTGGGACGCTATATCATGAATAGGTAGGAGTTGCATCATAGATGTGTTTCATGATTTAGAGCTATGGGGAATTAATGCATTTTGTATATCACGTGAATTGAGATACTTTCTATTATGGTTAGTATAGATGCTATGAGATCTCACATCGGTTGGAGAGAGAAACGAAACATTCTTTTTAAGGGTGTGAAAACCTCTCTCTAGCCGACACGTTTTAAAAACCTTGAGGGGAAGCCCAAAAGGCAAAGCTAAAAAATGATAATATCTACTGGCGGTAGGCTTGTGCCATTACAAATGATATTAGAGCCAACACTGGACGGTGTGCTAGCGAGAATGCTAGGCTCTGAAAGGGGGTGGATTGTGAGATTACACATCGGTTGGAGAGGGGAATAAAACATTATTTATAAGAGTGTGGAAATCTTTCCCTAGTAGACACGTTTTAAAAACCTTAAGAAAAATTTCAAAAGGAAAAGTACAGAGAGGACAATATCTGCTAGAGGTGGACTTGAGTTACTACAGATGGGTACACTATGATGTTATGTGTTCTCTTTCCCTTCGTGGCTTTTGGCAGCGTGAGCGTACACTAGTCGAATGACAAGCCTAGAAGATACGTATATGAATCCGTCTAATGCGTCTGTGCATGCGTGTGAGCTTTGTATGGTATGTCTCTACAATCTAATTCCACCCGCATTGAAAAGTAGAGACCAAAACTAGGGTAGGTCCCACCGTAATTACATGTGATTGCATTGCCAATAATGATACTTAAATACAAACCATGTAAAGCCATGAAAATGAAGTTAAAAGACAAAAAGGATCCTCCTTCTCTCTCGGCACTCCCAACACAGCCGGCCAGTCAAATTTAGCTTACAAAATTGGTCATTTTGAACATTGCCCAACTCAAAATCTAACGAAAAATGCAAGAGTTTGTCATGTGCCAATTTGGACCACAACGCCAAACTTAATTAATTTGTCAATTTTTCCTTTGACCATTTATCCAATGAAAAGTTTGTTCTTGGACATCTTTCAACCCTGCCATTTATGTCGTTTCCCCTTTTATCGTTTACAAATTTAATAAAAGTCACTAGTTTGCGCGTTTCTTCATCAGTTCGATCCATTCTCTATTTTTTTGAATTAGGTTCAAGTGTCTAGTCCATTGCTAATAGATATTTTCCGTTTTGACCTGTTAAATATCGTCGTCAGCCTCACGATTTTAAAACGGAGCTAGTAGGGAGAAGTTTCTACGCCCTTATGAGAAATGTTTTGTTCCCTTCTCTAATCGATATGAGATCTAACAATCCACCCTTTTTAGGTAGCCAACGTCCTGTAACAGCCGAATCCTACTGCTAGCAGATATTGTCCATTACGTATCGCCGTCAAGCTCCCGGTTTTAAAATGCGTCTACTAAGGGAGAGGTTTCCACACCCTTATAAGAAATACTTCATTTCCCTCTCCCCAACCGATGTGGGATCTAACAATCCACCCCCTTTGGGTGCACAACATCCTCGTATGCATACTGCCTGGTGTTTGACTATGATACCATTTGTAACAGCCCAAACCCACCGTTAGCAGATATTATCCGCTTTGGTCTGTTACATATCACCGTCAGTCTCACGGTTTTAAAACACATCTACTAGGGAGAGGTTTCCACACCTTTATAATAAATATTTTGTTTCTTTCTCCAATCGATGTGAAATCTAACAATCTAATATCTGATCTAATTCTAGAACTTAATCGAAATTAGGTAAATTAGATATTCTCGATCTAACCCTACTCTTCTTTATCGGTAGTCCAGCAATCCATCCATCAATTCTTGAAAGCAATCAAGCATGAAGGTTTCCCAACATTTTAGTCCATCTACCATCATGAATAAACCATCAAAATGTGCTGCGAGGTGTCGATGGTAAAGGAAAGACAACATGTCGTAGAAATGGGTAAAAAGAGAAGAGTTATCGATTGGATCAGGCCCGAATCTAAAACAAAAAATTGGATCCAGAAGCCCAACCCATCCACCTTTAGTCTCATGCACGTGAAGACAACCCACATTCACGTCGTAGACGAGCCATGAATAACCCTTTAATGGCAACACACAACCCAACAACTCGACCTAGTCGACGAAGTCTAGTTCAACAGTGATTGACATGTGAACCAAGGCGACTCGATTTGTGGTTCTCGCTTGTCGTAGCCACCTATGGCGTATGCAACTTGTTGGATGATGAAAGTCCCACGTATGCTAATTTAGGGAATGATCATGAGTTTATAATCATCTCCATTGGTTTGAGGCCTTTTGGGAAGCTCAAAACAAAGCCATGAGAGCTTATTCTCAAAGAGGACAATATCATACCATTGTGGAGAGTCGTGTTCGTCTACCATGGTATCAGAGTTATGCCCTAAAATTAGTCGTGCTAATAGATTGGTAAATCCTCAAATGTCGAACAAAGGACTCCAAAAGAAAAGGAATCAAGCCTCCTCGAAGGCATAGTAAAAAATGACCAAGACTCAAAAGGAGTTGAGCCTCGATTAAGGGGAGGTGTACTTTATTTGAAGGAAGGTGTTGGATGATGAAAATCCCACATCAGCTAATTTAGGGAATGATCATGGGTTTATAATCAAGGAATACCGAACTTTTGCAATGTGTTCGTGTAGGAGTATATAGAAGATTACTAGTTGCTTTAGAGACCATTTTCACCTTTTATAATCCTCGTGGATCTTCTACCCAAATCCATCCTAAATCTTGGTTCATAAATGTAAGACATTTGGATAATCTCATATTGCAATCTATTTCCACAAATACCTATAAAACTTTAACCATGATCGTAATTTTTCATTCAAGCTGTGGCTCGATACTATTAAATCACCTAAACTTAGATTTAGAACTTTCCAAGTAGTGTTAAGATAGGGGTTCTACATTTCACTACTCCCAAAGTTTAGCTTCCATCAAAGACACTCTATGATCATAACACTAACACTAGTATTTTTAACTATATTTGAGACGCCTAATTGAAATATCGGACATTCCTTAGCAAAATCATTTTGATGCATATACTAATGTTTGATAGCTTACTAAATTGTAACTCTCATTCACGGTGCAAACCTTGCTAAATCTAAAATTATCAATACATCAATTATCGTTCACATTTCATTAAAGGTAAATCATAACATACTAAACAACATCATTTATTATCTTTCGTAAGGCATACCTGACAGCCACGATTTATCTGTTGAAAGACCATGGGCGTATGTTGAGTCTACATCGTAGGCCGGTCTACAGAATCTAAAAATCTAGGGCTTTGATACCAACTACAAGGACCTTAATTTTCCTACCTAAATGAAAACGTCATTACATACATGCCTTTACTAGCATATACGAAAATTTAAATAAATGTTTCAAACGAAGTCATGGACATACACACTTAGTTTAACTCGAGAAATAAAAGTAACAACATTATAAAAAATGAAACCTTATATAATCTTTGAGTACGAAAATGAAAAATCACCTATACAACTGCTAAATGAAAACAATACATACTATTGTCCTATCTTAACTTCCATGGTCATTCCATCATTTACCGTCATTCGTGCATGGACACTTTACCTTTACCTAAAATGCAAAAGTAGCCCATGACTTGAGTATTTTAAGAAATACAGTACGTAACCCCATTGTCGGGGTTGGGTAATGCAAACACACACATATATGATGAGACCTATCCTTTAAAACAACATAGCATGTGAGATCTTTCTAGTTTCGGGTAGGGTTGGATGCAAGGTATTTCCCCACACATGACACATGCACGCGCACATGAACACACCAAGTGGGCTCCTATATGTACTCCTGGCCCTGACTTGGTCGAGCTAAACGCGCTAATGCACCGCTAGACGCCACAGAAGGGAAAGACTCGTATGATATCATGGTAAACATAAATATCGAATGTACGTGTCCGTACTAACATAGCATAACGAGGAAGTATCTCCATACATACGATACACATAAATGTATGAGATCCCCATGGTTTAAAATCATAACATAACATCAAAATCATTTATATCTTACTATCTTGGATGTGAAAGCACACATATGCATCATATATATGTAGTAAGCATCATGACTTTCATCTTGCATTATCATATAATTTGTAACATGGCTTCACATGGCAAGACCTAGCATGAAATACACAATTTTTCATTTCGTTCATATCATGACATAGTAGGACATCACTTACCTACATAACACGACATCATATGTCATCACCTAGCATACACAAACATAACATAACGTCATGGCGCATGCAGGGGCCACGAGGCATCCGACATCATGCATCATATAATTATGGAATTATTAATTATTCTTTATACCAGCCTGAATTTGTTTCTTAAGAGCTAATTCAACCTCAAGATTCATCATCTCGATGATATCGGTTAAAACAAAATGACCACAAAGGTCAGCTACCTTGTAGTCCAATTATTAAGTGTAAAGAAATACATATATATTCTATCTCTCTTTTTTTTTCTTTCCCAAATCAATCTATTGTTTCTTATTTAAAATTCTTCGAAATTAAAAATGGTGAAGTTAATTTCCTATAATTATTGATTATTCTAGAAAACTAAATTTATATTTATACTTGGCCTAACCATTCATATAGACTTTAAATAACAGTTTATTAAATTTTATTAAGTATTCAATAAATTTTTAATCCTCAATTATTTAATGTTTCTTGAAATATAATTATGCCTAAGGAATATAAAGCATCTTAAACGTACCATTTTATCAAAATGTCCCTTTTAATTTCATGGGAGACAAATACTCAGATTTTTTTTCTCTATTTATTTATTTATTTTTATCTTTCGGGTTTGTTACATCATATATATACCCATCTAAAAAGAACTTTCATCCTCGAAAATGTTTAAATAGTGAATCAACTCGGGATATTTCTCTCTCATCCTATCCTCCTGTTCTCATATGGCTTCTTTCGTTTTGTGGGTTATTGTGAGATCCCACATCAATTTGAGAGGAGAATGAAACATTCTTTATAAACGTGTGGAAACCTCTCCTTAGTAGACGCTTCTTAAAACAGTGGAGTTGACGACGATACGTAATAGACCAAAGCAAACAATATTTGCTAACGATGAACTTGGGATGTTACAAATAGTATCAGAGATGTGGAACAATATGTGCTAGCAATAGACTCGTGCTATTATAAATAGTATCAGAGGTGTGAAAATCTCTCCTCAACAGACGCATTTTAAAACCTGAGGCTGACGATAGTACATAACGAATCAAAACGGACAGTATTATAAAATTCATCTTTCATTAATACAATACCAATATTATTTGATTAAGTCCATTCCAAATACTTTCCAATTTTAGGTTTAATAGATATTTTAAAAAAATCTTGAAAATTCAAGGAACAATTAAATGAACCCTTTGACTTTTAGGGTAGCTATTTTCTTAGCATTTCTTCCAAAGGTATTTTAACATATATTATAAATATTTTGTGGCAATTCTATCGTAATCGAACATAAAATATATAATTTTATTGTTACGAAAGTCTTATAGTTTGAACACAATTTCATTTTAGTATAAGTTTCTAAAAGTTTTTATGTATTAACCATCAATTTAGAGGTACCCTATCGCCTTAGAAATTATAACTTGATACCCATAGTTTGATTAATCCTCATAAATAGTTGTCCTTCAATCAATTATTTTCTTTTCTTCATTGCTATGAAAAGTCCTTGTTTCGTGTTCTAATTTCTCACGCATAAGCAATCTTATGGAATTTTCAAAATAAGGGACTTGGAGTATTTTAATTATTTTCAACCAAATTAGACCTATTTCTATGTTCATACAATAAAAAATAAAAAATAATTAACCCTATTAAGACAATCCAACACTGATCTGGTTCAAAATATACTCACCAGTTAAATTATGTTCAAATTAGTATAGCTTTGGATGATTTAATATTACTGAAATCTTGATGAACGTTGATTTAAAAAAAAAAAAATCCATTCTTTCTTGAGAATTTTTTTTAATTAATTTAGTCAAAAGATAAGATAAATGGACATTTCTAAGAAACCTCACCCTTCAACGATATTGAATTTCCAAATGGATGTCAAATAATAATAATAATAATAAATAAATGTCTAAGATATTTTTTTTTGTATCTCATTATATATAAGTTATTGTGTGTTTAAATTATTTAAGCTTTATTGTTCAAAAAATTTTATAAGAGGAAAAATGGGAAGGTCAATTCCGGCAGCCGATGGCGGTGGTTTAGGAGATGTCACATTATTCAGTTCCGGTGGGTTACTTTTGCTTGCAACTGTTCTTCTGTCTCTCTCTCTCGTATCGATGATCATATTTGCCTGCGGTGATAGCTTGAGTGACAACAAAAGAAAAAGAAATGGCGGAGGCTGCGGTGGAGGAGGCGGCCGAGGTTGTGATGGCGATGTGGGTGGTGGTGGAGGTTGTGGCGGAGGAGGCGGAGGTTGTGGTGGCGTTGCGGGTGGTGGTGGAGGTTGTGGCGGAGGAGGGGGATCTGCATGTTAATGACATATTTATTGGTCCCATGAGCTTGTTTTATGATAAGTCCGACCATATATCCAATTTCTTTGCAATAATGGCTGATGTTCCATATTAATGTATTTAGAAAGCATGTATGTCATATTCCGTGTTTTGAATAAGATTAATTTATTTTCTCTCAAGATTTTATTTTCATTTAAATTTTTAGACTTTTATCTCCAATTATTCACTTATGATTAGTTTAAACTCATGGAACGAACACGTCCGATTCTTGACCAACTGAATATTTCACTTTCTTAACTAGAATTCTGTTTAAGGAAGTAACTGCGTTTTAGATGTATACATAGGTAAAGCCGTGTGCAATGAAAAATACAAGCACGATTTGGGGAGAGATTTTTTTTACTTAGTTTTTACTTAGTTCTGGATTCGAATCCCGAGATAAAATTAAAATGGAAGATTTTTTTTTTTTTTTTTAATTTTAAATATTGTGTTTTAAAAGCTTGATTTAAATTTTAGGAGATAAAAATTTGTGAAACAAGTTGAGAATATTTAATGTGGAGCAAATTTAGGAGATAATAAGTATGTTACGAGAATTATTAATATTTTCTTCCTTATAAATAGCCATCAAATGTAATTAATAACAAAAATTAAGGAACCGTGTGCTTAAAGTTTTATTATTTTAGTACAAATAAATTCTCCACTCAAGTAATTGGGTTTCTTTATGCTTTCATTCATGTTAGTTTACTTTGACCGAGAGTCAAATCAAACATTTGGTATTGTTAAGAATGAGAAATAGAAATAGAATTGGGATCGAAAGTATGATCTTCATTCAGGTTTACACGTTTAAATAGGATACAAACTATAACTAATACCTAAAAATAGAAAAAATATATATCTAACTAAATTTGTAAATAAATAAAATATACGGTTAATAAAATCTATACTAACAACTCCCTAAATATCTGAGATATATTCTAACTAATTATCACGGCAAAATATTCTCTTAATACTCCCCCTCAAGTTGGAGAGTGTATGTCGATCACACCCAACTTGTCCTTCAAAAAGTCAAATTGCTGTCTTCCCAAAGCTTTAGTAAAAACATCTGCCAATTGCATTTTGGTCGAAACATAACACGGTTTGATGATTCCAGCTTGTAACTTTTCTCGAACTATATGGCAATCTATTTCAATGTGTTTCGTACGTTCATGAAAAACTGGATTGGCTGCTATATGTAATGCTGCTTGATTATCACAATATAATAATGCTGGTTCGGACAGTGGAACATTCAAGTCTTGAAGAATGTATCTTAACCAAGTTAACTCTAAACAAGTATTTGCCATAGCTCGATACTCGGCTTCTGCTGATGATCTGGACACATTAGTCTGCTTTTTAGACTTCCAAGAAATAATTGAATTTCCGAGGAAAATGCAGAACCCAGAAATAGATCGTCTGGAAGTTCGACAACCACCCCAGTCAGAATCGTAATATGCCTATAATCTTAAATTGTTTTCAGATGGCAGTAGAAGTCCTTGACCAGGAGTGCCTTTGATGTACCTCAGAACTCGAAGAGCTGCCTCCCAATGTGGTTTTCTTGGTTCATGCATAAATTGGCCAAGCATACGAACTGAATAAGCTATGTCAGGCCTAGTGACGGTCAAATATATTAATCTGCCAATCAACCGTCTGTATTTACTTGGATCATTCAACTTCTCTCCTTCAGTTAAAGAAAGTTTCAGATTTTGCTCCATAGGAAATTTGTCTGGACGTGCTCCTGTAAGACCTGTGTCTTGAAGGATGTCTAGAGCATACTTCCTTTGAGACATAAAAATTCCTTTTCTAGATCGAGAAAATTCAATGCCTAGAAAATATTTCAAATTTCCTAAATCCTTGATAAGAAATTTCTGGAGTAAACTAGTCTTGAGATATTGAATTTCTTCGAGATCATTGCCTGTCAACAGAATATCATCAACATAGATTAGAACTGCAGTGAAAGAAGTACCTTTACTCTTAGTAAACAAAGAGTAATCTGCTTTGGACTGAGTGTAGCCTGCATTTTGTATAGTTGTAGAAAATATGGAGAACCAATTGCGAGAAGCCTGTTTTAATCCATAGAGAGATTTATGGAGCCGACATACTGTATTCTCCCCCTGTCGGCGAAGACCTGGTGGTAAAGACATATAAACTTCCTCGTCTAGATTACCATGGAGAAAGGCATTTTGAACATCCAACTGATGGGTGAACCATTTTCGAGCAGCAGCAACAGTGAGTAAGCAACGAAGTGTAGTAAGTTTCGCTGTAGGGGAAAATGTTTCTGTGTAATCAATACCTTCAACCTGAGTGTATCCCTTTGCTACTAGTCGAGCTTTATAACGTTCAACAGAACCATCAGAGTTGTATTTAATTTTGTACACCCAACGACAACCAATAGCTTTATGACCAAGTGGTAGAGGAACGAGAGACCATGTATGATTACGTTCCAAAGCTGCAATTTCATCATTCATAGCCTGCTGCCATAACGGGTCGCCAACTGCCTCGTCATAGGTTTTAGGTTCTGTCTGGGATGTAATAAGAGCTAGAAAAGCACGTTGAGTAGGAGAAAAACGAGAGAATGAAAGGTAATGATGAAGGGGATACCTGGTGCCAGTGCCGGGACTTGAGCTAGAGGTTAAATGATTGGCTCCAGAAGACATCTCATAATCCTTATGCCAAGCTGGAGGCTGTTTAGTACGAGTAGAACGTCGAAGTGGAGCTGATGTATCAGGTGGGATAGGATTGGAATTAGTGGGCGAATCTGGAGAAGGTGGAGGAGACGACGGAGTAGTAGGTGAAGGGATAGGAGGTGAAGGAGGAGTAGGAGGTGAAGGAATAGGAGGTGAAGGAGGAGTAGGAGGTGAAGGAATAGAAGGTGGAGGATGGATGTTTGAGTAGGATGGATCATGAAGTGGTACAACAGGAGTCGAAGGAGCTAATGTCGAAGTTTGTGAAGCTGATGAAAAAGGAAAATCATCTTCACAAAATTTGACATCACGGCTGATAAAGAATTTGTGAGATTGCATGTCATACAACTTGTATCCTTTATGACCACAAGGATATCCTACGAAAACACAAGGAGTTGCCCTAGGTTCAAATTTTTGCTTAGGATGTACTATAGTTGCATAACATTTACAACCAAAAACTTTAAGATGATGAAATGTAGGTGGTCGTTTGTAGAGTGCTTCAAAGGGTGTCTTGTTAGATAATAATGGTGATGGCGTTCTATTTATAAGATAAACAGCCGTTAAAATGCACTCTCCCCAAAAATTAAGTGGAACCTGTGACTGAAAAAGAAGAGACCTAGCTACATTTAGGATATGGCGATGCTTGCGTTCTACGACTCCATTTTGTTGTGGAGTATAGACACAAGTGCGCTGAAATTCAATACCACAAGAAGTAAAGAATGGTTGCAAAGATAGGAATTCAGTCCCATTGTCTGATCGAACTATCTTGATAGTAGTATGAAATTGAGTTTGAACGAATTTAACAAAGTTCATTAACAAATGATGTACTTCTGACTTATGTTGCATTAAAAAAACCCAAGTACATCGAGTAAAATCATCAACAATAGTGAGAAAAAAACGCAAACCAGAATGGGTAGGAATTTTATGTGGTCCCCAAACATCACAATGTATCAGATCAAAAGCAGAATGGGTTGTTATTGAACTTCTTGGGAAAGACAACCTAGTTTGTTTTGCTAACGGGCAGATACTACAATTATGAGAATAACTCACATTATTAAGATGCAATTGATCAACTAGAAATTTAAAACGAGAAAAGGAAGGATGACCTAGGCGTAAATGCCACAAATTAGATGACTGAGATACTTGATGAGCTGAAGATTTGATTGGAGATGAAGAAATATGATAGAGATCTCCAAATTGTTTACCCGAGCCAATCATCTTCCCCGTAGCCAAGTCCTGCATAACACAAGAATCAGGATAGAAGGTGACATAACATTTCAAGTTATTGGTAAGTTTGCTGATCGACCTTAGGTTTAAATTGAATGAAGGCACACATAAAACGTTGTTTAATTGAAGGTTAGGGCTAAGGGAAATATTGCCAGTATGTGACACACGTGCTGTCTCTCCATTAGGCAAATTTATTGCAGACATGATGGCAGCCTTTGGTTCAGTCATAACAAAAGATTTTGATACTATATGATCCGTAGCTCCACTATCGAGAATCCATGAATTAGAACTCGCAGAGTTAATAGATAATGTAGATATGGGAAACAAACCTGCAACATTGACGTGATTGTCAGAATTACCAGAAGGGTGATGATTGATTGCAGATAAGGCTTGTGCTATCTCTCGTAATTGCTCAGAAGAAAAATTTGGAATAGAATTAGGTGACTGTTCTTCTGTATTCAACTGTGAAACATCGGCCATATTTGCAGATGATCGATATCCACGGTTATTGTGTTGATTGTCTTGTCTTGTCCTTCCAGAATTATTTTTCTGTCGACACCGATCTTCTGTATGGCCCCTTCTATCACAAAAGTTACAGTGAAACTTAAGAATTCGACACTCATTGATTGTATGACCACTTTTATTGCAGTGTTCACACTTTTTGTCCTTGGCGAATTTTGAATATATTGTTTTCTTTTGCACTGCTGATGCAATCGAGAAATTCTCAGTAGGTTCGGAAGTTACCTGACGCTGCATCTCTTCTTGTACAAGTAATGAATAGGCTTGCCTCACATTAGGTAATGGAGACATCATCAATATGTTAGATCTCACCGTTTTATAAGACTGATTAAGCCCCATGAGCAATTGCATCAACTTGTCTTCTTCGCGTTGATCAATATGTATTTGACGTTGATTACAGGTAAATGGTGTGCGGTACGCTTCCAGTTCATCCCAAAGTGCTTTGAGCTTGGTGAAATATGTTGACAGCGCCATGGTTCCTTGTGACATCGTTGCTATCGAGTTTTGTATTTGAAAAATTGCTAGAGCATTCTTTTGTGAGAATTGATCGTGAAGATCAACCCACACTTGATGAGCTGTCTTGGCGTGAATAATGCCTTTAGCGATATCTGCTTCAACGGAATGAGTTAACCAAGATATTATCATACTGTTGCACTGATTCCAGAGTTCGAATTCGGTTGAATTTGCATCTTGGGACGGTTCCTCAATTGTGCCATCAATGAAGCCAATTTTCTTCTTGGCAATAAGAGCATGCATAACTGATTTACTCCAGGATTGGTAATTTGCTCCATTTAATTTGATTGGAACAAGTGAATATCCTGGCTGATCAGAGTGATGAATATAGTACGGATGTGTTAAATCAACATCCGAAATTTTGAAGCTGGATTTGGCTGATTCCGCCATAAAGGAAATTTTGATATTTAAGAACACCAAGATCGGTGCTCTGATACCATGTTAAGAATGAGAAATAGAAATAGAATTGGGATCGAAAGTATGATCTTCATTCAGGTTTACCACGTTTAAATAGGATACAAACTATCAACTAATACCTAAAAATAGAAAAAATATATATCTAACTAAATTTGGTAAATAAATAAAATATACGATTAATAAAATCTATACTAACAACTCCCTAAATATCTGAGATATATTCTAACTAATTATCACGGCAAAATATCTTCTTAATAGGTATCAAAGCTAAGATGTTGAAACAAATGACATCACCGAAAAAAAAAAAAATTATTTGAGGGGGTATGACAGCGATGAAATTATCTGAGGAAATTGCTGGTCTCAGCCATAATATAAAAATGTGTCGGATGATATATGGTTGTTAGTAAATTTTAATGATGTACCATAATGCTGCCATGACAGTCGCTATTCCTAATGGGTGTTCGACATCAACAGCTACATGAGAATGCTCACCTCACCAAAAAGGGGTTCAGGAGGTGTGCGAATCGATTGGTGGGTCCATACTCGCACGAGTGAACCGTGTGTAGGAAAATTAAGTACACATGTCCATTTAGGATAGCGTAGGAAAATAAACTGTTATGATAGGTCTCACTCATGAAATACTCAAGTTATGTGCTACTCTTATTTTTCATATAAAGTCAAGACATCCTTGTATGGCTGACGACGACGTCGCAATTCGAGACCATGACACATGCATAGAGTAGTTGCATTTATTTTCTTAGACTTAGGTTAGGATAAGTTGTTTTTAATTTTAATTTATTTCATTTAGTATTTTAATGTGTTGTACGTAAGTCTATGATAGTCTATGGTAGAGTTTTAAGATGAAGTTTATGTTTTATGATGAAGTTTTTGCATATAAATGATTATGTTATGATAACAATAGTGACTCTAAGTAAGTAGAAATCTAGGGTTGTTACATCTAAACTTCCCAAGAATGATTTGAAACCAATCGCATTAAAAATTGTGGATTATAAGATAGTATAAACATGAACGAGCAAAATGAGTGTAACAACCCAAAATTTAAAATGAAAAAAAAAAAAAGAAAAAAATATTGTCCCACGTAGACGGGGAAGATGGGACTTTGTACTCTATTATAAAAGGAAGGTCCCTTGACTGATTAAGTTATGACAATTGCTCCCTTTCATCTTACTTGAGCGGTTCAGAGCTAGTAGAGAATACATTTTTTTGACGACTTCAACTTGGCTTCTCAGTTGATTCAACTTATGTTTTATATGTTCGGATCCTTCCCTACTAGTTTCAACTGTTTAGAGGCATTTAAGATCAGTATTACTAGTTTTAGCGAGTTTAAATTATTTGGAGTTTTTAAATTATTTTATGCAAAATCAGTGAGACAATAGTAAAATTCTAAGCTATGATTGTGGAACTCTTCATATAGAATTAAATTTCAAGAAGAAGCGTTAAACTTGCTTATATGGATTAGGGATTTCGGCATAGGCAAACCAAGTAAGTAGCTCTACTATTGGTTTGTTAGATGAATTGTATTATGTTTGATGACTCGTGCCCCGTGATCCGGCACATGTCATATGTATGCATGCATATGTTAAGCTATGCTATGTTGTTCGATGTTATGTTATGTCATGCCTTGATATGCTCTATTATGCCCTCTATGTCATACTATGATAAACTATGTTATGTACTAAAGCTATGCTATTTTGTGATCGTGCCATGTTGTATAAAGTTGTTATGAAATCGATAATCTATGATGCAAAAATGCCCGTAGCATGCCATGAAAGCTATGCTATGTATTACTTAATGTACAAAAATTATGTAAGCATAATTCACATACTTATTATGTAACAAATAAAGGAAGGTTTGTCTTGCATTATACATAATGTCATGATTATAAGCTATAGGGACTTTATGCATACTTGTGTGTCATATGCTTCGAGATAATTTCGTATTATGATGAGTATGGACACGTATATTACGACTTATTTTTTTTGACATATATGTTCGCCATTATGTTATATGAGCTATTTCCCTCTATAGTGTTCGGTAATAGCCTGTTAGCGAGTGTTAGCCCGACGAACCAGAACCAGGAGGTGAGTGAGCCCGCTTGGTGAGCCCATGCTTGCACACTTGTATCATGTATAGAGAAGTACTATACATCCAAATTTGTTCTCACGGGAAAGTTGTCCAAGGCCATGCTATGATATATTACAAGAATAGTTCCCTCCATGTTGCCTGTGTGTGCATTTTTCGACCCCAAAAAGTGGAATTACTTACTAAGTATTTCTTAAAATACTCAAGTCATGTGCTTCTCTTAAATTTTAGGTAAAGGTAAAACACTCTTATATAGATGATGGCGGCGTCATGATGGGCCATGAAACCAATGTTAGAGTAATTACATTTGTTGTAGCCTTAGGCTAGGATAGTGCATTAATTTTATTTTTCATAAGGGGTTACAAATGTTATGTTATTTATTTTCATATTATATGATTTTGTGTTGTTTTACTTCAAACGTTTATGTCAATGACATTGTTTATAAGCTATTTTAGATGAATATTTTCACACTTGAGTCATGTTAATGCATGTAGTAGCAGGTCCATTTCAATAGAAAAATAGAATCGTTGTAATAATTTTATAGTAAAGGTAGTATAAATATTAAGGAACTAACCAGAGTTGTCAAATATGTGAGATCCTAATAATCATAGATAATACATGATTGATCAAGATCAGTCTATTAAATATAGGTCTATCGTGTGTAATGAATAAGGACATTTTTTTGTTCTTTAGGTTCAAATGATCATAGTATAATTGTCTTTCATTTACGTTTAATGATCTTAAGTAAATTTTTCATGATATATATTTTCACAAATTTAAAATAATAAGAACTATTTATGCGATTTGACTAAATTAAAATTTTTAATGTCATATAAACTAAATTATCGTTATTTTATTTATTTATTTTTTGAATGGGTTCAAGTTATTATAATCAACTTCGTAATTAAACCCAATTTCATGTTTCCTTTTTTCTTGAAGTGACATTATAATGAAAAGTCCTTGTGTTCATGTTCAAATTTCTCACGCAAAAGGGATCACATCGAATTTTCAAAATAAGAGAGTTGGAGTATTTAGACCCATTTCTATGGTCATACAATAAAAAATAAAATTTATTAAGTTTTTTTTTGGTTAATAGCTTAACCCATAATACTAAGAAATTTCATTATACGTACGAGTTAAATTACGTTCAAATTGGTATAGTTTTCGATTGTTTAATATCACAAAAGCCTTCGCGAGCATTGATTTTAAAAAAGAACAAAAAAAAAAATCTATTCTTTCTTCTGATATTTTTAGTTTACTTAGTCAAAAAGATAAGATAAATGGACATTTCAAAAAGATAAGATAAATGGACATTTGGAAGAAACTCAGCCTTAAACAATATTGAATTTCCAAAAGGAACTCAAAATAAATGTCTAAATTATTGGAGCATAAGATATTTTTTTGCATCTCACTATATATAAGTTATTGTGTGTGTAAATTCTTTGAGCTTTATTATTCAGAAAATTTTATAAGAGGGAAAATGGGAAAGCCAATTCCGGCCGCCGACGGCGGTGGTTTAGGAGATGTCACCTTATTCAGTTCCGGTGGGTTACTTTTGCTTGCAACCATTCTTATGTCTCTCTCTCTCGTATCAATGATCATATTTGCCTGCGGTGATAGCTCGAGTGACGACAAAAGAAAAAGAAATGGCGGAGGCTGCGGTGGAGGTGCAGGCTGTGGCGATGGTGGCGGTGGAGGAGGCGGCGG
Organism: Cucurbita moschata; assembly: GCF_002738365.1. NCBI lineage: Eukaryota > Viridiplantae > Streptophyta > Magnoliopsida > Cucurbitales > Cucurbitaceae > Cucurbita > Cucurbita moschata. Next base: position 889,122 of record NW_019268565.1, read on the forward strand.
AGGTTGTGGTGGCGTTGCGGGTGGTGGTGGAGGTTGTGGCGGAGGAGGCGGAGGATCTGCATGTTAATGACATATTTATTGGTCTCATAAGCTTGTTTTTATGACAAGTCCGACCATATATCCAATTTCTTTGTAATAATGGCTGATGCCCCATATTAATGTATTTAGAAAGCATGTATGTCATATTCCTGAGTTTTGAATAAGATTAATTTATTTTCTCTCAATTGTTAGATTTTATTTTCATTTAAATTTTTGGACTTTTATCTCCAATTATTCACTTATGATTAGTTTAAACTCATCGAACGAACACGTCGGACTCTTGATCAACTGAATATTCCACTTTCTTAACTAGAATCCTGTCTAGAGAAGTAACTGCGTTTTAGATGTATACATAGGTAAAGCCGTGTACAATGAAAAATACAAGCACGGTTTGAGGAGAGATTTATTTTACTTAGTTTTTTTTATTTAGTTCAGGGTTCGAGTCCCCGGGTAAAATTAAAATCGAAGATTTTTTTTTTTGAATTTTAAATATTGTGTTTTAAAAGCTCGATTTAAATTTTACGAGATAATAATTTGTGAAACAAGTTGAGAATATTTAATTTGTGGAGCAAATTTAGGAGATAATAAGTATGTTACGAGAATTATTAATATTTTCTTCGTTATAAATAGCCATCAAATGTAATTAATAACAAAAATTAAAGAACCGTGTGCTTAAAAGTTTTATTATTTTAGTACAAATAAATTCTCCACTCAAGTAATTGGGTTTCTTTATGCTTCAGTTATTCATGTTAGTTTACTTTGACCATTTGGTATCAAAGCTAAGATGTTGAAACAAATGACATCGTTCGAAAAAAAAAAATCATTTGAGGGGATATGACAGCGATGAAATTATCTAAGGAAATTGTTGGTCTCAACCATACTATAAAAATGTGTCGGATGATATATGGTTGTTAGTAAATTTTAATGATGTTATGAAAAGATTATGTTTACCGTAATGCTGTCATGACAGTCGCTATTCCTAATGAGTGTTCGACATCAACAGCTACCTGAGAATGCTCTCCTCACCAGAAAGGGGTCCAGGAGGTGTGCAAATCGATTGGTGGGTCCATACTCACACGAATGAACCGTGTGTAGGAAAATTAAGTACACATGTTCATTTAGGATAGCGTAGGAAAATAAACTGTTATGATAGGTCCCACTCATGAAATACTCAAGTTATGTGCTACTCTTATTTTTCATGTAAAGTCAAGACATCCTTGTATGACTGACGACGACGTCGCAATTCGAGACCATGACACATGCATAGAGTAGTTGCATTTATTTTCTTAGACTTAGGTTAGGATATGATGTTTTTAATTTTAATTTATTTCTTTTAGTATTTCAATGTGTTGTACTTAAGTCTGTGGTAGTCTATGGTAGAGTTTTAAGATGAAATTTATGTTTTATGATGAAGTTTTAATTCTGCATATAAATGATTACGTTATGATAACAATAATGACTCTAAGTAAGTAGAAATCTAGAGTTGTTACATCTAAACTTCCCAAAAATGATTCGAAACCAATCGTATTAAAAATTGTGGATTATAAGATAGTATAAACATTAACGAGCAAAATGAGTGTAATAACCCAAAAATTTAAAATGAAAAAAAAAAAGAAAGAAAGAAAAAAAAGTTGTCGCATGTGGATTGGGAAGATGGGACTTTGTACTCTATTATAAAAGGAAGGTCCTTGACTGATTAAGTTATGACAATTGCTCCCTTTCATCTTCCTTGAGCGGTTCAGAGCTAGTAGAGAATACATTTTTTTTACGACTTCAAGTTGGCTTCTCAGTTGATTCAACTTATGTTTTATATGTTCGGATCCTTCCCTACTAGTTTCAACTGTTTAGAGGCATTTAAGATCAGTATTACTAGTTTTAGCGAGTTTAAATTATTTTATGCAAAATCAGTGAGACAATAGTAAAATTCTAAGCTATGATTGTGGAACTCTTTAGATAGAATTAAATTTCAAGAAGAAGCGTAAACTTGCATATATGGATTAGGGATTTCGGCCTAGGCCAACCAAGTAAGTAGCTCTACTATTGGTTTGTTGGATGAATTGTATTATGTTTGATGACTCGTGCCCCGTGATCCGACACATGTCATATGTATGCATGCATGCATATGTTAAGCTATGCTATGTTGTTCGATGTTATGTTATGTTATGTCATGCCTTGATATGCTCTATTATGCCCTCTATGTCATGTTTTGCTACGCTATACTATGATAAACTATGTTATGTACTAAAGCTATGCTATTTTGTGATCCTGCCATGTTGTATAAAGTTGTTATGAAATCGATAATCTATGATGCAAAAATGCCCGTAGCATGCCATGAAAACTATGCTATGTATTACTAAATGTACAAAAATTATGTAAGCATAATTCACATACTTATTATGTAACAAATAAAGGAAGGTTTGTCTTACATTATACATAATGTCATGATTATAAGCTATAGGGACCTTATGCATACTTGTGTGTCATATGCTTCGAGATAATTCCGTATTATGATGAGTATGGACACGTATATTACGACTTATTTTTTTCGACATATATGTTCGCCATTATGTTATATGAGCTATTTCCCTCTATGGTGTTCGGTAATAGCCTGTTAGCGAGTGTTAGCCCGACGAACCAGAACCAGGAGGTGAGTGAGCCCGCTTGGTGAGCCCATGCTTGCACACTTGTATCATGTATAGAGAAGTACTATACATCCAAATTTGTTCTCACGGGAAAGTTGTCCAAGGCCATGCTATGATATATTACAAGAATAGTTCCCTCCATGTTGCCTGTGTGTGTATTTTTCGACCCCAAAAGTGGAATTACTTACTGAGTATTTCTTAAAATACTCAAGTCATGTGCTTCTCTTAAATTTAAGGTAAAGGTAAAACACTCTTATATGGATGATGGCGACGTCGTGATGGGCCATGAAACCAATGTTAGAGTAATTACATTTATTGTAGCCTTAGGATAGGATAGTGCATTAATTTTATTTTTCATAAGGGGTTACAAATGTTATGTTATTTATTTTCATATTATATGATTTTGTGTTGTTTTAAAGATTTTACTTCAAACGTTTATGTCAATGACATTGTTTATAAGCTATTTTAGATGAATATTTTCACACTTAAGTCATGTTATGCATGTAGTAGCAGCTCCATTTCAATAGAAAAATAGAATCGTTGTAATAATTTTACAGTAAAGGTAGTATAAATATTAAGGAACTAACCAGAGTTATCAAATATGTGAGATCCTAATAATCATAGATAATACATGATTGATCAAGATCAGTCTATTAAATATAGGTCTATCGGACATTTTTTTGTTCTTTAGGTTCAAATGATCATAGTATAATTGACTTTCATTTACGTTTAATGATCTTAGGGTAAATTTTTCATGATATATATTTTCACAAATTTAAAATAATAAGAACTATTTATGCGATTTGACTAAATTAAAATTTTTAATGTCATATAAACTAAATTATCGTTATTTTATTTATTTATTTTTTGAATGGGTTCAAGTTATTATAATCAACTTCGTAATTAAACCCAATTTCATTTTTCCTTTTTTCTTGAAGTGACATTATAATGAAAAGTCCTTGTTTCATGTTCAAATTTCTCACGCAAAAGGGATCACATCGAATTTTCAAAATAAGAGAGTTGGAGTATTTAGACCCATTTCTATGTTCATACAATAAAAAATAAAATTTATTAAGTTTTTTTTTGGTTAATAGCTTAACCCATAATACTAAGAAATTTCATTATACGTACGAGTTAAATTACGTTCAAATTGGTATAGTTTTCGATTGTTTAATATCACAAAAGCCTTTGCGAGCATTGATTTTATTTTAAATTACGTTCAAATTGGTATAGTTTTCGATGGTTTAATATCACAAAAGTCTTTGCGAGCATTGATTTTATAAAAAAACAAAAAAAAAAAAAATCTATTCTTTCTTCTGATTTTTTTAGTTTACTTAGTAAAAAAGATAAGATAAATGGACATCTCCGAGAAACTCAACCTTAAACAATATTGAATTTCCAAAAGGAACTCAAAATAAATATCTAAATTATTGGAGCATAAGATATTTTTTTTTGCATCTCACTATATATAAGTTATTGTGTGTGTAAATTCTTTGAGCTTTATTATTCAGAAAATTTTATAAGAGGGAAAATGGGAAGGCCAATTCCGGCCGCCGACGGCGGTGGTTTAGGAGATGTCACCTTATTTAGTTCCGGTGGGTTACTTTTGCTTGCAACCATTCTTATGTCTCTCTCTCTCGTATCAATGATCATATTTGCCTGCGGTGATAGCTCGAGAAAGAACAAGAGAAAAAGAAATGGTGGAGGTGGAGTTGCAGGTTGTGGCGGTGGAGGTTGTGGCGGCGGTGGAGGTTGCTGAGGGGGCGGAGGAACTGCATGTTAATGACATATTTATTGGTCCAATAAGCTTGTTTATGATAAGTCCTAAAAAGGAATATCCAACTTTTTGCGTACTAGTTCATAGTACGGTTAAAAACCTAATATGTTTTAAAGGTGTTTTCAAAACAAGTAAGTTCAAAACGGTATTTTAAGTTGAAGTTTATGTTTTATGATGAAGTTTTTAAATGTTTAATTCCGCATACGAGTTTAGATGATGACGATAGTAGCGACTCATATGTAGAAATTTAGGGTTGTTACATTTTCTCTGAATCGTTAGATTTTATTTTCATTTAAATTTTTGGATTTTTTTCCCATTATTCGTTTAGGGTTATTTTAAACTTATCAATTGGTTATGAGATAATAACTTGTGGAACAAGTTTAGAAGATTTAACTCGTGGAACAAATTTAGGAGATAACTTATGCAATGAAGTTTAATTTGTAGAGTAAGTTTAGGAGATCATAAGAATAAAGGAAAAAAAAAAAAACATCATGCTTAAATGTTTTTAGTATAAAGAAATTCTCTTCTCAAGTAATTGTGTATATTTTTGCTTTGTCAATGTTCTTCGATCCAAAGTCAAATCAAACATCTGGTATCAAAACTAAGATGTTGAAATAAATGTTGTGATTGCAAAGAAAGAAAAGAAGAAAAAAAAATAGAGATAAGACAACGATAAAGAGCAGAAATGAAGGGAGTGTAACGTTCTAGTACTCATTACTTACTAAGAGTAGCTATGCACATGGTCAATAAAGATGCGTATTAATTTACAGGCACAAGCTGTGTGAGACGCTATCGAACATTGTAACAACGTCAAGGAGCGTAAGGACGGGATGAATCTTGGTACCATTTCCCAAGTAATCTCAGAGGACGTTAATTTATCCATTTTTTGAACTACTTCCAAATAAGTTAAAGAAGTATTTCACAAATAAGACTAGATCCCTTATAATTTGGTTTCCTAAAATAAACTGTGTTTTCCTAAATCATTCATTTAGAATGGATTAGCTAGCCAACTTTTAACCTCGGTGAGATAGCCTACATCATTTTATTTCAATATAACATATAATGCAATCCGAGCATAACATAACACATATCAATTCATCCAAAACAGCATAACATATATGTATTAAATCATAACGGTCTAAACTTACAATTTATGACACATGCGAAATCATGGACACATGCCAACATGCCACATCATTCATAACCCACGACGGTAGGGCCACTTACCTGGGCCTAGGCCGAAGCTTATTACGACTCCTTTATGCTAGTGCTCTCTGAAATTTAACTCCGCCTAAGGAGTATAAGTTAAAGCAAGCTACTCTAAGTTAAGAATAGAAAATTAGTTCAACCTAAAGATGATTTGTCACCCAAAAGACTCGTAATGCCAAAAAATGGGTGAACCACCTCCTTCATACCTAGAGCGGATTCATGAGCAGCCAAAGTACGGCTAAGAACTTTGAGGTACCCAAATTCTCAAATAGCAACAAAGACAAGGCCCAATTTTCGTAGAGTACAAAGCAAGCCTATGAATACCTACTAGATTAAGGATGCGACAAAAACCTACAAATAGGTTACTTGTTGGGTATGTTTATACTCACCTCTTTTCCCTCTCTTTTAAGGTATTTGCATATGTCTAGTCGAGGTGAAGGAGCATTTCAAAGAGGGGTCGTTCTGGCGCGTCAGTCCATTTTTTGTATTTGAGTCTTTTGTATTTCAATTTGTATTGTAACCCAAACTTGTATCCCCATTTGTAATAAATTTGAACGTTATAATTGAATATTATTTTATATTTTATTTTGGTTTTGTTTGGTGTCTTTATTACCATTTAAATTTTAACCCTTTTCATCTTTTATTATATTTTCTTTTAGTCTATGTCTTTTTGGTCACAATCCAAGATTTGAAGTATCGGAAAATCGAATCATAACATAAGAACATAAATTTTCTTTTTCTAAAATTGCTAATACGCATGCGGATTGGATCAAAAACAATTCTTGAATGAGGTATTCAACTCCAGGGATGCTTGGTATGGTTTAGCAACTACCCCGATTGAATTATTTGGTCCCACTCGTTATCAATGATTTATGTATTTTATAATTGTTATGCCTCATAAAGCACGATTAAAAACTGTGATGGACATATTTGATGTTTGATTTAAATATTGTGAAGACAATAATTTATATTGGGATAGTGACGGGTAACTAACCACCAAGGTCGCTAGAGGTAGACTAAGCTTACCATATATGTGAACCTAAATTATTAGAACTTTTTATAAAAAATTTAACGGGAAAATATGAAAATATGGAGAAAAAAAATTAATTTTCATTTTAAATGTGCAATTATATATATTATTTATTTGTGTTGTTTTATTTTTATTATTAATAATTAAAAATATTTGCCCTTAATTTTTGCATAAAAAACTATATATATATATATATATATATATATATTTATAGATTGTTTATTTGTTTATATTGTTGCTCTTTGTGGACATTCAAATTCTCGATCCACCTCTTTTGTGTATAAAATCTGAATGACTTTGACAATAGCTACTCCGACTCTGAGGTTTCCACTATGAAGTTCTACCTCTCTTTTGAGAGGATTCACAGTCCTCTCCTCCCGCCTTTAGGAGAGTTGTATCGGTAATTTCTATTAACTCCACTTACGGAAGCTTGATTTCGCCTTACACCTTGAGATTGATCGTTATTAACGTCAAGCAACGGTTTGATTGTAGCGTGGGTCGGAAACTATCAAGCATATAATGGTAATGGGCCTAAATAAGCCCAATAAAATATATACTATTTGGAAACAATAAAAAATCATCCTTAGATAATCAATACCATAACTTATTTGATAGGGAATCAAAATAATAATAATTAATTAATGAAGAGGAAAGAAAATTTGGGCATCAAGAACCATATATTTTTTTGTTTTATTTACTTTTCTTTTAATTTATTAATTTAGTTTAGGATGTTCTTTCTCAAATTATAATATATGTGTGTATGAACCACAAAATATTAATATTATTTATGACAAGATTATTCTTCAAATTTGAAGAGAATATTTAATATACATTATTCATGTATATTTAATATAATTTTTATGACAAAGTGTTTTTTTTTTTTTCATTTCAGACATGCATCTCACTCGTATGAAAGAATATACTAATTTAATGTGTAATCATTGCTATTTAAATTATTGCATTTTATTGATATCGAGACCCATCTCGAAGAGTCGCATCTCGTCGACATGAATTACACCTATTGAATTCGACAAATACTTAAGTTCGAAGAGACACGTCATATCAGAAAAGTAGTAAAAAAAAAAAAAAAGGAAAGATTCTACCATTTAACCCCACATATATATTAATCTTGACATATTTAAAGTTATTAACTTGATCAATACTATCTTTTTGTTCTTGGGTGGTATAAGAGGATTGGAGAAACCTTTTCGGAGGTAGCTCCCTCCGAGTTGAGGCCCTTACTTTACCTTCCCCACTTAGGAACAAAAGGGAATCCTCCCTTGTGAAAAGGCACTCTCTCCTCCACATCTGAATCTTCATCCATTGGAATTAAACGATGACATTTTACTTTAGCTCTTCGACCTGATCTTCAAAAAGGTTTATTTTCCGTTCACCCCTAATATTCTTTGAAAGACATTAGCCGATGAAAGTCCTCCTTTTCCTGTTTACTCAATTCTCTAAGGTTGAACTTAACCAAACGGACCTAATGATTCGCAAGAGACTCTACCGAAAGTTGTTGTGCGACCAATGGCACGACTATCTTAGTCGTGTTGTAACTTTGAAAATGATATAAAAAAAAATTAAATCATTAGACAAACAAAATTAAATATATAGACTTCTTTATTTTTATTTTTGGTAGCAAAATTTGGATGTGGTCTTTGTTGTTTGTGTGGAACTATGTGTTGATTTTGACTTGAAGTGTATTTTAGTTAACATTACAAACAAAAAGTCTTGAAGCCATGTTGACATATTAGCCTAATTTCTTTGACTTTTGGGACAAAGCATTTTGCATGAAACCTAGAGAAATCATATTCGAATCGATTCAAACGCCATCCATATTATTCTGCTAACCAATACGGAGCTACGTATTTAATGAATTAAGTCAATTGTAATTTTAAATTCTTCAAAGTCTTCAAAATTTATATTTATATTGTCAACGAGAGCATAGTTCAAACAGTTACATCATATACCATCAACCAAAATTTTAAAGATTTAAATCTGAAATATGCTTATTTGTTAATACGTTTAATATGTATTGTTTTTTTAGTGCATCGAAGGAATACACGTTAGTTATCAAGGATTTTTTTTTCATGATGGCATGATACTTGTTCATTTATTGTGAGATTCCACGTTGGTTGGAGAGGAGAACAAAACATTCGTTATAAGAGTGTGAAAATCTCTTCCTACTAGACGCATCTGAAAATCAGGAGACTAACGAGGATATGTAACGGGCCAAAACAGACAATATTTGCAAGCGGTGGACTTGGGCTATTACATAGGCCAAAACAGACAATATTTGTTAGCAGTGGGCTTGGACTATTAGAATGGTATGAGAGTCAGACATCGAGTAGTGTGTCAGCGAAAACGCTGGCCTTTCAAGGGGGAGAGCCCGACAAAAACAGGTATAAGAGTTATGCATCGAGTAGTGTGCCAGCGAGGACGCTGGGCTCCCAAGGGAGAGAGCCCGACAAAAAGTGAGCGAGAAAGTTGTACCAGAGCCAGACACCAAACGCTATGCCAGCGAGAATACTGAGTTTTCAAACAAGGACAGACAAAATATTTAGTTGGCGCCATTAGATACTGAATCTTGTCAATCTTCACTAAATAGACACACATGTCAGTTGAAAGAAAAACCTATAATTTAATTAATTATTTATCTGGTAGCTATAAATTTGCGGGCATCCCAATAAATAAAATACCTTACGAAAAGAAATTGGTAACGAATGACATAGCGTAACGATAAAGGTAAGACCATTTCTTTAGCTATAATGTCGGTGGTCCTTAAATAATATTGCATATATTCGTTGTCACTCTAATCCGCCATTTTATTAGTTTATTGGTAATGGTCCATTGTACGTCAAGTAAAGTGGAATTGGTCAAATTCAAGAATTTCCAATCATGTTGAATTCATATAGGTTGAAAGCGTCTTCCAATAGTGACATATTCTTCCTTTTCTTCAAATTCTATACGAGGTTGAACAAGAATTTAAGGTCTTGAATTGGACCAATTAAGTTTGTAATGATCTATGTTTAGGATTCGGATCAGAATTCAAAATTTGGATTCGGTATCTAATGGTCCCAACATTCTTCTGCATCCTCTGCGAAATAATCGTGTAACTTACTCCTCATTTTTAAAAGTGAAGACTATTCCCACAGACCTATACGAGTAGAATTGTTCAAAGTAAAGCACGCTTAATCATGAAGTTCTTATGATTGGACTATCGAAAAGGAAGGTGCACTTTGTTGGTATAGGTAGTGACTTTCAATTCTTTTAAGTCTTTCGAATGTGGTCTCAGTTCATTCATGTATCCCTCCTTTACTCAAATGTCACAGAGTTAGCACTCACATGTTAGTTTTGTCTTCTAATGTTATAAAAAGACATATCTTAGTTCATTCATGTATCCCTCCTTGATCGGGAGCCACAGAATTAGCGTTCACATGTTAGTTTTATCTTCTAATGTTACAAAAAGACATTAAAAAAAAATTCAGTAATATGTCTCTCTAAACCCCACTCACTTTCTTCAAGGTTGTAAGTAGAAGCCTCGTGGTTTTACTCCACTTTCTCTAAGGTTGTAAGAGTTCAAACCCACCGCTAGTAGATATTGTCCAATTTGAACTGTTACGTGGGAGAGGTTTCCACATTCTTATTAAAGAATGTTTTGTTCCCTTTTCCAACCAATGTGAGATCTTACCATCCACCCCCTTTGGGAGTTTAACAACCTCACTAGCATACTGCTCGATGATTAGCTTTGATATCATTTGTAACAACTCAAGCCCACCGCTAGTAGATATTGTCCTATTTGACTCGTTATGTATCATCATCAGCCTCACTACTTCAAGATGTTTATGCTAAGGAGAGATTTCCACACTCTTATAAAAAAAATGTTTCGTTCCCCTCTCCAACTTGGTGAATTGACCAAATATGAAGCTGGAAATATAATATCACTAAATAGGATTGACTTCTTCCCTTTATATGATACGCAAATGAATAGTTTTCTTAAGTGCTCATTACGAGGCTTAAACAATAGGCTCCCACTATCTCATTGGTTCGAGAGAGACTTAGTTTATGATTGAATAATAATAATAATAAAAAATGTTCATTAGAGAATCCTTTGTTCTTAAGGTATAAAATATAATTATATGGGTAAAGCAAACTATGGAATAACTTATCCTATAGTGCATAAGATTGTAACTCTAGTACTATATAATATGCTCGGACTCTTTTCTACTAGTTTCAAAATTTTGGAAGCATTTAAGATTAATATGACTATGTTTTAGCTAGTCTGAATTTTTGGAGTACAGTTTAAATTATTTTATGCAAAATTAGGTTTAGTTTAAATTATTTTAAGCAAAATTAGGCTTAGTAATTTAAATTATTAAGTGTAAGTTTAAATTATTTTATATAAAATTAGATGAGTCAACTCCCACAAAAATTCTAATGGATGATTGTAGGACTGTTAAGTAGAATTAAATTTCAGAGAGTAACAGGTAGTATCAAACATCAAGGAGTCATAGTAGCTTCGACCTAGGCCAATCAAGTGACCCACCGTCGGTTTTGTTATAATTGTGTGTTGTATGATGGCATGTGTCCTTGGCTTCGCAATGTCATATGCCCGTATATAAAAACTATTATGAAATGATATGTATATGATATGATACGTGAATATTATGTTGTATATGATATGATACGTACATGATAAATTGATATGTTATGATAGGATATGTTAAGATATAATGTGTTGAAGGCATGATTGGGTTATTTTATGTGACTGTTATGATATATGATATAGTATGATATGTGCATGATGTGAATTGTTACGTGCAAGGACATGATAAGTTGTGATATGGTTTATGTTTGACATAAATGATATATGATATGATTGACATACAAAATGACGAATTGGCATGAAATACAACTCTAATACACGCATGGAAGATATGATAAAAATGATATGATATGAAGGAAGATACTAGGGGGGCTGTAGCATATAATAATGAAAATGGGAAAAGGTTGGGACCTCATGCATTTTCATGCATCAGGGATATCCATTCTCCTTTTACGATAGTACGAACATGTACACTATGAGGCAAAAAACGATTGTTATATTTACCATAATGTTGCCATGACAATCGCTATTCCTAACGGGTGTACGACATCAACAACTACTAGAGAATGCTCATCCAACCAGAAATGGGCCTCGGAGGTGTGCAAATCGATTGGTGGGTCCATATTCGCACGTGTGGGCCGTATGTAGAAAATTAAGTACACATCCAATTGCCCGCTTAGGATAGCCGCCGCCATTGAAAAATAGACTGATATGATAGGTCTCACTCATGATTTGTATGTACTTGCATTTAACCCCGATAAGAGGGTCGGTTACTGAGTATTTTTTAAAATACTCAAGCCATGTGCTGCTCTTATTTCAGGTAAAGGCAAGACATCCATGTACTAGTTGACTACAACATCACAATTCAAGGTCACGATACATGCATAGGATAGTTGTAGTATTTTGTTGTGTCATTTTAAAAAAAATTTCGAACAAGTAAATCCATGAGTGTTTTAAGATGAGGTTTATGTTTTATGATAAACTTTTAACGTTTATTTCCGCACAAAATGATCAACGGTAACGACTCTAAGTAAGTAAAAATTTAGAGACGTTTTAAGTCGACTATATTTATATCTCGAGGACTAAACTTCTAAATTAATTATCTTAACTTGATTCCTTCCAATCTAATTCACTATAATTAGATCTACAATAATATAAGTTCTTACCAAATCAATGGAATGTCCTAATATTTATAAAAGTATGTCCTAGAACATGGGACAATACAAAATGGTATGATATCAAAACAAGAACATACCATCTATCAAAATGACTTAACAGTATCCTTACGTTCACAAATCAATAGTATTTAGTGTAACATCCTACAATCTCATATTGGTTCGGGAAGAGAACGAAATACTTTTTTTAAGGGTGTGGAAACCTTTCCCTAACCGACACGTTTTAAAACGTTGAAGGAAAATTCGAAAGGAAAAATCCAAAGAAAACAATATCTGTTAGAAGTTGATTGAACTGTTACATTTAGTCTTTTCCTATTAGGAGACACAAATTTATTGAAAGGAGACATGCTTTGAGATTGGAAGGTTTTAATGGAAGATTGAATGAGATAGAAAGGGATGTTAAAAAGAAAGGATAGAGATGAGGTAGATGAAGCCTCCTTGTCAAAACAAAGCGCGTTGAATGGCTTGTCCTTGTCGGTTGTCTTTGTTCTTTGCCACCTAGCAACACACTACCCAAATCCATATTATCATTGCTTTTATTTATTGGAATGGGTCATACTAATTTTTATTCATTCAATTAAATTTATGACTATATTTTAAGAAATTTAATGATGATATGACCCATTAAAATTTTCAAATTGTCGTTTTTTAAAAGTAGATGAATTAAAATGGATGTTTTGAAAGTGCCCAGACCGTTAAAGGTACGTAAACTTTCAAATTTGTGTAGAATAAATCTCTAAATTTTAAAGATATTAGTGATTCTTACCCTTTTGTGTCCAATAATTATCTAATTGTTTTTAATGGTGATTAAAAGTTGGTTCCATTGGATATAAAATTCAATTTTTTATAACCAATAGATTTGTTAACTTTTAAGAGTTCATGTATGAAGACATCACTACAGGGTAGAAAAATTGATCTAAAATATTTCATAAACGATGTCATAGATTTAAACGTTTGAAATATCTATTTATTTAAAAAATTAACATTAGTGAAATAGCATGAACGAATAACAAGTTCAAAGCAATGACATTGTCCTGATGTAACCCAATGGCTACAATCTAAACAGAAATGCAACTACCCTAGCATCAGTTCCATGGCTTTACAGCGACTCTGTCATCCGTACAGGTATACCTTACCTGAAAAAGAAGTAACATGTGGCTTGACTATTTAAACTACTTGGTAAGTAGCTCAATTGTTGGGGTCTGGAAATGCAAACATAGGCATTCATGGTGAGACCTGTCTTTTCTTAGAAATATCATGGCATGGCCTAAGGTTCCTATTTTCCGTCCAAGCAGGATTTGGTGTGTAGTACTTCCCTATATATGGCCCACACACAAGCATATGGACCCACCAGGTGGACTTTGTATATGTATCCTCTAGACCTCACTCATCAGACTAGTGTACGCTCACGTTGTCAGACGTCATAGTCGTGCTTGTCCAACACGTGTTCCTGAGGTTAGGGATCTTGAGAGAGAGTAGAGAGAGAAATTTGAAATTCGCTCCAAAGAGTCGTTTGGAGTCAGAATTTCATCGAAGTTTCTTCACAAGGCTTGCTCAGTAAGTTGAGGGCAACCATTCTAAGCTTTTAAATCACTCAATTCCGTCAAGAATCGAAGAAGAACCAAAGGTAAGCATTTTGAGTTATTGATTTCATTTTTCCTTGAATTCCAAAGTTTTTATTAGAATTATGATATGAATTTAGTAGGTTGATATTGGAGATATTTCACACAAGTTTTGTGAAGGAAGTCGAAATTGATTCAGACTAGAAGGCGGTGTTCTAGCGAATATCAAGAATCTATAAGATTGTAAGTTAGTTTTGGATCGACTTTGGACTCGATTATTTCTTGTTCTTATTGGAAATAAACTATGAGAAAAAATATGTTAGTGAAGATGGATTGGATTTTTAAAAATTTGGTGAAGAGATCATGTTGATCCGAGTGATGAGAAAAGATCTACGAAATGTTAAGAAAATAGGTTGAAACGCGCGAATACACCGGATTCTGAAAAATCTACCTAATTATTTGAAATTATATAGGGGGATGTAGCTTAGATGGTAAAGCGATCGTTTAGCATGTGAGAGGTACGAGGATCGATACCCTACATCTCTATTTCCTTTTATTCTTCATAGAAATGGTCACTCGCCACGGTCGGCATATATATTCACAAGTTATGGATAGCGTTCGACCTGGACGACGTCTCACCACTCTGCACGCTCCATGTGCCGTCTCCACGTAATTCTGAGAGTAAGTCACATCTGTCACAGCTCGACCTGTGTCCTTTCCGTGGTTGTGCACATTTATGGACAGCGTTTGACCTGGACAACATCTCACCACTCTGCATGCTCCTCGTGTCGTCTCCACATAATTCTGAGGGTAAGTCACATCTATCACAGCTCGACGTGTGTCCTTTCCGTGGTTGTGCACATGTACGTGTGTGAATCACACGAATTCTAGGAAGTAATACTTGTAGAACTCGCTAGGACGTGCTGGAATGCTTTCCGTGGTTGTGCACATGTAGGTGTGTGAGATCACACGAATTCTAGGAAGTAATACTTGTAGGACGTGCTGGAATGCGAGTCTTTCTTATCTTAGGTAGTTAGAAAATGCATTTTAAAGACTTTAGAAATGAGTTTTTGGATGAATATGTATGCATCTTATGGTAAAATTATCGTTATGCCCCTATGTTAAGATTTATGAGAACCATGTTATTTTATGTATTATGTGAGGCTAGAAAGAGAATATACATTACTAGAATACGAGTTGGACAATAAAAACGAATGTGGTATGAATTATATAAAGAAATTAAAAAAATGTCCATATGATGAGATTTGTGATGAATGATATTTTATATGTTTTTCGCTATGTTAGAAAGGAGGATCGACTATTGTGATCTATGCTCTGGGTGATGAAGAGATATTATCTCCCCGTTGAGTTTGCTTACTTGTTTGTGTACATGATACAATATGTGTTAGCTATAAGTGTTTGATTGTGTGTTCTCCCTATAGAGCGTGTTTATTTACATTAAGCTAAGACGTTAGAGTTAGTTTGGCTAGAAGATGACCTAAGCCAAGACGCCTCAATAGACTAAGTACCTTAGAATCGTGAGCTTATCAAAGGGTTTAGACCTTAGTGCTTCCAAACTAAGAAAAACTTGAGGATTCAGAACAGAGGAGCCTAGAGTCAAAAGTCCATGTTAACTACCTAATCGCCCTAGGAATCAGACAAGTATGTAACCATACAGATTTCTAAGAAGAACTACTTATAGGGATCACTTGGAATTTGCGTGCATGCTAGAAAATTGGGTAGTAAGGCACGTTCTATACCTAGGAATGTAGGAATGATGCCCCTTATACTTATAGGAGTGCTTGATAGATGTTATCGCCCCATTGAGAAAATTGTTTGTTGCATATGTGAATTGATGTACATGATCTCCAAGTGTGATTGTGTGTAATTCTCCTTATAGAGTACTAGTAGTAAGGACAACCTTAGACTAGAACGGAATGCCTCCATAGAACAGCGCTATGGATTTGTGAGTGACGAATAGAGGGTGAGACCACATGCTCCTAAATAATCTAGACTTAGTCGTTGATATTGCATAACCTAGAGGTGTGGA
Organism: Cucurbita moschata; assembly: GCF_002738365.1. Lineage (NCBI taxonomy): Eukaryota > Viridiplantae > Streptophyta > Magnoliopsida > Cucurbitales > Cucurbitaceae > Cucurbita > Cucurbita moschata. The sequence continues at coordinate 905,212 of NW_019268565.1, forward strand.
CCTTCATCAAGACCACCAAACCACCCTAGAGACCTAAACGATAACCACGTTAACCCCAGAGGAAAATGAGGTACTATGTAGGCCAGTAGCAGATAGTGTAACATCGAGTAGCTTCTGCACCCTTTCCTCCCTAATTTAGTATTGTTGAGATAGGCAGGAGGTCGGTTAGGGTTGTGTGACTTGAGTGTAAGAGTTTAGCTAGACTACCCCGAGTAGAGGATTCGACTTATGGGAGGCGTTAATCATGCCGGTAGTTAGCAGAGTTGGTGCATGTAGGGGGTAGTGCCCTTGACTTTGGGAGACTCCATGGCCTGTGGAATGAGTTTGCCAACTACCCCTCCATAGATGAAGTGTAGGCTAGCACTCACCATGTTGTTCCCACCTCATTGTGAAAGTGTACTTGAGGTAGCGCCTCAACTCCAGCCACCCGGCACCACTGCAAAACCTTACACAATTTAAGTATGTGTACAACAAGGATGGAATGCATAGAACCTAAGTTAATCACAGTCATCTGTTCGGTCAAGGATCATATAGTTAGCCAATAATATCACCAAAAGTAGATAATTGTAAATGATATTGTGGTAATTATATATTGGGTTGTAATCAACCATCAAGATCATCAAAAGTAGGTAATAATAAACAACATTGTGGTAATTACATGCTATATAAACAAGTAATTAGCCACTAAAATCATCGGTTATTTATTTAGTATTACTAAATTGATTCATGCTACTCTTTCTCTTCAAATAGTATAATTTTTTACTCAAATACGATGAACGCATACCAGATCTTAAGGAGCTCAATAGATTAAAGTATTGTACAAGTTCATAACTCTTAGATTATGCATAAAACAGGTATGTCAATGTGAAAAACTTTTAAACTTCCGCATAATTTATCAAATGCGTAGGTATTTTATTAATCGAATTGATCTTATTTCCTTATTATTAGTAGCGACGTTTGAATAAAATGTGTCAGATTGTTACGCAATATATCAAAGCTACCTTATTGATATTAAATATTACTTTATAGATTCCTCCCTCCATACCTCATTTTCCACTCTTAATTTAATAAAACAATATTTTTTTATTACTTAAAAGAAAAAAAGGTTGTGGAAAGTGCTAGACAAAGAAATTTGGTGGTATTATTAAAATATTTTCAATGGTCAATGAAACCCTTAAAAGATAATAAATCAATTTTTATATGATATTTAAAATTTGTTCATTAATTTCCAACCCCTCTTTTGGTGTGTTGACCCTAATAAATGTTTTAAATGTCTATTTTTTTTCTCCAATCGAATGATTCCTAATATAAATAGTTTTTTTAAGAACCATGTAAATGGTTAGAAGTCACCTCTGATGGTGATGACTAAATTATATCGGTCGAACATCGATACGTTATGTCAATAAAAAGGGTCGGTAAAGGCATTTCATGAGACAGATGAGACAACGGGAGAGAGATTTTGAGGGTTTGGGGAAAAAGCAAAAAAATTGTAGAATGAAGAATAGGATAGGGCTAGGGCGTTTTAATGCCCCAACCATGACGCCATTTAAAGGACATCGATAATAAATATAAGTATATGTTACGGAAATTGAGAGAAAACAAATTTAAATTGCTAAAACTTGAAATTAAAAATGAAACTGGTATCAAATACGATTCAAAACTATATCTTTATGTTTCGTAAATTTTAATATTTAATGTCGCGTTAAGATAAACAGTCTTAACTTACCAGCAAAAACCATGTGACACTTTAAGTTATATTTAAGATAAATAATAATAATAATAAAAAAAAACATCCGTGGTTTATTTAAAAAAATATCTCTAACCTTTCAAAATTTCTAAAGATATCTTGAGAGGATCGTTTTGCTATGAGAAAAGCAACATTGTGATACCTCGAGAGGATCAAGATTATGCTCGGAGAGGAGCGAGACTGATGTGCTTCGAGAGGAAAAAAGTTAGGCTTTTTGAAGCTAGATTGTGCTCTTCGAGAGGAGCTAGATTGTGCTCTAAGAGAAGTTAAGTTACAATCAAGGGAAACTAAACCACACTTTGAGAAGTGATGGGTCATAATCAAAAAGAGATGAGACAAATAAGAGCGTATAATATAGTTCTTCAACCAACCTGATTAACTCATGGAACTTAGTTACTCGATTTCAATAAGTATACGACTTCAATACTCAATATCCTGGGATGTAATAAAACTCGATATCTTTAGTTTGAGACTCTAAAAGTGGGTCGTTATAGGATGACTCCAAAATTCGCACCATCTTCAACTCGTCTCGGGATCCAATATTTTTTGAAATGTTGGATCCATTAGACGTTTAGAGATTTGATAGAATCGATATCTTCGAATTTTCAGTAGCCCATGCTCAAGCATAACCCGTCCACATCACGACCCATTCTCAAATTGATAACTTCTCACAATAAGCTGGTATCCAATTAATTATCCGAAGCTCTCGAATCAAAATACACGATCATAATCAAGAATGAAGTTCGAAAATTCTATTTGTGAAGAGGAAAAAAGATAGAGAAAGGCACTAAAGGTCAAGAAAGAATCTTGGATCGAAATCCACAGCCTACCATTTTTTGCATTCATCTCATCCTTAGATTTCATTTCAGAATATTCATAATGATGATTTGGTCTAAAGCAGCCGTAACCATCAAACCCTTCTTACCATACATTATATTGTTCCTTCTGAAATCTTTTCCATTCATGCTTTGTTCATTCATTGTTCTTCTTCACCCTTATTACAACAATAATTTGTAGTATCCAATCCATTCTTTCGATGCGGGTTTTTTTTTTTTTTTTTGCCACCCTTTTTTAATTTAGTCGGGATCAGAACGATTTTAGCGTTTTTTCAATTTAGTCCCTAAAATTTTAAAAAAATAGAACGTCAGGTTTCTAGTTTTCGAAAATTAAGGTTATAAATACTATTTGTTTTTTTTTTCCAACCCACTTCTTGAAACAAATAATAATAATTAAGAAATTGATTTTGGATAAAATTTAAAAATTATTTAAAATTAAATTTTATAAATTTTTGTGAGAAAGAAAAAGGAAAAATAAATTATTAAAAAAAAAAAAAAAAAAAAAAAAAAAAAAAAAAAAAAAAAAAAAAAAAAAAAAAAAAAAAAAAAAAAA
>NW_019268565.1:908554-949635 GCF_002738365.1 Cucurbita moschata
AAAAAAAAAAAAAAAAAAAAAAAAAAAAAAAAAAAAAAAAAAAAAAAAAGCCCTAATTTGCGGTAGTGTTGAAACAGGAAACAGCTCTTTCGGCGCATCCATTGGTCTTTGGGCCACTTTTCAGGTGGGCCCCACGCCTAAAAGGATAATTAAATTATTATTATTATTATTTTATATTATATTATTCCAAATTTTAAAATATTTAAATTAATAAACCATTATTATTATTATTATTATTTTGTTATTTTGTATTTATTAGGTTTCTAAACTTTACATTTAGATAAAGATTCTAAATTTGGATTTGGACCCGGGTTCACAATTTGACATACCCAAGATTCAGAATCCGAATTTGAATCAGGATTCAGACTTCGAACATATCCAGGATTCGAAAATCTAAATTTGACACGTGATGACTCTAACATTCTCCTGAATCTCTTAGGACATGGTTACGTTACTAACCCATCACTTGTATGAGTGAATATCATATATCAACACGAGTTCTTCTAAAATATGTTGTTCGAACTCACAGAATTTCTATAATTGAGTTACTGAAAAGAAGCATGCACTTTGTTGGTATCAGTAGTAAGTTTCAATTCATTTAAAAGTATTTTAATTATATTAACTTATTTGACGTAAATTTAAAAAATTTAGAGGTTAAATTTGTAATTTAATTTTAATATTAGGGAGACACTGAAATTAAAAAAAAGTTGGGGGATTGGAGACCAAAATACAAAAAGTGAGGGCTCACCAAATCGCGCCATAATTGAAGTAGATAAAGTTATCATCCTTTTAAATAATTTCCAACTAAATAATAATAAAAAAAATCGGTGTCCCTCTTGAACGTTCGGAAGGGCAAAAAACAAAGCTTATAACACTCGGAATGCATAAGTAAAATGTTAGTGACATAGACTCCATAGAATAGTCAACGACTCATTTCGTATGTACTTCGTATGCCCTCACTCTTACCTGAAAAAAAAAACAGTTCTAAAAGATTGAGTATTAAAATACTCGGTGAATATTCTCGTGCTGAAGTTAGATATACGACACACTATAAACTACAACATGAAGTTGAGAGACCCTAAATCATTTAAAAGAAGGTCATCTAGCCTATGATAAAAAAAAACTAGGATTAAGTCATCTAGCTCGTGACCGGCCACAATTTTTGTTTCATGAACATCGTGTCATTCAGTGCATATATCTGATTCCATAGATAATTTTACAGTAACATTTTTGTGTATGCACAACAATCGTATCGTCACAAAATGAAAAATGCATACATAGGTCATTCAACTAGAAATTATCTTGTTCAATCCCTTGAAACGAAACCAAATAGGAGTAAATCAAAATGGTCTAATCGAATTGTATCAAACTAAACCAATTGAATTGGACGGTTGATCGATCCAATTGAAGCAAGCTATAGCGAACTATGACATTCGCATCCTTTGAGTGTTGCGTGTAAACCCGAAAGCAACTCTCTCTCTCTCATTCTTACAATCACTCGAAAGGTCCTCACCACGATGTTGCAACTGCGTTCTAGTGCGTTGTAGATTCTTATCCAAGAAGGGTTGAAGGAGATGAACAAATGGAATAAAGAAATAATGAACTATCCAAACGTGAAAAATTAAGAAGATGGGTTGTTAACTAATAGAAGCTAGCACGCGATCTGACATCAAATTGCGAGTTTTTGGTGATCAATCACTAGAGTCAATGATGAAGTCAAACTCCGGAAAAAGTTGAGAGAAGCCTAGAGCGGAAGATGAAGAACGAGGGTTTATGAAGGTTTTTAGATCCAATTGGCTAGGGTTTGCATACCAAGTGTGCACAATCAACAATCACAAGACTATAGACAAGCCTAATCATGAGACCCATTGACAATCGTGAAACAGTTGATAAGCCATTTGTTATGTATTGAGAGAATTGAGCAACATCGATACACAATTGATGGCCGTAACGACTCTAACAATGAGCACGGCCGACGAGACAAATTCGTGATATCAAAATAGAGTCATCATTTTAGTGCTTCACCTATCATACCCTAACTCCACGAAACGAGATAATTCAATTGACTCCACTCCTACTTGTAATGGGATAAGTTCCCGACATTCTCCCACTCTATTATGTCAGACACTTTTTCAAATAAGTTTGGCTCGTGCATTCTCTGGAGAGGCATAAGACTGTGAAAGTGTCACAGTATCTACATAAGACGTCCCTAATTTTTAGGACAAATTTTCAACGATGGCCCGTAAATTTTAGATTAAATTACAATTATGCCCTTAATGTTTTGGGAAATTAAAAAGAAAACCGCGTTGCCGACTAAAATAGTGATGGTGACGATGAATGGGATTATGGGATGAAACGTATACACTTCAACAGTAAATTAAAATCCCTTTTGTAAATTATTAATAATTAATTTCATATTTCAAATACTTCACGCGCCATAGATTCACGCGCCTGCTGTCTCTTCGCTGTCTAACAATTAATTAAAACATTTTTCTTTTATTAAACAATTATTTTTAATTCCATTAAAAAAAAACAATGTTTTAAATTCCCTCTCTTCTATCTTTCCGACCCTACCACGGCGGCTTGTACAAATTTAATATGTGATTTTAATATTTTTTTTTATGAATGTTTATAGGACTCGAAAACCAGACTCACTTTTGTAAAATTAAAAATTTGGGTCGGTTCCAAGTTTAAATTTTTTTGTAGGGTCAGCTCGACCAATCCGACCATTCAAAAAACAGGGTCACAACCCAATCCAACCATATTTTTAAGTTTATTGTAAAAATTAAAAGAAAAAAAAATAGAAATGACACAGGTCGAGTTAAGAAAATCTTTTAGACCAACTCGAAATTTTGGGTTGGTTGGTTCGGTGACCTGAATTACCCAAATAAAGCTTCCAACCCAACTCTCTATTTTCGAGTTGAGTTGGGTTAGGTTCGATTTTTTTTTATATATATATAATTATTTCTAAACAATTATATTTATCACCATCAATCTTACATTAATAACTAGAATATCTTTCAACTTTTCGTTAGTTTTGGATGGAAACAGTTAATACTGTCTTTCAAAAATATCTTTCAACTTTACGTTAGTTTTAGATGGAGACAGTTAATACCGTGTTTCAAAAATATCTTTCAACTCTCCGATAGTTTTGGATGGAAACTATTAATTCTGTGTTTTTAAAATATCTTTCAACTTCCAGTTAGTTTTGGATGGAAACAGTGAATACTGTCTTTCAAAAACATCTTTCAACTTTCGGTTAATTTTGGATAGAAAATGTTAATACTGTATTTCAAAAATATCTTTCAACTCTCCGTTAGTTTTGGATGGAAACCGTTAATACTGTGTTTTAAAAATATCTTTCAACTTTCGGTTAGTTTAGGATGAAACGGTAATACTCTGTTTCAAAAATATCTTTCACTTTCAGTTAATTTGGGATGAAACTGTTAATATTTTGTTTCAAAAATATCATTAACTTTGAAGGGGTTTCAAAATTCCATTAAAAACTTAAAAAATATTCACTTTTTTTTTTTAATTAACTTCAAAAAAAAAAAAATTTACTTTTGGTGCCCGGACACAGCCTTTCCTGCATGAACATCCATAATTGATTCAGTGCCTGACAAGATCTTCTTTTTTAATAGCGGAATCACGACCATTATTTTTACTAAATTTTTTAATGACTCGACGAAAGTCTCGTAAAAACTCCGAAGATTGCTGATTTATTTAAAAAAAATATAAATGTAGTCGTTACAATGTATTATTTTAATTCAATTCCCTTCGACAAAAAAAAATTCACTATTGAAACCAAAATGTTACCAAATTCAAACTTTAATGTTTTTTTTTTTTTTTTTCGATTTGAGCTAGATTGAATTTTTTAAAAATCGAAAATTCCAGTCGATTAGCATGTTGACAGTTTTTTTTTTTTTTTTTATTTAACACAACCAACCCGAATAGAGGATTGCTACTCAACCCTATCTGACTATACTTTTAAGATTTTTACGAAAATTAAGGATATTTGACGTTTGTAACTGATGTTAATGATTCATTATGACTTGAAAATGTTTGATATTAACCCAACCTAACTTGAAAATAGATGGTTGGATTGGGTTGAGTTGTGAACTTTAGTCGGGTTGTTCGGGTTACCAGTCCAACTAATCCAATTGGTCCAAAAGATTTCTCAAATCCATCCCGACCCGTTTACTTTTGTAATTGGTTCATTAGTATTATAAATATTTTATTTCAACTTGCACCGTACACATAAATTTATAATAAAATTTAGTAATTATATAGGGAAAAAACGTACAATTGCAAGAACAAGTTGAAGGGTGGGAGAAGGTATAAGAAGTCAATAGTTGAAAATGAATAATATATACATTCAAATAAAATAAAAATGTCAATCAATATCAATTCTTTTTTAATGTTATACAAAAATTATACAAAATAAACATCAAAATTAGGTTTAAAAATTAAAAAGTGTGTTATTTAGGATTAAATAATCATTTATTTTATCTAAAAAAATTATTTTTAAAACTATTTGCATAATAATAATAATAATAATAATAAATATTTGTTGGAGCAAAATTCAAAATTTAAAATAAAATAGAATTTTTTTTAATGATTAGAGAATGATTTTTAATTTTTAAGGTATATACACAGGTTGAGTTGAAAAAATCTTTTAGACTAATCCAAAATTTTAGGTGAGTTGGGTTTGAAAAATCCTTTGGACATGTGATGTCCCGCATTAGTTGGTGAGTAGAACAAACCATGATTTATAAGGGTGTGGAAACCTTCCCTAGCAGACACGTTTTAAAGCATTGAGGGGAAGCTCGAAAGGGAAAGCCCAAAGAGAACAATATTTGCTAGCGGTGGATCTAGCCCATTACAAATGGTATCAGAGTCAGGTTCCGAACGATGTGCCATCCTTCTCGTTGTTTCCCGAAGGGGGGTAGACACAAGGTGGTGTGCCAGTAAGAATGTTGGGCCCCAAAGGGGGTGGATTTGGGGGCGGCCCCACATCGATTGGAGGAAGAAAAGAGTGCCAGCGAGGACGCTGGGCCCTGAAGGGGGGAGGATTGTGATGTCCCACATTGGTTGGGGAGAAGAACAAACCACCATTTTAAAGCCTTGAGGGGAACCCCGAAAGGGAAAGCTCAAAGAGGACAATATCTGCTAGTGGTGGATCTGGGTCGTTACAGAACCAATCCAAAATGTTGGGTTGGAAACCAGAGTAACCCTAATAGAGTTTACAATTCAATTCAACCCAATTATTCATATGTTACATAAATAACTAAAATATCATAAAATTTAAATATGGGGTGGATTTGGGGGCGGTCCCACATCGATTGGAGGAAGAAAAGAGTGTCAGCGAGGACGTTGGGTCTCAAAGGGCGGTGGACTGGGATGTCCCACATTAGTAATATGGGGTGGATTTGGGGCGGTCCCACATCGATTGGAGGAGGAAAAGAGTGTCAGCGAGGACGTTGGGTCTCGAAGGGGGGTGATCCCACATTATAATATGGGGTGGATTTGGGGCGGTCCCACATCGATTGGAGGAGGAAAAGAGTGTCAGCGAGGACGTTGGGTCTCGAAGGGGGGTGATCCCACATTATAATATGGGGTGGATTTGGGGCGGTCCCACATCGATTGGAGGAGGAAAAGAGTGTCAGCGAGGACGTTGGGTCTCGAAGGGGGGTGATCCCACATTATAATATGGGGTGGATTTGGGGCGGTCCCACATCGATTGGAGGAGGAAAAGAGTGTCAGCGAGGACGTTGGGTCTCGAAGGGGGGTGATCCCACATTATAATATGGGGTGGATTTGGGGCGGTCCCACATCGATTGGAGGAGGAAAAGAGTGTCAGCGAGGACGTTGGGTCTCGAAGGGGGGTGAACTGGGATGTCCCACATTAGTTGGGGAGGAGAACAAACCACCATTTTAAAGCCGTGAGAGGGAAAAGCTCAAAGAGGACCACATTAGTTGGGGAGGAGAACAAACCACCATTTTAAACCCCTGAGATGGAAAAGCTCAAAGAGGACAATATCTGCAAACCACCCTTTTAAAGCCCTGAGAGGGAAAAGCTCAAAGAGGACAATATCTGCTAGCGGTGGATCGGGATCGTTACAGGACCAATCCAAAATGTTGGGTTGGAAACCGGAGTAACCCTACCAGAGTTCACCATTCAATTCAATCCAATTGTTCGTATGTTTTATAAGTTATAAACTGTTTAGTATTTTTAATTTTTTTAGAAGTAACTTAGAGTTGGGTTAGGATGCAACCCTATTTTTGAGTAAGTGGGGTTAGTTAGGTTGACCTGTCAAAAAAAAAAATGTTCAACTCGTATCAGGTCATATGAACAACCCGCTTCACCCTCTCCTCCCGCTCCATGTTGTTGGTTTCAATTTTTTTAGTTTAACAATTGCCCATATTTATAAGTTACAGCACATCATTTAATCAGTTACAAATATTAATCTTTTTAAAGGAAAGATACAGTTAGGTTAAGATGTAATCCTATTTTACACTTAGTGGGGTTAGTACCCAACAAACATCCGTAAACTCCTAAACCAACTCAAAGTAGATATCAGGCTACATGAACACCAGTCGTATATGGGTTACACGAAAACAAAAAAAACCCTAAAGAAAACCAATGTTAATGAATCAAATCGCTTAGGTAAACGGAAAGAAATACGATTAGCAATAAGCATAAGCATCCCGCAAGAAAACGAAAGCCGGTCTTCTTGTTCCGTGAATTGAATGCGACCCAAACCTCACCCCTTCCGCCTACAAATACCCCAATGCTCCTCTTAACTTCCCTGCGCCTCTCTTCTCTTCCGCCTTCCTTCTGATTACTTCCCATTCAATCGAAAACAGGAATTCAGAAAATGGGTCGTCTTCGTTTCTTGCTATTCCCCTAAAATTTCCTGCGATTTCACGAGCTTAGCCGCCCCTTTGCTCAGAATTCGCTACAGGTATCACTGTCTAATGCGCTTTAATTTTGTTGATTCATACTGGCCGTTCGTTGATTTAATCCCGCCCCTATTCTGTGTTTTCGGCTTTGATTTTGCTGATTTTCGCTAGGTTTTGCCTCTTTCTCGCATTTGTTCTGTGAATTTCTTGAGATCGTAATTATGAACTTTTGCACTTTCCATTGACAGCATTGATAGTTCTTCTTCTGGGAATTTCACTTTTGGAGTTCTTTCTGTGTTTGGAGGGTTCGAGCTCTGAATCCCCTGTTTTCTTGTTGGTTTACGTTTTGTATTTCGATTATCATGTGAAGTTTCTTGTTGAATCCTGAAATATATGGTTTGAATCTCATATCTCATTCTATCTATCTTGATCAGGGTAATCTAGAATTTGGAGGATTAAATTTCTCCATGGTAAGCTTTGATTCATTAGGTAAATTATGTAAAAGGGTTATTATATAGTTTCTATATTGTGATACGATTTTGCTGGACTTTGTGTTCATTAGGGAGAAGCCCCAGCTTTCTTTGTTCATGATTTGAAGGAAGGATTTCGTAATGGGTTCGGTTTAAAATCGAAAGGTTGTGAAACAGCCACTGTCATCGGCGATAAAACAGTACGCTCGTTTAGTTGTATCGTATCGATTTTTATGAAGAAATTACCTCTACTAGTCTTGATTTTTGGATATGCTTTTAATAGTATCTTGTTGATGGAGGCTGTGACGACTCGTTGTTGTCGTTTCAAGTTCGAGTATTTGATCATTCCAAAGGATTGAAGTAAGTTTCTTCCCTGGCTATGCGATTAAGTCGTTGGGTTAAAGGTTTTCTAAGCTCTGGTGGGATTTCTAGGATCAATCCAGTTGTTTTGGGAACGGTACCAAACCCGTGTAAAGGGCATTCAGCAATCGCTTTGAATGAAGATCGCATCTTGTTTATTAAGGGCGGATCCGCCTTAGATGACTCTTTTTGGTTTCTTGAGGTTAGTCAGCTGAAATTATCGTGTTTCGGGGCGTTTGGTCTTGTTCTTATGATGTTTAATCTACTTGAATGTGAGTAGGTGGATACCCCATATGTTCAAGAACAAAGAAAGTCATTGGGTTGTGAAGTTGTTGCTTGGAGTAAAGGTGTGAGGGGAACTATCGAGAAGCCGATCGTTGTTAGCGGTCCGTCTGGTGTCGGTAAGGGTACTCTTATATCCATGCTAATGAAAGAGTTTCCATCTTTATTTGGATTCTCCGTTAGCCACACGACCCGTGCTCCGAGGAACATGGAGAAAGATGGCCTCCATTACCATTTTACGGAGCGTAGTGTTATGGAGAAGGACATAAAAGAAGGGAAATTCCTCGAGTTTGCTTCGGTTCATGGAAACCTCTATGGAACTAGTGTCGAGGCAGTCGAAGTGGTAGCAGATGCAGGAAAAGTATGCATTCAATCATGTTCTTATTCTTAGTTGAAACGAGTTTCGTGTCTGCAAACCTAAAACATTTGTTGTGTTTTTGTCCTGTAGAGATGCATTCTCGACATCGACGTTCAAGGTGCAAGGTCCGTGAGGGCTAGTTCCTTGGATGCAATATTCATCTTCATCTCTCCACCGTCAATGGCTGAACTCGAGAAGCGCCTTCGTGCTAGGTAAGTTAACAACAACTCCATTAATTTCCTCATTTAAAACGTGTTCCCTTCATTTTAACCGATCTGAATATGTATCGTTACACCCTCAGAGGAACCGAAACTGAAGAACAAATCCTAAAACGACTGCGAAATGCCGAGGCCGAGATCAAGCAAGGCGAATCGTCTGGTATATTTGATCATTTCTTGTTCAATGATAACCTTGAAGAGTGCTATGAGAGTTTGAAGGTAATGAAATTTTTGCTTTTGGTTTATGTTTTAGCTATCAGACTTCTCATCCTTTTGATATCATGAATTATTACAGAAACTTTTGGGGCTTGATGTGAGTGTTCATAGTTGCATTAAATCAGATTTGGACCTTCCTCCAATCGTTCATTCGGTATCGAGGATCGATAACAAAATTATAATAACCTACCGAACTTCAGACCTCGAGAATGAATCTCGGAAGATGTAAGTACTCGTAGTCGAGTCTCGATGATTTGAAATTTAGTGTGTTCAATGTGTTTATGTATATTATGTTCTTTTGGGGAGCAGGATTGTGTTGGATCTATCGTCGCTCAAAGGCGGAGCGCCTGGCCGGACAAGAGGGTTGGAGGCTTATGCTATCGACTCGGTTTCAAATGGCTCGAATATGATGAATCAGCCTAGCTAACAACTCGACTCGTCCACCCATGATTTACATTGCTAACATGCTCTACCCTTCTACAGATGATGGCAAAGAGAGAACGGTCTTACATTTCGAGACGACTTAACTAGTTTGATTTTTTCTGGTATTACGTTTTGTTTGGCGTTTTAAGTTTAGGAAGAGAAATGACTCGAAACAATGTCGAAAAGATCGATCGATTATTATTATTTAATACATTACATAGGCTGTGAGATGTGGTCTGTGTGATTTTTCTGCGGGGAATTGGCTCTCATCATTTATTCAACACTAATTATTGTTCCTTTCACTTCAAATTTGAAAGTCCCATTTTTCTTTTATGCTGTTGAATGGGTTTTCTGGGTTCTTGAACGATGTTCGGTTGAAACCGTTTCATTTAGGTTAAATTATAAGTTTAGTTTTTGAACGTAGCAGGTACATTATAAACTAACAGAAGAACGAGAAGGACGAATCCGATTATGTTCTATTGAAATGGGGTGAGAAAGTCGTGCTTCTTTCGGTCGGCTTTGGGTCTCTAAGGAAATTCTCGTGCACTCCCTAGGATAGTAGACTCTCTTCTTATCGTGTGGGAAAGGGTTTTAATAAATTATCTTGCTTGTAAAGAGAAAAGAACTAGGTAGTATCTCTAGCGGTTTCGTTTTGGGCAGACTAGTAGCTCGAGAAAAGTCGGATGATACAAGAAAAATAATTATACCTCCAAAATGTAGAGATTATATCAAATTAAACCCCTAAAGTTTAGGAGCGAATCATTTATTTATTTGGAATTATAAAAAAAATTGATTATAGAGATAGTTATTATGGTTGTGAATGAAGGGAATGAAATTGAGAAGAGAAAAGGGGCCCACCTCCATGTTGGCATAATGGAAGGCTGCAGATGCCAGCAAAGGAATTGTACTGTTCGCAAGTGGAGGTGTGGGGTTCACAACTGAAAACTGCTTTAACTGCCATTCATAACTCTATGCCCCCAACTCTCACTCAACCTTCTTTTCATTCATTTCAGCATTTTATTATTATTCTTTTAATAATTTTCACTTATGTATTTTCTTTCGTTCCAGAACACTCGAGAGAGTGATGAAGAGATTGATATATACCACATATTGACTAGTTTCTGTATCAGGTTCAGACGTCGAGATAGCCTTGAAATTCAACTACCTAGTTTACTAAATGAAGAAGACATGAACTCGAGTGCAATCTTATGGTTCATCTTGAAAGCTAAAATGCTCGCACTAGATGTGAGGTGCATTTGTAACGACTCGTGCCCATAATTCGAAATCAAGATTTAGCATTTGATGACTCTGACATTTTCCTATGTCTCTTGTGACATGGTCGCGTTACTTACTTCTCGTTTATTAGAGTGAAGGCTATGCACACAAACCAACACGAGCACATAAAAAAGATAAATAAAATAAATAATTAAAACCTATAAAAACAAAATAGATTAAAAAGAAAGTAAAATAAAAAAGAAAGTGGTAATGGGTTAGGAAGAGTTTATGATGAGCAGGTGGTGGCCCACATAATGGGGCTGCACCTGCAGGCTACAAGTGGTAAATAAGAACACATTGGAGCCAATAATAGGGTTCCGTGTAGGACCTACTTTCCCACATGACTTGGTCTCTCCTACAATTTTTTACCCTAATTAATGTTCCCTCCCTTCAACATTTAACATTTGATTCACTCTTAAATTTTCTTTTCCATTTCAAATAGTGTTCATTGTCTTAGTAAAATTTCGCATTTCTTCTTTTCGGGTTATGATGATAAAGAAAAAAGTGTTACGGTTCGAAAACAGTCGAAAAAGGTCACTATGTAACCCCATTTTCACAAAAAAATCTCTCCTCTCTCCAACATTCCTCGCGTCTAACAAACCCCTCCGTTATAATCTTTGGTCACCATAAAAGAAAGTTCTTCCCATATACTATACACTCTCCTCTTAAATCCATAGTTTACTTGATTGATTTCTGTGACTTAGAAATAAATTTTTATTAGTTTTTCTAAATTATGATAAAAAAAAAAAATATATTGTTTGGTCTCTATGTAGGTAGAAATTTTTCGTCATAAATGTGTTAAAAAAGGGCAAAGATCGATTAAAAATTGCAAAAAGTCCATTAGAATTAGGAAGGAAAAAAAAAAAAAAGAAAGTCCCAAAAAGGAGGAATCTTGAAGGGTTTCTACTTTGGATCCAAACCAATAGCTCGGATTCCAACCCTACGTGGAGCCTCAACAGGAACTAGGTCCGACCCATAGGCCCATGTCTGAACCTACCTAGGTTTGGGTTTCACTTCCTTGGGTGCAGCCCAACACATTTGTCAGTCGTGGCCCAATCCACAAGTATCTAATATGACGATCGTACTTCTTCAACCGTGCAGCGTCGTGATCTTGACACGCTTACGACAAGCCTTAAGGAGAACTAAAGCCCCATTCACATTTTTACCCGGCTTTATGGCTTCGTTGGCCTTTGGCGAGGTTTGCCTTCATGAACCGAACATAAGTTGTGCGGAATCTAAGCTTATTCGGCCATACACACCGCTCGTGTATGCATGTTCAATTGTTTGTTACTCTAACTGACTTGCCTTTAAACTTAGCCAAGTCATTTGGCTCGACCTTGCCTCTACCCTGGTCTCTCGTAAGCAATGTCGCATCTCATTGTCATCTCGATTCCCAACAACGCGATCCATGCATCGTGATGACATCCCATGTCTCGGGACAGTTCGATCATCTTGGCTTACTTGAACACATTCGTTGGGGGTTGACCCTTGTGTCAACAATCTCAACGAGACATCTTGAACATCCATCTATTGTGGTTCTCATCGGACATGAGACTCTCTCGTGTCCATGCTAAATCATTTACGACATCCGCTCTGGATAGCGGGTGCATAATCCAACCTCTGATACATGGATTGAGGGGCAATACTAGTACACCCCTGTCGTCTGGTATTGTCTTTGAAAGACCTTGTTTAAAGAAAGATGCCTGAGATGCTCATCCTACGATGTTCACACACGTTATGACACACGTATGTGCCACAAGGTAGCTCGCTTAGGTCACAGGGCCTAGGGATGGTGGAGAGTTGACACCATGCTTCCCCCTAAGGTACATTTTGAGGCATTTTCAATCTTCATCAAGTAGACATCATTTTGGTGAACGGTCATATGGTGTTGTGGAGCATCCGTCCGATGTTTGGTTGCCACAAAATTTGGCGAGTTTTCATATTTCATATGGACAGACTTGACTTTAGAATCACATGCCTAAGTTTCTTTTGGAACCTTGAATTTCGAGGCTAAGGCCCAAGGCCCTACCCGACCCTTCAACAAACCTATCTTTGGCCCTTTTGTCTACTCGTTGCCCTTATCTTGTTTGTGCCTCATTTTAGCTTCAATGCTCACACTATGTGGTGTGTTGGATGATGCACCGTCCTCCTTGTTGCATCATGACATTTGTCTAGGCCCTCGCATGGTGGGCACCACTTGAAGGTCGCCGTTTTGCTTGTTGCAACGTGAAGGTCACAACCTACTCCTTTCATAGTATGTTGTGGCATCTAGCCTCCTCCTTCATAAGCAACTTAGCCTAGCTTGCCCAGGACCCAAACCCATCCACACTTGACCCTGTTGAATAAAACTTTTTGTGGGAAACACTCACTCTGTGTTAACACAAATCAAGAATAGATTACAAGAAAATACATAAAATACTACTACACTTTGCTTTATTTGAGAGTAAATGGAATTTCTTTGGTTGAAAACTCTAGAGTGGAGGGATATTTAGGGAGGCTACACAATTTATTCATAAAATATCTAATCATTTATTACTAGAATACTTAAATCATTTTTTCTAAAATAATTATGTACCTTTATTATTAAAATACCTGAATCATTTTGCTAAAATATATAGACGATGGACTCTACAATTGTTGGGCTTGACCTTATTGGGCTAGTGATGATATTTTAACACTCCGCGTCAACACTAGTTCTCATTCACTGCACCATATTGAGCTGACAACGAAAACGAAAACTCTCATATTTAACAGTATTCAACCTTTTTGTAGACAAATATGCCACTTGGTCATCGATATTCTTCCTTCAAGAATTTTTCTCTAATAAATAAAATAGTAGTGCACCTCTACATGCTTTGTTCTAGCAAGATGTAACGACCCTATTTTCCTACTGAAATGGAGTCACTATCATATGCATGACATGCCATTTGTATGCGTATACATTTTTCATGACCCAAGTTTTAAATAAAAGATAAAAACTCAATAAGATTGATGCTATGGAACGACACTAAGTCTCTTCAACCGTTTTGTAGACAAATATGCCACTTGTTCATTAGTATTCTTCCTTCAAGAATTTTTCTCTAATAAATAAAATAGTAGTGCACATCTACCTGCTTTGTTCTAGCAAGATGTAACGGCCCTATTTTCCTACTGAAATAGAGTCACTACCATATGCATGACATGCCATTTTTATGCGTATACATTTTTCATGACCCAAGTTTTAAATAAAAGATAAAAATTCAATAAAATGGATTGATGCTATGGAACGACACAAGTCTCGCTTCTCCACCTCGACTAATGGACTTTCATGACCCATTTTTATGCATATACATTTTTCATGACCCAAGTTTTAAATAAAAGATAAAAATTCAGCACCTATTTTGTTATAATGAACTATTACCCAAATGCAGGGTATCGATCTATGTACCTATTGCATGCTAAGTGAGCGCTTTACCATCTAAGCAACATCCTCATATATAAATTCAAATAATTATGTAAAGAAAAATAAGTATATTATAATATTCAAAATTTGTTAATTTTGCTTCATAACATGATTTAAATCAAAATACATCGTGATCGAGGTAAGTGAACTTACTATTGATATGGTCGGATGACCATGTAAGAACTTCTAATTACATGAATTTTAATGAACATGATATGTGTTATGACCTGAGATTTATAGTAGAAATGTGATATTTATGATATATGAATGTAAATTATGGCATTATCATAATGTTAGAGGATGAAAACGTGCTAGCAAGGAGACAAATGATAATATTCCAAAAGAAAATTGTTATAATAATTCAATAATGAATTGTATTGTACACTCTTATTTGATAAGACCTAATGCATACGGTATGTCTACAAATTTTGGTGATATAACCACGAGGGAGAGGGATGATATGCCCCGGGAAGGTGTTGTTGCTGTAAAAACAAGAGAGAAGGAGAAAGAAGAACTCTTAAGAATGATAGATTAAGGGAAGAGATGGATGAGAGAGCTCAAAGTAAAAGAGAAAAGGACCACAACAAAACTTGATATCTCTCTAATTCTTTATTTTCTTTTCTTATTTTATTAATTTTGTATGATTAATGTTGATTACTCGGTTTAAATTAATTTGTGGAGGTCGGAGAGTTTTATATAGTTAAAACATGTGGATAATGTGATTTTAGTTTATCAAAGAGTTGTTATTAGTAAATTAAACAGAAAATTCTCAACGCTCTATTACTATTATTAGGATCCTTAAAGTTAATTGAACGGTTAGAAATAATTTTCTTTTAAGTCTTGTAGTGTTGTGAATAGAAATTAGAATGACTATGGAAGTAATCACCTGTGCTCGAAAAAAGGCTTGAAAATCTATTAAAAGGAGTCAAATTCAAGGTAAAGTTCAACCATTTATCTAATTAAGCTCTCTAGCCGAACCTTCCACATTTTTATTGATTTTTTCATTGTTCTTTGTTCTCGATAGTTATTACTACTCAAGCATATATATATATATATATATATATATATATATATATATTTTGATAGTTTACCCTTATTGAAACACAATTGGATTCACACTTATGACTCACTTAATTTTCAGCAACAAAAGTAATAAAAAATAGCTTCAATTCAGAATTTATAATTTACTTATTATTTGCTACTTGTGACTGTCTACACTTGTATTTATTTTGGTGAATTTTACACCATTTTATTATATACCGGCACGAGCGATTACTTGGGCTAAAAAGTTTTGAAAGTTTTTTTTTTTTTTTGCTTCAACTATGAGCCGGTTTACAACGTGAGCTTGGACATAAATCGGACAGCGAATTTCTTCTTCAACCTTGAGAATTTGCCTCCACGGCATCTCATGAATCTATGTAATACAACCACCAAAGCGCACCAAAAAAAATTTTAAAATTCGAAGGGATACCAAAGGGCATATCAGTAAACATCAAGCTCATGTTGAGGATGATTGGGGAGGGATATCGACATTGTTCGGAATGATCATTATAGGGATGAAAGAATAAAATGGAAGGATATATGGAGATGCAAGGTATTGATCCCCGTACTTCTCACATGCTAAGAAAGGACTCTACCATCTTAGCTACATCCCCATATATTGTTTCAAATAATTATGTAAAGAAAAAATAACCATATTATAGTATTCAAAATTTGTAAATTTTTCTTCCGACCATGTTTTAAATCAAAATAAATTGTGATGGAGGTAAGTGAACTTACTCTTGAAAGCTATAACGAATGACTTGTTATTGTATGTAGTAAGTGAACTTACTCTTGAAAGCTATAACGGATGACTTGTTATTGTATGTAGTAATGTAAGAATTTCTAATAATCTAAATTTTAAGGAATGATATGTGTTATGACCATGAGATTTTTAGTAGTATTGGGATGTTTATGATATATAGGTAAACTATGTCATGATTTTGTGATGTTAGTCCAATTGGGTATTAGTATTCAAGCGAGCTATGTGATAGAGCATCTCACTGTGAGGAAGGACTTGTGTTGGCCATATGAGATGAAACTACGAAGCTATTTTTGGTGAAGCAGTGAGGATTGTAAGGGTCTCGACAAGGTCAGGATACCTTCGAATGAGGATCAAATAGAGGGACATATCGAGGACTACTTTCAAGAGCTATCACGAGTAAAGAGAGATTATTGTTAAGTTCTTAGACTTAATCAATGCCTTGTAAAGGTTTAGGTTTAGAAAAACCGAATGTTCATGAGACTTTCTTGATATCATCATTATAGTCGTCCTTGATGATATACCAGTGTACACCAAGATGAAGTTAGTTAACAGGGAAAACTTGAGAGAAGTTATGAGCTCATCAATTGTAGGTCGAGTTCTTGAAGTGATGAGTTTGGTTGCTGGTAGTGTCCTTCTCCTATCACGTGGTATCAAGTTTGGGGATCAAAGGCGCACTAGAAGCTTAATTTGAGCTGTTTATATGGTTTCTAGTACATTGTGCGAAGTACATGTTGAAAGGCATGACACACTTTAATAGAAGAGAACCCTGTAGCTACTCTACATTGAGAAAGGACTAGTGACATAGTCCTAGTTCAAAGGTGTCTACTTAATGAAGTACTATCTAGTGGTAGTCAGGTTCAAGTATTAGGTAGCCTTTTGTGGATCGAAATAGGGTGCGAAGACGGTCGAGGAATATGATTTAGTGCCCAATGAACTAACAAGGTTTGCGTCAAGTATGATGAAGATGAACCACCTCATTGCATGCTCCAAGGATGAGATCTAGGATTGGAGATTGTCAAGACTTCTTCTAGTTACATAGAAACACTATGTGATGCTAGGAAGATGGACATATGCACTTGGATTATGGCCAATGGAACCTATGCGATGTTAATCACACCCTAACAGATGACAATGCTTAGGTAGTGATCTTTAAACTCTAGAAGGATAAAATGTCACAATGAGAGGCGGGGTCAGCTCTAGGAGCACTCTAGGAGTTAAAAAAATGTACATGGGCAAGGAACCCAAGGAAGTGTTCCGAAAAAGACTATATTTGATACGTCTTCATTATCCATAAGAGGATGTGTAGTGAACTGATGAGTTATGGCCGAGACAATGTAGAAACTTGGGCAAGAAAATTCGACAAGAGAATGTCCTACCTTTAGGAATCAGGCATAATCAACCTTACGAGAATGAATTTTTAACGCCCAAAAATCTAACGAGCACCTCAACAAATTTTATAGTCAGATAGAGATAAAGAGTCCAATGGAGTTTTCAATCTCTTCAGACCACGGTCTGCTCTAACAAGCCTCTGTGTTCCCGAAGACAAGAAACTCCTGAAATAGATTATTACTGAAGCTCATGATACATCTTTTACGTTCCACCCAGTAAGTACAAAGATGTATCAGGATCTGAAAGAATGTTATTGGTGGTCACGGATGAAAAAGAACATAGCAAATTTTATAAATCGATGCTTGACCTGCCAACAGGTGAAGGCTCTGAGACTACACCTAGCAGGATTGCTACAACCCTTGAATGTTCCTCCGTGGAAATGGGAAGCAGAATGTATGGATTTTATCTTGAGTTTTCCAAAGACCAAGTAGAGTTCTAAGGTGGTCTAGGTAGTTGTGGATAGATTAACCAAGACAACTAACTACATTCCAGACAAGACCACATATCAAGTGGATCGATGAACTCGGTTTATATTAGAGAGAAAGTATGCCTACACAAAGTGCCAGTCTCCATTGTGTCAGATCGAACACTAGATTCACCTCATAGTTTTGGAAAAATCTTCTAAAGGCGTTAAAAACGCATTTAAGATTTAGCACGACTTTCCACCCACAGACACATGAACATTTTGAAAGACTAAATTAGATCTTAGAGGACATGTTGTGAGCCTATGTCATTGATTTTTCTGGATGTTGCGACAAATATATACCTCTTATGGAATTTGCCTACAGTAACAGCTATCAAGCAACCATTCTAATTTCCCCATTCGAGGCACCGTATGGGAGTAGGTGCGACCATTCTAATTTGTCCATTCGAGGCACCATATGGGCATACGTGGCGTATTTCATGAGTCCACGCTGCAAAAGTACACCCTAGACCTTACCAATATGATAGAACATGAAATGCTTCGCCTTTTGATAAGATGAGGAATACAAACTTGGACACCAGGTTCACCTCATAGTTTTGGAAAAGTCTTCCAAAGGCGTTTAAGTTTAAGATTTCATGTTCACCAGGTTCACGCTGCAAAAACGCATTTAAGATTTAGCACAACTTTCCACCCATAGAAAGTCTTCCAAAGGCGTTTAAGTTTAAGATTTCATGTTCACCAGGTTCACGCTGCAAAAACGCATTTAAGATTTAGCACAACTTTCCACCCATAGACGCATGAACATACTGAAAGACATGTTGCGAGCCTATGTCATTGATTTCTCTTATATAATTTCCCCATTCGAGGCACTGTCCCAAGATTCATACGACCTTGAAAGAGCTGTCCCGTGGCATATTTCACGAGTCCATCTTGCGAAAGTACACCCCAGACCCTACCAATATGATAGAACTTGAAATGCTTTGCCTTTCGATGGGAAATGCAAACTTTTGGGACGAAAGGTTGTGACACTTCACAAGCTTATGTATTTGTTGATGCAGAGGGTATCGATCTCGTACCTCTCGGCATGCTAAAGCAAGTGCTCTACCCCATCTGAGCTACATCCCCACATTTAGTACACCCAAGATCCTACCAATGTGATAGAACATGAAATGTTTCAGCTTATGTATTCAAACTTATAAAGTGTATTTGGAGATGCGGGGTATTGATCCCCATACCTCTCGCATGCTAAGCGAACGCTCTACCATCTGAGCTACATCCCCACATTTAGTACACCTAAGACCCTACCAATGTGATAGAACATGAAATATTTCACTTTTTAAAGTTTCGGGGGGAGAATTTGTAACACCCGAACCACAATAAGAAATTAAAAACAAACTTCTCAATAGTTGTGACACTTCAGCTTATGTATTCAAACTTATAAAGTGTATTTGGAGATGCGGGGTATCGATCCCCGTACCTCTCGCATGCTAAGCGAGCGCTCTACCATCTGAGCTACATCCCCACATTTAGTACACCCAAGACCCTATCAATGTGATAGATCATAAAAGGCTTCGCCTAAGATAGGAATGCCAACTTTTGGGGACGAAAGTTTGAGGGGAGATTTTATAACACTTCGGATTATGTATTCAGACTTATAAAGTTTATTGGAGATGCAGGATATCGATCCCCATACCTCTCGCATACTAAGCGAGCTCTCTACCATCTAAGCTACATTCCCACATTTAGCACACCCAAGACCCTACCAATGTGATAGAACATGAATGCTTCGCCTATGGTAAGATAAGAATGCCAACTTTTGGGAACGAAAATCTAAGGGGAGAATTTGTAACACCTAACCCCAACAAGAAATTAAAACAAACTTCTTAATGGTTGTGATACTTCGGCTTATGTATTTAGACTTATAAAGTTTATTGGAGATGCAGGGGGACGATCCCCGTACCTCTTGCATGCTAAGCGAGCATTCTACCATCTACTACACCCCAAACCCTACCATTGTAATAGAACATCCCCTCGCATGCTAAGCGAGCGTTCTACCATCTACTATACCCCAAATCCTACCAATGTAATATAACATGAAATGCTTCGCCTTCGATAAGATGAGGAATGTCAACTTTTGGGGACAAAAGTTTGAGGGGAGAATTTGTAACACCCGAACCCCAACAAGAAATTAAAACAATCTTCTTAATGGTTGTGATACTTCGGCTTCTAAAGTGTATTGGAGATGCGAGGTATACCGTCCTGAAATACATCCCCACATTTAGTACACCTAAGATCCTACCAATGTGACAGAACATGAAATGCTTTAAAATCTTTTATACTAGGTAATCTAGTATCCTTATGCATGAAGATAATCAATTCGGTCGTTGTGGTCAGACTCTATTATGAATTTCTGACCACATTCTCCATAGGGCCCTCTTATCTCTTCCTTCTCTGAGCTCTGGTTATAGAAGAAGGAATCGAGAAGAAAGTATCAGCAACAACAGGTTTTATTACAGGACAGCTCATGATGTTCATATCGATCTATTATGCGCCTCTGCATCTAGCATTGGGTAGACCTCATACAATAACTGTCCTAGCTCTACCGTATCTTTTGTTTCATTTCTCATCTAGCATTGGGTAGACCTCATACAATAACTGTCCTAGCTCTACCGTATCTTTTGTTTCATTTCTCAATAACTGTCCTTGTCCTAGCTCTACCGTAACTTTTGTTTCATTTCTCAATAACTGTCCTTGTCCTAGCTCTACCGTATCTTTTGTTTCATTTCTTCTGGAACAATCACAAACACTTTTTCACTTTTTTCGGTAAGATTCTTTTGTTTATCTTTTGTTTCATTTCTTATGGAACAGTCACAAACACTTTTTCACTTTTTTCGGTAAGATGAGTTATGCCAACTTTTTGGAACAAAAGTTTCTAAGAGGGGGAGAATTTGTAACACCCTGTTTCATTTCTCAATAACTGTCCTTGTCCTAGCTCTACCGTATCTTTTGTTTCATTTCTTCTGGAACAATCACAAACACTTTTTCACTTTTTTCGGTAAGATTCTTTTGTTTATCTTTTGTTTCATTTCTTATGGAACAATCACAAACACTTTTTCACTTTTTTCGGTAAGATGAGTTATGCCAACTTTTTGGAACAAAAGTTTCTAAGAGGGGGAGAATTTGTAACACCCGAACCCCAACAAGAAATTACATAATGGTTGTGATACTTAGATCCCTATAAAGTGTATTGGAGATGCTGGTTGTGATACTTAGATCCCTATAAAGTGTATTGGAGATGCAGGGTATCGATCCCTATAGCTCTCGTATGTTAAGCGAGCGCTCTACTATCTGAGCTACATCCCCAAATTTAGTACACCACAGACCCTACCAATGTGATAGAACATGGAATGCTTCGCCTTCAGTAAGATGAGGAATGCCAACTTTTGGGGATGAAAGTTTCTTAAGGGATAATTTGTAACACTCGAATCCCAACAAGAAATTAAAACAAACTTCTTAATAGTTGTGATACTTCGGCTTATGTATGAGGGATATTGATCCCCATACCTCTCACATGCTAAGCGAGCGCTCTACCATCTGAGTTACATCCTCACATTTAGTAAACCACCGACCCTACCAATGTGATTGAACATGAAATGCTTCGCCTTCAGTAAGATCTGACTCACAAGGAGAAACCTGTAAGAATTTTGGCCCGTGACACTAGGAATTTTGGCCTGTGACACTAGGCACTTGCGCAACAAGGAGATTTCCTTCATAAAATTCTAATGGAGTAACCATCGTGATGAGGAGACAACCTGAAAAACGAGAATAAGACATGAGGAATGCCAACTTTTGGGGACAAAAGTTTCTGAGGGAAGAATTTGTAACACCCGAACCCCAACAAGAAATTAAAACAAACTTCTTAATGGTAGTGATACTTCGACATATGTATTCAGACCTATAAAGTGTGTATTGGAGATGCAGGTCCCCGTACCTCTCGCATGCTAAGCGAGTGCTCTACCATCTAAGCTACATCCCCACATTTAATTTCTTATAATTAGGTAAAGTTAAAATAAGTATATTATAATACCCAAAATAATAATAATAATAATAATTTTGCTTCAGACCATGATTTAAATCGAAATACATCGTGATCGAAGTATGTGAACCTACTATTGTAAATTATAAGCTAGGTCGGAAGACTTTGTTATTGTATGTATAGTAATGTAAGAATTGATTTTTAAAATATCATCACTATCCCAATCGAGTTAAACTCAACCTTGTATGTTAGGAAAATGACTTAGAAATTTTAGGAATAAATTTAGGAAAGTGATTTAGAAATTTTAGGAATAAATTTAGGAAAATGATTTAGGAATTTTATGAATAAATTTAGAAGAATGATTTACGAATTTTAGGAATAAATGTAATAAAATGATTTAGATAGTTTAGTAAAAACATTTGAGAAATTTTAGGAATAGATTGTCTATCATCTAGTATAAATACCCCTCCACCCTACTTAGTTCATCATCCCAAGAAATCTAAAGCAATACAAAGTAGTAGTATTCTACAGAATGTCTTGTATTCTCTTCTTGATTGATGTTAATAAAGAGTGCGAGTGTTTCCCACAGAGAGTTGTGTTCAACAATCTGGTATCAAAGGAGGTTAATTTAAGTTGTTGATCTCTTGGAATTCTTAGTATGCTCTGTGGTTGCAACTCTGTCTGATCTTCCACATCAGAAACGATTTCTTGAGATTATTTGTGTGTGAGTTTCTTTTGTGTCATGAGTAGTCTGTGACTCTGCAAGTCTTGTGTCGAGAGAGCTTGTATGGTATTACTGAGGTATAGCCAACACGATGGGTGATTTTCAAATCGTTGGAGGAATCAAGAAAATCAACAACAAGAACTACAATACGTGGGCAACATGCATGATGTCCTATTTACAAGAACATGATTTTGAGAGATCGTTGGTAGGTGCGAAACTACGCCGCCAGAGGAGGATACTAACGACGCCTTGTGCAAATGGAGAATCAAAGTATACAAAGCAATGTTTGCTTTGAAGACCACAATCGGAGAAGAGATGTTAGAGCATATTTGGGATAACAAGACACCAATAAAAGCATGGGACACGTTCGTGATGTTGTTCTCAAAGAAGAACAATACGAGACTATAAAGTATGCAATTCGAGAAGATCAAATGAAGAGGATCATTATCCATGGATTGCAACCATCACTTGTAGAGTTCGAAAATTTGTTAGCCAGCCAAGAAGCCATGGCTAAACAAATGGGAGACATCACATTGAATGGCAAAGAAGAAGCACTCTACACAAGTGAAAGTCGAAGCAATAATAGGTCGTCTACCAAACATGAATGCAATGGTGACAAAAGAAGAAATCACCAAGGAACTGCACAACCAGGGAGAGCTCAGAAGAACGATTACAATAACTCTCAAAGGAAGAGATTTGAAGGATTTGCTACAATTGCAGGAAGAAGGGCCACATGTCCAGAGATTGTTAGTCGAAGAAAAAATCTGTCGAAAGCAATGTGGCATCCTTCAATATGGAGATGGAGAAGGAATGGGATGCAGAGGTACTATGTCTCATAGAAGAAGACGAGCTAGCGCTCATGGCGATGATGAGAGAATGTATCGATTATGAGGATGACTAGATCATTGATTCAAGATGCTCAAACCACATGACTAATAATCACAGTGGTGCAATGGAAGCAGGGTGCCCTCAGACAAAGAAGTATTACAAGACTTAGACAACATTGAAGAAATTCTTCTACAGAAGATGGGGGAGCAAACCGAATAAATTCTTCTACAGAACACAGGGGAGAAAACTAAAGAAATTCTTCTACAGAACAAGGGGGAGCAAACTAAAGAGATTCTTCCACAGAAGACGGGGGAGCAAACTGTACACATTTGATTAATTACTGATGTGCTTGAAGATCCAAGTGACATTGATGTTGGTGAGCAAGAAGTGACTCAACCAAGCGAACCTAGTGAAAATGAAATGACACCTCAACAACTCAGACGGTCAGAAATAATCCTAAAGCCAAATCTAGAGCATGTCAACGCAGTAGAAGACGAAGTTAATGAGCCAGAGACATATGAAGAAGCATCACAAAACTCAGCTTGGCAGAAAGCGATGGAGGAAGAAATTATTAAATAAAAGCTATGGCCCTCCTTAAATTTAATTGTTTTGACCTTTCAAAGTTCTGAATTTACGCTAATGAAAAAGCGTAAATTCAGCCACCCATTTTTTACTAACTTTAGGCGAAGTTTTAGCCCATTTTTTTTCTATTTTTGTAATTATGTTTGTTATTTAAAGAATTCAACTGATGATAAATAAAACATCGAGTCTTCAGCAAATCTCTCCCTCTCTCCTTTTACTTCCGCTATTTTTTCTTTCGAAGAAACCTTCCTTCGGCTAGTTTTTCGTCGACGTTTTCCTCCGAATTGCCAGAGTCAACAAGTGGTATCAGAGCCCGGTTGAAGCGATCGGTGGTATATCATTACAGAAGAGCCAATCTTATCAACAGTCAAGTTGAATAGCTCAAGTGGTTAGAGCATCGACCTAACAACACACAGGTCTCAGGGTTCGAGTAGAAGAAAATGCAAAGCGTGAAAACACACACATCGTGGGGTCCATCCAGTGTAGGCTCACTCACTCCTCCATGCCGTCGTCGTGTGCCGGCATCTCCATCACCGCCACAAAGAGGTCGACGCCATGATGACGGGCGTCGAGTTGTCGTTGAGTAAGTGATCAGGGAGACAACAACTGTCATCGTTCAGTACCCGATGCTGACAAGGTCCAACTACAACGAGTGGGCCTTGTTGATGCGCGTCAACCTACAGAGACGCAAGGGTTATGGCACGCGCTGTCGAGCCAGAGGAAGGAGAAACGATCGAGTATCGGGAGGGTCGACTGGCGTTCGCCGCCATACTTACGGTCTGTGTCCCCAGAGATGCTGGCGTCTCTCTCCACCAAGCGTACCGAACAATCGGCCTAGAAGGGAATCAAATCCCGTTGGGTTCGTCGATGATTTTTCAATGCGGATCACGGGGCTCGCCAACATCATCACCACTCTCGGTGGCTGCATCAGCAAGATAGAAATCGTGAAGAAGATGTTGCAGGTCGTCCCCGATCACATCGAGCAAGTCGCAATTTCAATCGAGACATTGCTTGACATGAATGACCTAACAGTGGAAGAGGTGACCGGAAGACTGCGTAACATAAATGACTTGCACGTCTAAAGCTCCGCGATAACACGAGCGAGAGCAATGGGCCCTCAGGAAGCCATGGAAGTCCCACGGGCACACGCGCGAAAAAGATGGGGATCAAAAGAAGGAGTCGATCGATGGCAGGCCGATCCAGTGCTCGAACTGTAGAAAAAGAGGTCACCTAAACAAGAATTGCTGGAGCAAGCTTAGGAATAAGGAGAAGGTCGAGAAGGCCTATGTGGCTCAATCCGAGGAGGACGAGCCAGCTCTCTTCATGGTAAGTGCATACGTCCCCAATTTCGATTCCAAATCCACAGAGGTGGAGGTAATCGACGACGACGTCGAACCCGAGGAAGAGCTCCAGCTGGGCGTAGCCAAAGCAGCACTAGCCCATTCAACTGAAGGAGGAGCGGGTGTTCACTCAGATCGGTAAGAGGAACGAGTAGCACGAGCACTGATGATGGATCCTCGACACATGGGCATCAAACCATATGACCGAGGCTAGATTTGCATTCTCCGAGCTCGACTCAGGGATTCTCAAGACGGTGAAATTTTGCGACGGCTCCGTCGTTGAGATCGAAGGGCGCAACACCATCCTGTTCGTCAGCAAGGAAGGTGAGCACCGCAAGCTGACCAACGTCTACTTCATCCCGAGGCACAAGGCTAACCTTGTAAGCCTGGGTCAACTCGATGAGGCAGGCTGCTTCATGTCCATCGAGCACGGGCTACTCAAAATCTACGATGATCGACGACAGCTGCTCACGCAGGTTCGGCGCACGACAAACCGTCTTTACATCCTGAAGTTAGAGATAGAGCAACCTGTCAGCCTCTCGACCAAGACCGAAGAGGTATCTTGGAGGTAGCACGCAAGGTACGGGCACTTAAACTTTCCTGCTTTAGAAAAGCTACAGAAGGAGGAGATGGTGCACGGTTTGCCGGCAATCAAAGGCGTGAACAAGCTGTGCGATGGGTGCCTCATCGGCAAATAGAGGCGCACACCCTTTCCGTATCGAACATCCTACCGTGCCAATGAGCCGTTGGAGCTTGTACATGGCAATATCTGCGGGCCCATCAAGCCGGCGACTCCAGGCGGTAAAGAGTCTCTTCCCCCTGTTAGTCAAAGATAAAAGCCGCTTCATGTGGCTGACCTTGCTACAAGCGAAAAGTGAGGCAGTAGAGGCGGTTAAGCGCATTAAAGCGCGAGCGGAGGCCGAATGTGAGAAGAAGATGCGAGTGCTGCGCACAAATCGAGGCGGAGAATTCACCTCGGCAAGTTTTGGTAAGTACTGCGACGAGTTTGGCATACAACGACACCTAATGGCGCCCTACTCCCCCCAAAAAAATGGAGTAGTGGAGCGCCAAAATCAGACCATCGTCGGGACAGCGAAGTCATTGCTGGTGACAGCCGGGATGCCTGGGAGATTCTGGGGAGAGGCGGTAATGACGGCCGTCTATCTCCTCAATCGATCACCAACCCGAAGCCTCGACGGGAAGACGCCATATGAGGCCTGGTACAATAAAAAGCCAGCTGTACATCATCTCCACGTGTTCGACTGCATCGCATACATGAAGGTAACGCGTCCCCACCTCGCCAAGCTCGATCCAGGGGGCTAAAGGTCATCTTCATCGGCTATGAACCCGAGAGCAAGGCGTACAGACTCTATGATCCTGTAGGGGGCGAGCTCACGTATCTCAAGATGTCATCTTCGATGAAGGCACTTCTGGCAGTGGAACGACGTGCTCGAGGTAGACCACAACTCAAATCAATTCATGGTGGAGTACCTCGTCACTGAGCCGGAAGAAGGAGGAGCCTAGCATCAGAAACCGTCACCGCCGCCAGTAGGTGCACCCCCTGAACCAGTGGAGTTCGCAACACCATGGACTGCGGATTCGACGTTGGATGTAGATCACGATGATGATCTGGTGGCTAGGTACTAGAGGATGGACGACCTAGTGGGAGAAGGTGATCCACCTAGACTGGCAGCGCGCGAGCTCAAAGAAGTGACCGAACTGCATGCCATAAGTGCAGATGAACCGAACACCTTGGCCGAAGCAAAAAGAAACCTGTGCTAGCTGAAGGCAATGTAGGAGGAGATGACATCCATCACCGAGAACCAGACGTGGAGTCTGGAGGATATGCCGCCGGGACACCGAGCCATAGGGCTCAAATGGGTCTTCAAACTGAAGTGCAACGAAAAAGGAGAAGTTGTGAAGCACAAGGCTCGTCTAGTGGCGAAGGGCTACGTCTAGAAGCAAAGAGTGGACTTCGAAGAGGTATTTGTGCCGGTGGCAAAGTTAGAATCCGTTCGTCTTTTGCTGGCAATTGTGGCACATTACTCTTGGGAGGTTCACCATATGGACGTGAAGTCCGCTTTCCTTAACAGAGAGCTAAATGAGACTGTCTACGTCCAACAACCACCTGGCTTCCTAGACAACGACAACCCCGGTAAGGTACTGCGCCTGCAGAAGGCACTCTACGGGCTTCGACAAGCCCCACGAGACTGGAATGCAAAGCTCGACAGTACCCTACTATCACTAAAATTCAAGCGTTGTGCCTCTCAGCATGGCATGTACACGCACGACCATGGCAAGCATCGACTGATCTTGGGAGTGTACGTCGACAACCTCATAATCACTGGAGGCGACGTGGAAGTCCTCGAAAGGTTCAAGAATGAGATGTCAAAGAACTTCGAGATGAGCGATCTCGGCGTGCTCAGCTACTACCTCGGCATCGAAGTGCAACAGAATTCTACCGGCATCTCCATCTGCTAAAGTGCGTACGCGAAGAAGCTACTGGACACAACTAGGCTCGTGACAGTAATCCTACAAGGACGCCAATGGAGGCCTGACTCCAACTAAGGAAGGCCGACATTACGACGACAGTCGACTCCACCAATTACCGCAGCATTGTCGGGAGTCTGCGCTATCTGGTAAACACTCGTCCTGATCTTGCTTATTCTGTTGGATATGTGAGTAGGTTTATGGAAGCACCTAGGGAGAAGCATCTAGTGGGTGTCAAGCGCATCCTGCGCTATGTAGCCGAAACCAGAGGCTGGAGTGTAAGATACTGCGCAAGGAGAGGAAAGGAGAAACTCAAGCTGGTCGGCTACAGTGATAGTGACATGGCCGGTGACGTTGAAGATCGTAAGAGCACCAGCAGAATGATCTACTTCCTCTCAGGCGGCGCGATCTACTGGCAATCAACAAAACAGAAGGTAGTTGCTTTGTCTTCCTGCGAAGCAGAATACATCGCCGCTTCGATGGCAGCAACACAGGGGGTCTGGCTTGCGCAACTAATGGAAGAACTCATCGAGAGAGAAAGCGATCCATCAATGCTATACGTGGACAACAAAGCTACGATCTCCTTGATCAAAAATCCAGTTTTGCACAACCGGAGCAAGCACATAGAAATCAGATTCCACTACATTCAAGAATGTGCAGATCGAGGGCTCATCAAGATTGATTTCATCCGAACAGAGGAACAACTTAGAGACATTTTCACCAAGTCCCTGGCGCGAGTAAAATTTGAAGAACTACACTCAAAGATCAGAGTTCAAATAATAAGATAGATATAGCACAGCTTTTAGAAGGAGATTATTAAATAAAAGCTATGGTCCTCCTTAAATTTAGTTGTTTTGACCTTTCAAAGTTTTGAATTCACGCTAATGAAAAAGCGTAAATTCAGCCGGCCATTTTTGGCTAACTTTGGGCGAAGTTTTAGCCCACTTTTTTCTATTTTTGTAATTATGTTTGTTATTTAAAGAATTCAACTGATGAGAAATAAAACATCGAGTCTTCAGCAAATCTCTCCCTCACTCCTTTTACTTCCGCTATTTTTTCTTTCGAAGAAACCTTTCTTCGGCCAGTTTTTCGTCGACGTTTTCCTCCGAATTGCCAGAGTCAACAGAAATTATAGCCCTAGAGCAAAATCAAACTTGGGAACTAATACCAAGACTAGAATATGCCAAATCCATCTCTTGCAAGTGAACTTACAAAATAATGTGTCTCTCGGATGGATCAATAGAAAGATACAAGACTCAATATGTAGCTCGAGGGTTCTCTAAAGAATATGGACTAGACTATGATGAAACGTTTGGTCCAGTGGTGAAGATAACTATCATACAGGTTCCTCTAGTACTTGTGGTAAATAAAGATTGAAAATTATGGCATATGAATATGAAGAATGCTTTCTTGAACGGTGAGTTAAATAGGGAGTTCTACATGAACCAACTGAAGAAATTTGAAAATGAAGTTGGAGTTATGTCAGTACATGCGAAGTCTGAAGAAGCCTCCTTTGGATGTGGCTCAATGGATCTTGAGATATGTCAAACAATATCGGATACTCGTAGGTCAAGCACCGGGTATGTGTTCAAGCTCAGTTCGAGACAATTTTTTGGTGTAGCAAAAGACAACCAACAGTATCATTGTCTATTTGAGAAGTAGAGTACAAAGCAGTGACTGGAGCAGCTTAGGAAAGTATGTTGCTGAAACTTTTGATTGAAGATTGGCACCAGAAAATTGACTATCCAATACCACTTCATTGCGACAACCAATCTGCGATTTGCCTAGCAGAAAATTCAGTGTTTCATGCTAGAACAAAGTATGTGGAGGTACACTACCATTTCATTAAAGAAAAAGTCCTGAAAGAATAAATCGAGACGCAGCAGATCAAGACAGATGACCAAATGACAGACTTGTTTACAAAAGGGCTGAACACTGGCAAACATGAGAGTTTTCACGGTTAGCTCAACATGGTGCAATGAATGAGAACTAGTGCTGAGGGGTAGTGTTAAAATATCATCACTAGCCCAATAAAGTTAAACTCAACCTTGTCCGTTAGGAAATTGATTTAGAAATTTTAGGAATAAATTTAGGAAAATAATTTAGGAATTTTAAGAATAAAGTTAGTAAAATGATTTAGATACTTTAGTAAAAACCTTGAAAATTTTAGGAATAAATTGTCTATCATACAAATACTCCTCCACCCTACTTAGTTTATCATCCCAATAAATCTCAAGTAATACGTATTCTCTTCTCGATTGGTGTTAATAAAGAGTGCGAGTGTTTTCCACAGAGTTATGTTCAATAATGATATGTGTTGTAACCCTGATATTTATACTAGAATTGTGTTGGTTTATGGTAATATGTATGTAAATTATGTCAGGATTATGAGATGTCAGTCTTTAAGGTTAGATTATGAAAACATGTTAGCAATAAGAGAAATGATAATATTCCAAGAGGAAATTGTTACAAAAATTATATTATGAGTTGAATTGTACCTTCCTATTTGATAGGGCCTTATGGCCTCATGCATATGTATGTCCACTGGAAATAAATTTTACAAATCATGGTGATATGCCTAGATGATATGCTCCCCAATATTTTCGTCACTATATTATCACAACTATAATCCACAAACTCGGCGATATGTCCAACTTTATTTTAAGTGGCAATATGGTCAAGATATGATGATATGGCCAATAGAAGTAAGTTATGAAGGATAGGTCCTAACATATAAGCAATTTGTTTACATTTTCTGACCCAATAGTCTTGATGTTTAATAATATTCAAATTCTTTTAAAAATATTTTATTTTCAAATAAGAACAAGGACAGACAAGGAGAATGATGGCGTCTAGCGTAGAACCATAGGGTTCGAATACATTTATCTTTCGTTACACTCATTAATCATTCTAAATGCAAAAATTTATATTTTCTTTGTTTTAAATAGGTTGACTTGTGAGGATCCCAAATAAAATATTTGAATTGTCTATTTTATTATATTTCTAACAAAATATTAGTCTTATGTTTGAATGATCTGGGTTTTAGTATTAAATTTTCTACGGTAGATTGGACCCTAAAATATCCCACCTATGATTTGAAATTTATTTTGGACCCTAAAATATTGAGATCCTTGAGGCAAAGGTTGAGGGAGCAAAGGTTAGAATGATAGAACAGAATATACAACAAGAGACTTTGGAGCCTCATCGAATCCGGAGTTTGAAAATGCACCAATGATAACTAATGTAGAGATACTCCCTACTAATGTTATTCATTTAATAGATGACAGGGAAAGAGCAATCATAACAAATGCACACCCAATTATGGAAGAGCTAAATTTGTGCATTATCAGACCGGAATGCAAGCTACTACTTTTAAGCTAAAGCTTGTGATGTTTCAAATGCTACAAACCATTGGGAAATTTCATGGACTACCGTCAAAAGATTCCCACCTACATCTAAAGTCAATTTATGGAGTTAGTGACTTGTTCAAATTTCAAGGAGTCGATAAAGACGTGATTAGACCGAGCTTATTCCCTTATTCTTTTAGGAATGATGTTAAATCATGATTGAGTATCTTAACACCGAGAGCAATTGATTCTTCAAATTTTCTAGGAGATAAATTTTTATCAAGTATTTTCCACCCACAAGAAATTTACGGTTGATAAATGAAGCTATTGCTTTTCAGCAATTTGATGATGAAACGTTAAATGAAGCTTGGGATAGGTTCAAGAAGATGCTTAGAAAGTGTCCTCACCATGAACTACCCATTGTATTCAAATGGAAACTTTCTACAATGAACTGAATATTGCCATTAAACAAGTGGTAGATGCTTCCGCTAATGGAGCTATCTTGTCAAAGACGTCCAGTGAAGCTTATGAGATACTAGAAAGAATAGCATCGAACAAATTCTCAATGGGCTGATGTGAAAAGGAATCTAGGAAAGAAGACCCAAGGAGTACTTGAAGTTGATATTTTGACATCTATCAACGCTCAATTATCTTTAGTGACTAATATTCTATAGGCTCTAGCACTGGGACAAGACTCAATGACTAAAACATCAATCCAAGCGACAACTGTAAACGCGTAGTTGAATCTTGTGTATTGTGGAGAAAAACATCGTTTTGACCATTGTCCAATTAATCCATCTTTTGTTTTTTAGGTGGGAAATCAAGTTAATCAAGGAAAGAAGAAAAGAACCCATTCTCAAACCCTTATAACCTCGTATGGAGAAACCATCCAAACTTCTCATGGACGGAACAAAACTCGTACAGTTAATAAATGTCACCTAAGGCAAATTACCCTCCATATTTTGGACTACAAAATTAAATGGCATATGGTCATCAACAAGCCAATACCAAAGCAAAAGAAACTAGTCAAGCTTAGCACATAAAAGGGTCATCTCTTGAGAGTTTAATGAAGGAATATATGGTCAAGAACGATGTTGTAATACATAGTCAACAAGCATCTTTACGAAATATGGAAGTTCAATTAGGTCAATTAACTATCGAGTTAAGAAATAGACCTCTTTGAAAACTACCAGCAGATACCAAAATGTCAAAAAGAGAGGTAAGAAACAATGTCAAGAAATATAATTGAGAAATGTGAAAAAAAAAATCCCTAACATGGGAGGTGAAATTAAACAAAATAGCAACCGTCACTCCCAAGAGACAGCTGATATACAATCTAGAGAGGAGAAAAATGTTCAATAGGAGTAGAGGAAAAATTATGCAGAAGCAGTAAAATTATGCAAAAGCAGAAAAATCTCTGAAAACGTAAGTAGCATACAGTAATCGAGAAGTGAGCAAAGTGTATACCCCAATACCTCATTTCCAACCGAGAATAAAAGGGAAGAAGGAGGAAGCCTACGTCGAGAAGTTCGTGGATATCTTTTAAGGAAATTCATATAAATTTACCACTAGCACAATTATGTCAAATTCTTAAAGGATACTCTCACCCACCGAAGAAAATTTAATGAATTCAAGGTGGTAGAGTGGAATGGAGAGTGTAGTGAAATATTAAAAAAAAAAAAAACAAAATCTCTTTAAATGAGAAAGTCCCTGGCTCATTCATAATTCCTATATGAATGGGAGGGAAGGAGATAGGCCGAACATTATGTGACTTGAGATCAAACATTAATCTAATGTCTCTATCTATTTACAAAAAGTTAGGTATTGGTGACCTAGATAAACTACAAACCACCCTTCAATTAGAAGATCAATCTTTCACTCATCTAGAAGGTAAGATCGAAGATATCTTAATTCAAGTATACAAGTTCATATTTCCAGCAGATTTTGTCATTTTTTATTATGAAACGAACCATGGTATACCAATTATTTTGGGGAGACCATTTTTAGAAATGGGAAGAAGATTGGAAGATGTTCACCAACTCTAATGTTGAGAATGAATGATCAATAAATAGAATTTAATGACAGCAACCAACCTTAGACCATTTTCCCAACAAGAAAAAAATAACTAAGAGCTTTCACACGTCAAACTACTTCCAAGAATGATTCCACACCCACTTAAATGTTCAGTGAGGGCAATAACTAGTTTAAGTTTGAGAGTACTTAAAACAATTCTATCACCTCATACATATTGGAAAAAAATAAATAAATATCCAAACTTGAGACCACTCTATCTTAAACCAAAAGCTTGTTGAAGCTAATAATAGAGTAGAGTTTGAATGAGTTTGAATGGGTTGAATGAGTTACTGCTCAAGAGAAGGAGGAGGTGGATTCAATTTCGTCCACACAAATCTCAACCAACTCCAGGAATCCCCCAATAAAAGGACCTCCCTCCCCGTCATTCAAATCACTCCTCCTCTCAATCTCACTTCAGTTTTCTGTTGTCACCAACAACTGGTATCAGAGCAATCTTGCAGCAGCAAAAAAATGACAGCAGAAAAACAAGTTGAGAGCTACGTTCAGCCCTCCATCCCGAGGTTCGATGGTCACTATGATCATTGGGCAATGTTGATGGAAAATTTTCTCAGATCAAAGGAGTTCTTTGATATGGTGGAGACGGGTTATGAAGAGCCAAATGAAGGCGAGGTACTCTCAGCTGGTCAACAGCAACTGTTGGCAGCATCGAAGCTGAAGGACCTGAAGGTCAAGAACTATTTATTTCAGTCCATTGACAGGACTATCTTGGAAACAATGCTTCAGAAGAAGACATCCAAGGAAATTTGGGATTCTATGAGGAGGAAGTATCAAGGCTCAACGAGAGTAAAACGTGCTCAACTACAAGCCGTCAGAAGAGACTTTGAAATTCTCCAAATGCAAAAGGGAGAAATGGTGAATGATTATATTGGCAAGGTTATAAGTCTTGCAAGTAAAATGAGGATGCATGGTGGTTCAATCACGGAGGTTGCGGTCGTAGAAAAGATTTTGCGATCACTAACTCCAAAGTTCGATTACATTGTATGTTCTATCGAAGAAGCAAACAATGTCGAAGAGATGCAAATAGATGAACTCCAAAGCTCCCTGTTAGTACATGAGCAGAGGCTCAATCGTACAAGTGCAATAGAGGAGATGACAGCCTTAAAAATATCCACACCAGGTGAATCTTCAAGCCCTAGAGGTAGAGGGCAAAGAAGAGGCAGAGGTCGTGGGAGAGGCAGTCGAGAAAGAAGTGGAGATGTTGGCAGGTCAGTAGACCTAGCCAGAAATGATTATGAAAACAAAGGCAAGAGACACTTTGACAAGTCCAAGGTGGAATGCTACAGATGTGGACGCCTTGGACATTACAAAAATGAATGCTATACCAGGCTTCAAAAGGAGAAAAGAGATCAATCCAATTTTGTGGAGAGAAGAAGAAGAAACATTATTAATGTCATTCCATGCTATGAAGGTTGCAGATCAAGGTGTATGGGTCGTAGACTCTGGATGCAGCAATCATATGACAGGTTGTAAGGAATTCTTCTCAACTCTAGATGAAAATTTTCATACTACGGTTTCTCTTGGCAACAATTCAACTCTCCAAGTGATGGGGAAAGGAACCGTAGATATCAAGACTAGAAATGGCTTTGTAGAGTCTATTTCTAATGTATTCTACATCCCTGATCTGAAAGCCAACTTACTTAGTATCGGTCAGTTACAAGAAAAGGGGTATGTGATCACATTCCAAAATGATGAATGTGAAATTTATGACTCCAAAAGAGGATCGATTGCTAAGATGAAGATGACCACCAACCGTCTATATCCGTTGACGTTAAATATCGTTGCCAAAAGTTTGATGGTGAAGAAAGAAGATACCACCTGGCTTTGGCATTTTAGGTATGGTCATCTACACTTCAAAGGATTAAAGACGTTGTCCTCAAAGAAGATGGTAACTGGGTTGCCAGATATTACTCCACCAACGGAAATTTGCGAGAGCTGTGTAGTAGCAAAACATGAAAGAAACTCTTTTCCATCTGGAAAATCAAGAAGAGCTCAAGCAATTTTGGAGTTGATTCATTCGGACATATGTGGTCCCATCTCTCCAGCATCAAATGGTAACAAGAAATATTTCATGACCCTCATCGATGATTTTAGTCGAAAAACATGGACTTATTTCTTGCACGCCAAATCAGAAGCCTTTGATTGCTTCAAAAGGTTTTGTGCTACTATGAAGACGGAAACTGGAAGAAGAGTCAAGGCTTTAAGAACTGACAGAGGTGGAGAATTCTGCTCGAACGAGTTTATTCAATTTTGTGAAGAAAAGGGCATACGGAGGCAGTTAACAACAGCATATACACCACAACAAAATGGTGTGGCCGAAAGGAAAAACAGGACCATTCTCAACATGGTTCGAAGTTTACTAAATAAAGGAGAAGTCCCGAAAGAATTCTGGCCAGAAGCTGTCGTGTGGTCCATTCACATTCTCAACTGGAGTCCTACCTTTTCTGTTAGAGATATGACTCCACAAGAAGCATGGAGTGGAAGAAAACCTGCAGTAGACCACTTTAGAATCTTTGGGTGCATAGCATATGCACACGTTCCTGATGAGAAAAGGAAGAAACTTGAAGACAAGAGTTTGAAGTGTGTGTTCCTTGGAGTAAGCGAGACCTCTAAGGCGTACAAGCTCTATGATCCTTTGACAAAGAAGGTGGTGATAAGTCGTGATGTAGTCTTTGATGAAAAAAAGACTTGGACATGGGAAGAAAAGATCACTGTGAATCAGCAGATTCCTGTAGATCTTGAAGAAGGACAAACTGAAGCCCCGATTCAGCCTCACTTTGAGCATGGAGAGAGCTCATCACAAGCTCAACAAGAAGAACCAGTAGAAGAAGATCATGATCATAATCAAAGACATCCAAGAACAAGAAAGAGACCAAACTGGATGATTGATTATGAGATGGACTATGAATCAAGTGATAGTGGTTATTTTGCATTCTTTATGGATAGTGATCCAATTGTCTATGAAGAAGCAGTAAAGGAGAAGAAATGGAAGGAAGCTATGGATAGTGAAATCAAATCCATAGAGAAGAACAAGACGTGGGAGCTCACTGATCTTCCTAGAGGGCAGAAAACAATCGGAGTAAAATGGGTTTTCAAAACCAAGTTGAATGAAAACGGTGAGGTGGATAAGTACAAGGCGCGACTTGTTGCAAAAGGATACAAGCAAAAGTATGGAATTGATTATAAGGAGGTATTTGCACCAGTGGCACGTCAAGACACTATCAGGCTCATAATTTCTATTGCAGCACAGAAATCTTGGCCTATATATCAACTTGATGTGAAATCGGCCTTCTTACATGGAGAGCTTCAAGAAGAAGTATATGTGGAGCAACCAGAAGGTTTTGTTCAAAAAGGCAAAGAGGAACAAGTATACAAGTTGAAGAAAGCTTTGTACGGTTTGAAGCAAGCTCCGAGGGCATGGTACAGTCGCATTGATTCTCATTTTGAAAAGATGGGATTCACTAAATGCCCGTATGAACATACGTTGTATGTGAAAACTGAAAAGGGAGGTAACATTATCATTATTTGCTTATACGTTGATGATTTAATATTTACTGGCAATAATGAAGAAATGTTTGAATTTTTTAAGAAGAGCATGATGAAGGAATTTGAAATGACGGATCTTGGCTTGATGAGATATTTTCTTGGAGTAGAAGTTACTCAAACTCCCGCAGGTAACTTTATCTGTCAGAAGAAGTATGCTCAAGAATTACTTGAAAGGTTTAAATTGGATGAGCGCACCTTTGGAACTCCATCAGAATTGGGTTTAAAGTTGCACAAGGATATTGACTGGCGAGAGGTTGATAATAGGTACTTCAAACAAATTGTGGGAAGTTTGATGTACCTAACTTCAACAAGACCAGACATCATGTATGCGGTTAGTATGATAAGTCGTTACATGGAGCATCCAACGGAAAAACATCTCAATGCAGCAAGAAGGATACTTCGTTATGTGAGAGGAACCTTTGATTTGGGGGTATTCTACAAGAAAGGAGATGATCCGAAGATGGTTGGCTATACAGATAGTGACTATGCAGGTGATATAGACGATCGTAAAAGTACTTCAGGAAGTATTTTCATGATGAGTTCAGGAGCTATTTGCTGGTCTTCAAAGAAGCAACCTATTGTAACACTCTCAACTACAGAAGCAGAATTTGTGGCAGCAGCAGCATGCTCGTGCCAATCAATTTGGTTAAGAAAAATGCTTGAAATTCTTAATCAGAAGCAACCAGGTACGACGGTTATATATTGTGATAATATGTCAACTATTAAGTTGTCTAAAAATCCTGTGTTGCATGGAAGGAGCAAGCACATCGATGTTCGATTTCATTTCTTGCGTGATTTGTGTAAAGAAGGCATTATTGAACTCAACTTTTGCCGAAGTGATGAACAAATCGCAGATCTATTCACAAAGCCCTTGAAACAACCATTGTTCGAGAAGCTTAGAAGAAAAATGGGAATGTGCAGAATCCAAGATGTATATCAAGATGACGAAGTGAAGTCCTAAACTGATTTCCGCAGAATTCAGTTTAAGGGAGGGTGTTGAAGCTAATAATAGAGTAGAGTTTGAATGAGTTTGAATGGGTTGAATGAGTTACTGCTGAAGAGAAGGAGGAGGTGGATTCAATTTCGTCCACACAAATCTC
Organism: Cucurbita moschata; assembly: GCF_002738365.1. NCBI lineage: Eukaryota > Viridiplantae > Streptophyta > Magnoliopsida > Cucurbitales > Cucurbitaceae > Cucurbita > Cucurbita moschata. The sequence goes on from NW_019268565.1 coordinate 946,203, forward strand.
AACCAACTCCAGGAATCCCCCAATAAAAGGACCTCCCTCCCCGTCATTCAAATCACTCCTCCTCTCAATCTCACTTCAGTTTTCTGTTGTCACCAACAAAGCTTGACTCTCAATACTATAAAAGAAAGCAAACAAGTTGCCTCGATTGCTTATTGGCAGATAATCTGCATCATAAATGGTGGTGTCTAAAACAAAGGTAATGAGGATGAAAAAATGGAGCTATCCTTATTGTTTACATAAGTTACATTTATATGAGGTTATGCTAAAACTTTAAGATGTCAAGAAAAGAGAGTCAAGCTAAGATACGACTAAGATCGAGTTTCGTGGTACCAACTCTTGTTGGAGCAAAGTCTAGAGTGTTTGCTAATCAAAGATAGCAAAACAAGGTCAAAAATTCTCCGTACCTCTTGCATGCTAACCAAGCGCTCTACCATTTGAGCTACATTCCCACGTGTATAATTGAATAGTTAGATAAACATAAAACAAATATATTATAACATTCAACAACTTTCCATTGGTCAAAAACTCTAGACTCTTAAAAATGTTTTGAGATCCTTTATATATTAGAGCCAGTTTAGTGAGAGGTAAAATACTAGTAGAGCATATTAACATTTGGTTTTACTCTTTTTAGCTCATTTTATAGAAAAGTTATTCATATGATTCCATGACCCAAACAACTCTACTATTCAATTGGCATTATAAGAATTGAGTAAGGACGTTTGATTTTTATTTTTCGATTTAGATTATTTTGAATTCTTGAAAAACTAAAAATTTGAGAGTTGGGTTAACATACCAACCCAAAAATATGTTTATAACTCAATCCTAACATACTTCCAATGTTTTTATGTAAATTAAGAATATTTGACATGACTGAGGTTATTAATACAATGTGACTAGTAAATATTGGATTTTGAATTTAATAAGATTTTAGTTATTAATGTAAAAACCTATGGGGGACAAATAGATTTTTTTTTTAAATAATAAAAAAAGAAGGAACACCCGAACCATCCAACCCAACTCGAAAATAGAGAATTGAGTTGTATTGTGAATCCTAGTCGGGTCATTCGAGTCACCTTCCTAACTAACTCAAAATTTTGGACGGGTCAAAAAAAATTTCAATTCAATCCAACTCATGTACCCCTATTAAAATCAGTTGGAAAATTTTGCGGTTCCTCATCTTCTCATCTCACCCGTTTCCGAGTCAAAACATACTTCTAATTATAATTCAATCATTATAAGTTCTTGATTTCTATACTTTTTCTAATATTTGATATCATAAACTTTTTGAAACCTCCACATTTCTATCGACATTTACACATTTGAACTTCCGACTTTAAAAGAAAAAAGTATATCTAATTATTAAGGTAGACAGGTACTAATGTGTATATTCTGAGTTCATCTTCCGAAGTACCGAAAGAAATGGGAGAAGCTGTTTTCGAACCCTTACCTCTTAGCCGATCATATATATGCAGATAGATGTAGTTCGGAACCTTGATAGCAATTGCTGGACATGTTGCTGCCTTTGCCATCATCAGCCATTGAAGCTATAGGTTCTACCGTCTTCTTCTTGCTCACGAAACGGCCTCTGCAGCCCCTTTCCCTTCTCATGGCGTGTAGGTGTCTCGACTCGTGAAGATAGGGCTGCGTACTCGCACATATTAGTTACACAACAAACGATAAGTTCGAGATTTATATATATAATTGGGAAGCTGTGAGTTGGTTGTTTCATTACCTTTTTTTGTGATCTAGATATCTTGTTTAAGACCTCGGCCTTGGCTCGGGATTGTCGTCGACGTAGTATTCCATGGTACTGTTTGGCATTCACGTAAACAGGTTCTTCGGCCATTGCTAGAGGCAAAGTCATTCTGGTATATTCTGAATTATGCTGTGTAACAACCAACCTTTAGGCTTTCATAGCATCAAAATATCAAATTCAGCTACAAAATGGATCATGGGGTCGTAAAATAAGTGGTTTAGGTTGGTTTTGACCTTCGATCATCCTATGGCTATCTAAAGGGGGAAAACTGTTAAACAAACACGACTCTCCACAAGTATATGATATTGTCCACTTTGAGCATAAGTTTTCATGGTTTTGCTTTGTGCTTCTCCAAAAAGCCTCAATTATAAACACATGATCTTCCACTAAATTAACCAACGTGGGACTCACTCCCAATAATCCTCAACAATCCTCCCCTCGAATAAAGTATCCACTATAAGCCTCCCCTGAGGCTTATGGAGCTCTCAAATAGCCTCCTTATAGGCATAGTAAAAAAATGACCAAGACTCCGAAAGAAAAAGGAGTCGAGCCTCGATTAAGGGGAGGCGTCCACATTGTTCGAGGGGAGGTGTTGGATGATGAAAGTCCCACGTCGGCTAATTTAGGGAATGGTCATGGGTTTATAATGAAGGAATACTCTCTCCATTGGCATGAGCTTTTTGGAAGCTCTTATACTCAAAGTGGACAATATCATACCATTGTGGAGAGTCGTGATTCCTAACAAAAACACTAATAATTACACTAACAATTCTTAGCTTATATATGTTAATAATTTCTCATAGAAATGTTTTACGATTAATAATATCTGCTATCGATACTCTATGATTAATAATCTGAATAAAGTTTGAAAAATCATGCACAAGTCAAGGTTATTGACTCACCGTTTATATACATGTAAATAATCGAATTTTCTCAATATAGGAACGAAGAGAAAACGAAAACATTATCAGATACTCGTACCAATGTTTGGAATCCAAATGGAGGCATTAGTTGTCCATAGTAAACGTCGTTGTATTGGTAGGATGTAGCTGTTGTCTGTTATAAATGGAAACGATTAGTATTTTATTTTTAGAGATAGAGAGGACCATTGAAAGGGTAACAACCTCATAAGTAGAAGCGTGATAGTGTTCATTATTCATCAACGGAAGAACAATGGATGCATCTTTACTCTGACGTGCTACTATTGATTCTCCATCTGCTCATATCAAAACTTATCAGGAAAGCTCGACTCTATTTCCACTTCCTATTTCATTCTTTATTTTTATAAATTTTTCTATTTATTTTTGTAGAGATTGTAACATAGATTTCTTAGAATTAGGTTTCTAGGGGAAATTTATCTCAATTGCATATATATTTTAAAAAATACTCCTTTGAAGTATACTTTATAATTTTCATTTAAAAAATATAAAATATCTTCTTAAAATAAAAAATATTTTATAAGGGAAAAATATAATATAATATACTAAGGAAATATATATAAAAGGTTCAAGTCTACCGGTCTATTAGAACGCCTCAGTTGCATACATCACTGTACTTCCATTTGACACCTATCGTGATGATAAATGACTCATATATATATATATATATATATATATATATATATATATATATATATATATATATATATATATATATATATATATATATATATATATA
>NW_019268565.1:950477-1016032 GCF_002738365.1 Cucurbita moschata
ATATATATATATATATATATATATATATATATATATATATATATATATATATATATATATATATATATATATATATATATATATATATATAATGAAAGTGAGAGGATGCAGGATCGGGCAAGGATGGAGGCGGGGTTGAGGCCGAGGTCAGAGACAAATAATGTAATCCCCATCTCGACCCTATTTAGCTAATGGTTGAAAATTCTCTTCTTAATCCCTCTTTCATTCCCAATTCAAAGAAAGATTCTCCGCCCCTGTTCGAGTCAAGTTCCCATAAAGCCTCAGTCTTACGAGTTAAACGAACATCTCTATTATAACATTAGGTGATAGGTAAGGTCTCAAATCTCCATTTCCATTACTCATTTTCATTGGTATTAACGATAAAGTAAAATCAATTTTAATAGATAGATAACAAGATTGAATTTTTTAAAATATCACGAACAAAATTTAAAAAACAAAAAAACAGAATAAACTTGATGGAATCATCAAGTAAAACATGTATTTAAACCTTACATGGAGGTGGAGTCATAGTTTCTTGCACTTCCTTGGTGCTTCTATTGGGCTGTGGCCCATTGTCAACCAACCCGTTGGGCCAAACCCAATTTACTTTGTCTTCCTTTGAGATGGCGATAGTCGTGGGAGCACCTAACCACCATGAAGGTTGAAAATTGTAACCATCGGGATGGTATCTGTAATCTGTTTTAGAGCTCATCATTTGTAGTCTTCTCTAAAGAACCAAATGAAAAAACAAAACAAAAAACGTCAAAATTTAAAAAAAAAATAGAAAAAAATAACCGTATAAATACTACTTGGTATCATACTTTTGACTTCTAGTTTATTTTGATCCTCGAAATTTATGAACGTGACCATTTTAAACTTTCTAAGAGTGCCCAAACCAAAATTAACGATTTTTAATTAATTGATGCTTAAGGTTAATATTATTTATCCTTCTAATTTATTTTTCTCAAATGATAATATTATTTATAGCAAAAACATTGGGTTATATATAGATCCATATTAATCCATGCATGCACACATACATACATACATATTTTTTTTCTTTTTTTCTTTTCTTTTTCTAGAACTACAAACCAAATAAGAATCAAAAGTAAGCAAGCAAATCAAATCAAAGCAAAGCAATAAATGATAAGATCAGTGTTTGGAAGCCAAGAAAATGGAGAGATTATGAAAAAGAAAGTGAATTTTGTAAACCCAACTGATACCCATTTACCAAATACACTTAAAAGAGAGAAATAGAGAGAGAGAGAGAGAGAGAGAGAGAGAGAGAGAACTCACAGTGTAGAGAGAGAGGAGTGTTTGGGAGGTGAGAAAATTCTGGATTTCCAAGGAAAATGATATTGTTTATATAAGAGAGAGAGAGAGAGAGAGAGAGTGAGAGAGGGGAGTGTTTGGGAGGTGAGAAAATTCTAGATTTCAAGGAAAGAAAATTTTCTTGGGAGAGAAAGAGATTGAAATTGTAATAATGTGAAAGAGAAAGGGATTAATAGTGAAGGAGACGTCTTAATCTTGCTCCCCATTTAATCTTTTTTTAGGTCTATTATTGAAAGTTAAGGTAAAAATACTATTTTAGCCTTATACATTTAATCTTAAAAGTTATCTTGTCCGAGTAAACATTGGGTAGCGAAGCACAGAGTAAACCCACCTCCAGATGAGTGTTCTTCTATTCCAACTTCCCAGAGCCTCCGATAGCACAGCCGAGATAGAGATAAGTTTTTTGTCATGTGGGCATGGAGCGATAAAAGTTTCGAGAATTCAAGAGATGGTCACGACAAGATGATTTGTTTATCATCATAATAGGTCTTGAGTATTAATTGAAAGCTATCATGCATGGGCGTAACGTTTAATGTGTAAAGATTAAATCATGTACAAGTAAAGCTTTATAACTCACATGTTGGGAGGAGACTCACGTTGCCTACTTAAGAATTAACTGGGAGATCATGGATTTAAAAGTAAGGAATATTATTTTCGGGTATGAACCTTTTGAAAAAACCAAAATCAAAGCCATAAAAACTTATGCTGAATGTGAACAATATCATACCATTGTGGAGGTCCTTTGATAAACAATCCCTACAAAGGAAGTAAGATTTGAATTACCTTGTTGATCAAATATCTCGAGGCAAGAACACTAGATTGATATTCGAATCACTCCACAAACAAGATCAAATTACCTTCATGATCAAATATCTTAAGACACGAACACAGACCTTTGAGATGTGACACCCGAGTAAAAGAATGTTGCACGAATAAACTAAGATCACATATAAATAAGAGTGATTCTGAGAATAGTATAATTAAGAAAGATTTACGATATACCAATAAAGTGCACCTTTCTTTTCGGTGACTCAGTCATGAAAACTCCATAGTTAAGCGTGTCTTACTTAGAGCAATTGTATGTTAGATAATTTCTTAAAAATTTTCTTATAATACATGTGAGTGAGGACAAAACATGTTAGAATAACTCGTGTTAGTTTGTGAGGATAATCTTTATTCTTAGATGCAATGAGTAAGTAACGTGACTATGTCGCAGGGTTAATATTGGGCTCATCAGGTACCGAATCCAAATTCTGAATCCTAAACATGGATTGTTGCATTGAAATTCCTGGTCGTTTTATTTTTTTCAAAAGTCCGATTGTTATAAACATTGCGAGAAGATGTAAACTACCTGACTTTTGAAACATGATTTGACCGTTATTACTTAAATGCTATAAATGTTTTTTTGTGAAGTGTCCTTGTTTTTATCTCTTTTCTTTTTTAATGACACTTCTAGTGTCTAAAAAATCATTGTTAAATTCATTGGCTCTCATCTCACTAAGAGATTCATTAATCATGAACTTACTTATTTTAGTCTTAAATCTTACCTTTCCAAGAATGAGATTGAAACAAATAAAATGTAATTTCATACCCAAAAAATATACACATGTTCAACAAGGATTTCACATTAATTTGAGAGAGAAACGAATGTCAGTGAGGATGTGGGGTACCAGGCAGTGTATCAGCGAGGATGTTGGGCCTCGAAGGAAAGTGAATTTTGAGATCTTACATCGATTGGAGAGGGAAACGAAGCATTTTTTATATAAGGGTGTGAAAACCTCTATTTAGTAGATGTTTTAAAATTTTTTAGGGGAAGCTCCAAAGAAAAAGCCCAAAGAGGACAGTATGTGCTACTAGTGGGCTTGGGTCGTTACACATTGTGTGTTGATACATGCTCCCATTGTGATCTCCATGTTCCCGAGCCTCAAAATATCTTCATTGGCCCTTCAAAAGTCTTCTCAAAACTCTCTGAAATGCACAGAAAATGGTCTTGGGATTAAACTATCGAAAATGGTCTTAGGATTAAACTATTGAAAAAGTGTCCTCAAAGAGAGTTGAGTTGTGTTAAGGAATGACCCATGATGTCGAGTAAGGTGTAATTTCTCGAAGTCGTAGTCTCGAGGTCGTAACTCAATCTCAAACAAGAATAATTGAAATATTTATAAATTAATTTGTGTGAAGGGACGAAAATACTTGGCCATTTATTTTAACAATTTTGAGAATAATAAAATTTAAAAGGAATGTCAGGAATGATTATGGAGGACAAAATTGTAATTTGAACAAAAAAGAAACATGAGTAACTGGGACCCACCAACTCCACGTGGTCCTAAGTTATAAACTTTAACGGAGGAGAAGGCGCCGTCAGCGCAGGTCTCCATAAAGGGTGTTATACACGTGTCCTAATCGTCAACAAGTGGGGCCCACTGAGGATCTAACTTCCAAAGGGTAAATTATTGGAAGCTTTGGATGCCAACGCTCATCCTCACCTTCCCCTCCACGTGGTGTCTTCTAGAAGCTTTGGAAAATCTCTCTTGAATATTCTTTTTTATTTTTTTTTTCCTATTTCACTTTTTCTTCGTAGGATTCAATAATTCCATCAATAAGTGTCTAACAAAAACTATAAATTTTGTAGATTTTTTTTTTTATTTTTTTGAAAACTAAAAATATTTTATTTCAAACATGAAATCAATACAACTATGTTATTGCTTGAATTATAGATAAATATGTTTTTTTAAATAATAAAAAAAAACTGACAACTCAATCCAGCCCAACTCGAAGCTAGAGGATTGAATTTAATTAGGCTGTAAACTTTATTTGAATTACTCAGTCACCCATCCAACCAATCTATTGATCCAAACAAGAAAATTAAACTCAATCTAATCGAATCAATATAACTCTAACAAAAATATATTACTGATCTCCAAATTTTTTTTATTAAAAAAAATAGAAAAGATCTCTCACTTGTAAATAACATATTACACAACAAAAGAAGAAGAAGAAGGAAGAAGAAGAAGAAAAAAAAAAGAAAAAAAAAACCAATAGTAATTTGGTTCACATATCCATAGAGCTAAAAAAAAAAAGAGAGAAGTTTGTAAAGCTAGATTACATCAATTAAATCCAACCCATGTTTCCATTGGACCTATCTTCTTCTCTTATTTGATATCACCACGATTCGTTCTTGATATCACTATTTTTTTTTTTTTTTCTCTTCTTTGATCTTATCTTTTCATATATAATATCACCACGATTTGTAACGACCTTAATTTGTACATATTTAGAATCGTTATTAACGTCTCATGCTCATCTCTAATGCGGAAATATAATTCTTAAAATGAACATCATTTATAACATAAACTTCGAAAACGCTTAAAACAACTTTTTCTCTTGAAAACATAGTTATGGTATTACGTGTTTAAATATGAAATACTGAAATTTAGAGAAAATAAAAAAAAAATACAAAATAATACTTAAATTTAGAGAAAAAAAAATACAAAATAATTTAAAACAATGAAATGCAAAACAACCTATCTACCCTGTGCACGTGTCATAGTCTCTGCTCGCGATGTCGCCGTCCTCCGTACAGGTGGGTCTTGCCTTGACCTGAAAAATGATGTGACACATTGTAACAGCGTCAAGCCCACTACTAGCAGATATTGTCCTCTTTGGGTTCTCCGTTTCGGGCTTCCCCTCAAGGCTTTAAAACGTGTTTGCAAGGGAAAGGTTTCCACATCCTTATAAAGGGTATTTCGTTCTCCACCCCAACCAATGTGGGACTCTCACACACACGGCCTGAGTATTTCAAAGAATACTGAGTAAGTGGCCCCACTATAGGGGTCATGCAAATGCAAACACATGCAATCATGATTTAGGGACCTATCTCTAACATTATAGGGGTGGTCTCCAGTCTTGACAAATTGGATGTGTAGTACTTCCCTATACACAACTCACACCTGCGAGTGTGAATCCTCAGGGTGCTCGTACACCCCCTGGACCCTCTGATTAAGCTAATCTATAGCGGAAGGTTAGTATGACTACAAGTTAACTAGTTTAAATCATTAGGAGTAAGTTTAAATTATTTTATGCTTAAATTATTATGAGTAAGTCTAAAATATTTTATGCAAAACTAGGTGAGATGATTCCGGTTAAGGATATTTAGTGAGAATGTCTGTTTAATCCACCCCACCTAAATGGTGCGAAAGTTATCTATTTATAATCAAATAAATTATAAAGATATGGAAAAATTAATAAATGAAAATAACAATAAATGGAAAAATACTTATGGTAAGAAGGCAAATATAGATATTTGCCTTATAATAAAATATCAAAGATGATATATATGATAAACTATAATTTAGTACTAAATATCCTTAACACCTCCCGCAAGCTGAGCGTCAGATTTGAACGAACGTGAAGCTTGGATATGAAAAATTCAAAGAGAGGTCGAGAAACACTTTTCGTGAAGATGTCGACAACCTGGTTTGGAGGAGGTGTAGAAGAACACTTTCTTAGCCATCGAAAACTGCAGAGGGATCATCGCTCAGCGGCGATGCTGCCTTGGCTTCGGCGAGAATATGTCTAACCCATGAAGAGGGATCGTCGCTCAGCAATGATTTTGCCTTGGCTCCAGTGAGAATATGTCTAACCCAAGAAGTAGGAGGGAAAACCTAGAGCAAGGAACAAAGACAGTGTTGAAGTTGGAAGAGTTGCCACAATGGGCGAAGGAGCCAATTTTGGCGAGAAGGACGACGACGACTTGGTTGGAGAAGAGGCCAGTGCGATGCCCAGATTCCAAAAATAAATCTCTGCAAAAGGTCGATGGACTTATCGAGATTCCGTACATTTTCAAAGAGAACGCTGACGAGGATCTTGAGATTAAGGTTTCTGTGAAGGCTGAAGGGAAGGCTGAAGGGAAGACTGGGAAGAAAATGAAAGAAGTTATGTTGGTTGAGGGAAAACCAATTTTGTTGGAAAAGGTGAGGTTGTATGTGAGTATGGCAAAAGGTGATTTGGAGGTCAAAAGGGTGGAGCCAAAGAGTAATCAATCGGCTCCACATGTGGCAGTCATGGAGACGGCCCCTGCAGGGTCAAAGCTAGCAGTGGTGGTGGAGAAGAACAATAGAGGTTTCAAAAGCCATTAAAAAGAAAGGATCAGGGTTGCTAAACTGAAAAGGCTCTGATACCATTGAGAATGTTTGCGTAATCCACATCACCTATATGGTGTGAAAGTTATTTATTTATAATCAAATAAATTACAATGATGTGTAAAGAACAATAAATGGAAAAATACTTATGGTAAGAAGGCAAATATCTAGATATTTGTCTTATAATAAAATATCAAATATGATATATATGGTAAACTATAATTTAGTACTAAATATCCTTAACAATTCTATCATATAATTCTAATTTATGATTGTTGCAAAATTGAATTTCAGAGAGCAACGCTAAGTTAGAATCAAGAAGTCATAATAGCTTCGTCCTAAGCAAACTAAGTGACATTATTATCGACTCGATCGAAAGACTTGTTTTATATATGACGACACGTACCTAGTGGCCCTTGCACGCTTTATGTTATATGATGACTTGATGATGCTATATGATAACTTGATTATGTTAGATAATGATGTGATTATGTTATATGATGATTGATGATGTTATATGATGACTTAATGATGTTAGATAATGATGTGATGATGTTATATGATATGTGATGATGTACATGATGTATAATAATAAGATAATGCAAGATATATGATGATGAAATAACTTAATATGATGATGTTCCATATTAAGATGATGGGCATGTATTACATATCGCAATGCATCATAACGACGAGTTTTCAAAGACATAACCCTAGTTAATGTTAATGATGATGAATGTATAAAAATCAATGTGTGCATGTTACTTAGAGTAATGTGTGAACGGTAAATAGGGTTGCATCATAAAGATGATTTAAAGATGAAAACTATAGGGATCTCATGCATTTTGTGTGTTCATATACATCGAGATACTTTCCCATTTATGATGATGAGTACGGACGCATACACTATGATGATGATGACGGTCATGCCTCGCATGACCTTCAAAAGTCTGCTGACCTCTGAACATTGCAACGGACAACTTGCTTGACTATGATGGGTCCAGGGGGTGCGAATCGCCTAGGGATCCATGCTCGAACGTGTGGGTCGTGAGTAGGTAAATACTACATATCCAATTTTGTCCGAACTGGAGGCCACCCCTATGATAGTTTTTAATGATAGGTCCCTAGATCATGAGTTGCATGTGTTTGCATTCTCTCACCTCAACAGTGAAGTCAGTTACTGAGTATTTAGTTAAAGTACGGAAGCCATGAGCTACTTCTATTTTAGATAAAAGTAAGATTTCCTTATACGTCTGGCGACCACATTGCAATCCGAGACCATAACACATGCATAGGGTAGTCACATTTATTTTCTTAGACTTCGATTAGAATAGAGTGTTTTTAATTTTTACGTTTATTTATTTAATTTAGTATTTCGTTATGTTATTTTAAAGATGTTTTCGAACACATAAGTTCATAATAGTGTTTTAAGATAAAGTTTTAACTATTTAATTTTGCATATAAGTATAAATGATGACGACGGTAGCGATTCTAGGTAAGTGAAAATTTTGAGTCGTTACTAATAAAAACTAAATTCTATTTTTCAAACTTATTAAGAATTCAAATGTATTGGTAAAAAAGTAAAAATCTAAACTAATAAGTAAAAATATATCCTAAAGTTCTTAAGTATAATTGAATTTTGTGACTTTATGTAAAGTGTATCACCATTTTTCAATCAAATCATAGCCACAAATTTAAATTTTGAGAGTAAAAACAATGAATATTTTGAAAGTTAACCTTTAAAACATATGAAATTTTTGCAATAATTTTGTTTTGAAAATCAAATTTGAATGGAAGGATATGTAACTTTATTTCCTCACGTGAATCGTGGAAGGAATATTGTACGAATGTTAGACAAGAAAAATCAATTAAAGCTGCTACCTCATGTCAGCAACATTGACAAAGAAAATTTTTAAAATATTTTGTCCTTATGCTTTTTTTTCTTTTTTTATCTTTCAAGAAATTAACCATTTAATTTTTGGTAATTAAAAAATGAAATTAATCTTGCAACTATTTTTGTTTTTTATTTTAGTTTAAAAGTTTTAATTTTATTCTATAAAATATTTATTTGGAGAGGAGAACGAAACATTGTTGAGGGTAGGGAAACATCTCCCTAATAGACCCATTTTAAAATCGTGAAATTGACGGCGATATGTAACATGTCATAGTGAACAATATCTGTTAGTTTGGGCTCGATTTATTACAATTTATTTTTAGGAATATAAAATTTATTTTGTAAGCGTAATATAAAGCATCGAAAAAAAAAAAAAAAAGAGATTATTTCCTTTGGTTGTATGAAGACGTGTGAGATCCCACGTTGATTGGAGAGAGGAACAAAACACTCCTTGATGTAGAAACCTCTCTCTAGTCGACGCGTTTTAAAACTATGAGGTTAATTACAATACGTAATGAGTCAAAGTGGACAATAACTGTCAGTGGAGACTCGAGTTGTGACATTAATTTTGTAGATAGAAAGAATTAAGATTAAAATAATGGAGAAACTTAAGTTCAAAACCTACGTTTAAAAATTATGACTTAAAATTTCCTCACGGTTTATATAATTAGTGTTGAGGATCGCTGGAGTTCACCTGGCTAATGATTTTGGAGAAACTGAAAGTCAAAATATAGAGTTTATATAATGCTACAGGGGAGATTCGTTGTTTCTATCAATTAGCACAGAAATCGTAATTTAACTTGCATATCTCCGAAATCAAGATGACATGAGTTACACCAATGCATTTTTTTTCATTATCCTTACAAAACAGAAGATGAACACGAACACGAACACGAACATAACTAGTTGAGATAAAAAAAAACGCTTTTCAAATCCAAATTTTAGAAACTCGAACTTAAACAAACTCGAAAGATAATGTTTTAGAGGGATTTGGAACGTATCATTTGCATTTACCAAGTGGCTTTCCACACAAGCACTTGTTATTAGAATAGGAGTAGACATCGAAGCTCTGCAACTTCCCTCCGACCGGAATCCGACCACAAAGCTTGTTGTAACTAACATTCAGCAGCTGCAACTGCAAGTTAACTGCCATCACAGGAATTTCCCCGAAGATCTTATTATGGTTAAGATCCAACCAAGTCAAGCTCCGAGGAAGTACGACCTTCGACATGTCGAACTCCAACAAGTTCCTCGACAAGTCGACGATCTCCGTCGTCTTCTTCCCTCCGAATATCACCGATCCATCGCCCTCGAGCCTGTTCCTCGACAAATCAATCACATTGAAATCCACTCTCTCCAAGGAAGTTGGAATTTTCCCAGAGAGTTGGTTGTGTGAAAGATAAAGATAAGGGATTTTTCCCTTGAAGTTTCCGAATGAATCGGGGATCGGTCCGGTTAATTTGTTTCGGTCTAAATGGAGAGTGCCGAGGCGTTGGAGGTTGGCGAGGGAGCTCGGGATGGAGCCGGTGAGTCGGTTGAAAGAGAGGTCGAGAAGATCGAGATTGGTGAGGGAGCTGAGGAAGTTTGGGATTGAACCAGTTAGACTGTTCCAACTTAGGTCAAGGTATTTTAGGTTATGGAGTTTGGCAATGGCGGGTTGGATGGGGCCAGTGAGATTTGGAAGCTTGTGGAACATGAGGTTTTCGAGGTACGGGAGGTCGCCGACGAACGGTGGGATTTGACCCGAGAGCCTCGTGTCGGCGAAGATGGTGAGAGACACGATCCGGTGGGACTTCCGATCACATTCGACGCAGTACCAAGTGCAACAATCTTCTTCAGGCTTCCATGAGGTGAGAATGTAGGGATTGTTGAAGGCTTTTTTGATGTTGAGAAGGGCTTTCTTGTCATTTGGATGGCAGAGCTCTGCAAATGAAATGGTGAAGAATAGGAAGAAGATGAAGAGGAAGGTGGATGGAGAAGAAGACATTGTTGGTGAGGGTTTGAGATGGATTGATGTACAAAATTGAAAGAGATGATAGCTCTTTATAAACGAATTCGAGAGATTCTATATTGGTTGGAGTGGGAGCGAACCACGAACTATTTTTTATAAAGATATGGAAACCTCTCCTTAAAAGACGCGTTTTAAAAATCGTGAGACTGATGCTATACGTACAAATTATATTAGAGCCAGACACTGAGTAATGGGTCATCGAGTTCATTCGGTTCCCCAAGGAGTGAATTGTGAGATCCCACATCGATTCAAGAGGGAAACGAATCATTCTTTATACGAGTGTGGAAACCTGTCTCTAAAAGAAGCATTTTAAAAACCATGAGACTGACGACTATACGTACAAATGGTATGAGAGCCAAACACCGGGCAGTGTGCCAGTGAGGATGCTTAAAAAGTCTCAAATTTAGGATTGTCCGACATACGAAAAATGATATAAGAGCCTACGATAGCATTTTTTTGTAAACTATCATATCTATTATTTCTTGTCGTGAAACAAGTGACTTTCTCCCATCGTATTCTATCGTGCAAAAAGTAGTTTTAGATAATAATAATAATAATAAATTTTGTTCAAAATATATATAGTCGCTTGCATACTTTTAACATGACACATATAGTTTAACAAACACGATTTATAAGGTAATTAAGTTAAATTAAAAAGATAATTAAAGTTTAGTTAAGTAGATAAATTAAAAAGAAATTTACACAATTTTGCATTGCTGTTAGGTGCACAAAAGGTGTGACCTTTCTAATAATTAATGTCTTTCTTTTTCACTATAGGTAAAGCACTCTTGTACCGATGATAATATAGTCGTGCAAGCTATGAAAATGAAGTTAGGAGAATTGTATTATCGCTATAAAAAGTCTTCGGCCTAGTCCAGCATCTACACTCCAGCCCACACGTAAACCACCCACGAACATTAGCAACCTACACACACCTGTCCGACCTGAGACATAGTCACACTAGCCCGAACTACCAATTGTGCGTTAACCTGAGCCTTAACTGCACTTACAACAATAATGTTCTTTTTATTAAGTTATTTATGTTGAGAATGATTAGAAAGGAGTCCCACGTTTATTTAAATTTATGTTCAAAGTGAACAATATCATATATAGGTATAGAGATCCATGATTTCTAACACTTTTCAATTCTTACGCATCTCACCACTCCACTAGAAATTTCATCCGCCCTTACCGTAATCTTTCATGAAACAATTAAATCTCCCTGAAAAGTGATAGTAAGAGCGTACCTTTTCAACTTCAACCAGTCAAAAATGTGCATCCAATAACATTTTAAAAGACAAAAATTTCAAGTCTAGAGTGAATAAAAATTTCTATTTACATCATTTCCACTGCCTAAACGAGGCCATTCTTTACCTCTCCCTCTATATCTGTGGTAAACTAACCATGGAAGACCCTACAGCAACGAGATAGCCTTATATATATATATATATATATATATATATATATATATATATATATATATATATAGTAAATGCTTATTAAACATCTAAAAGCAAAGATGGTTCTTGCAAATGAAAAGGATTCAAATTCTGAGTGAGTCTGATGATCTCTTTCTCCTTCCCTCTGATCAACGAGCGTTCTTGACCAAAGCAATCATCAGCAGATGGTTGATCCAAATTCTGAGTGAGTCTGATGATTGCCATTGCCAAGAGGGCAAAGAGGGGGAAGGAGTTTGGACTTTGATGTGGGCGTTGTCTAATTCTGGGCGTGTCTTTGTTGAACTGAATCAACGAAATGACATTAAAGTGCGAACTCTTTTCTCCCTCTCTGCTTTCTTCGCACTGCTTGTCCTTTTCAATTTCTGCAGCTCCTCCATTACTACTTTCTCCACCTTGTCTATGGAGTTCAAAAGCTTATTCTGGGGAGTCAGAGTCTCTGCCCCTCCCACGTTTTGATTTGTGATTCCACGAAGAATCTTTGGCACTTTGCCTATGGTTGCCTTTGGGGTGACCAGAAAAATGCTTGCCTCTAAAACTCTTTCGTCCGAGGGAGCAGGACTAATATCACTTCCTGGGCCTTTGTTTTCTTTCATGCGAGCTCTTGTTCTTTCAATTGCCTGATTAAAAGCAAAATAAGTTGAAAACTATAAAAATGGGAATCTGAAGAACATATATAAAAGCATGAGCGACAATTCACTATTGAACCCATTACTAATAGATATTGTTAGCTTGGGTTGTTACGTATCGTCGTTAGTCTCACAATTTTAGAACGCATTTACTAGAGGGAGGTTTCTTCACTCTTATGAAAAATGCTTCGTTCCTTCCCCCTCTCCAACCAATATGGGATCTCATAATCCATCTCTTTTGGGGGCCCAACGTCCTCACTAGCACGTCGCTTGATGTCTAACTTTGATACCATTTGTACTAGGCCAAAGCAGATAATATCTATTGGCAGTGAGCTTGTGTTGTTATAAATGATATCAGAGAAAGACACCACGCAATGTGACAACAAGGACGTTGTTCCACAAGGGGCTGAATTGTGAGATCCCATTCACATTGGTTGGAGAGGGAACAAAATATTCCTTTATAAGAGGTGGAAACCGCTCCCTAGTAGATGCGTTTTAAAATCTTGAGGGGAATGATCTTGAAGAGAGCACAAAAAAGATAATATCAACTAGTGGTGAGCTTAAACTATTGTAGCTACTCATTAACATCCCGAAAGACTGAAAAGATCCCGAAAGACGTGAAAAGATGGGGAAATATTCCCCATAGACAGCAAAAATATCAGGGAACCAACTTACAGAGATGGGAAGATTCTAGATGAATGATGCACAAACACAAGCACGTGACATAGTGAAGGTGCGATGCATTTATACCTCGATAAGATATTTGCTGGAAAATGAGGTCACAAAAAGCATACATTTTTAAAAACCATGCATCTATTTTTCTACATTACTAAGATCATTTGCTTGGAGAACACAAATTGAGCTACGAATTCCGATAGAAATAACACCCAGAAGCGAGCACACGATTTTATGAAGGAAGCCCATTAGGGTTTTGGCCCATTCACAAGTATCAAACACATGTTTAATAAGCATTATAAACGTCCCACAAGGAAATGATAATATCAGTGTTAATATGTATTTCAATCAGAATGTTAAACTATTATTGCTTGTGTATGTGTATTTTTTACATCCAAATTACAGCTTTCACATAGGGCCAAAATGATCATTGGGTATCAAGTCAACACATACTAGTAACCAGCCAAAGCATATTTGAGCCCACCAAAAAGTAGTTCTAAAAACAGGTGAAAATGAAGCCTAAAAAACAATTAGAATCAAAGAAAAAAATAATTAATTAATACCAAAAAAGGAGCATTATGATAGCTTTAATTAATGGTGGACAGGATCTCATTATCCAGACTGTTGATGTTTCATATGAAATCATTGGGCATGGACGTTACAAAACCAAAAGAATCTTCTTTTTAGACAAACAGGTTGGTAGAACATAGCTTAAAAGCACTGAAAATTTATTGATTAATTAACTTAAAGAAAAAGGAAAGTGATCCAACCTAAGAATTCACTAAAAGAATTAGAGATAGCATTAACATTTTCAGTCGAAAATCGATTCAAATCAAATCAAACCTAATGCTACCAACTGAAAAACAGAAACAAGAATAACAACTACACCAGAAAATCAAAAGGATCTTTCCCGAAGATCAAGCAAATTCAATTTTGAATGACTCCAAACAAGTATACTGTATCAGAGAACAATATAATACCAGAGACCATATGCAATAACAATGAGAGTGAATTTTCCATATATCATATGAATCAAATTCACTGGATACTACATCCAAGTAATCCACAAAATTATACGCAGAACAGAACAAAATATTGAAAGATTTTAGCAGAACAAAAACAAAGTAACGGGATTAGTCATTTACCCTCACAACTGCAGTTATGTCGCGGAGAGGAGTTCTTGGATACCAAATCGGTAACACACTATTCCTCCCCCGAGATCTACTCCGCCGGGAGCTCCCAGCCACCGCATTCTCGCGGCTCAACACAGGAGATCTGTAGAGAAATCTATTTCGCCCAATTCCACCAGAAATGGGAGAACCAAAACTGCGTCTCAGATTCGTAGGTCTTTGTTGATCTGTAGTCGTCGTTGTGGCGCGAGAAATCGGAGTCCTTAACAAATTAGTACTCATTTCTTTCTCATCCAATATACCTTCCGATCTCCAACGAGCAAATACCTCGGCATGATCTACTTGCCTCTCCAATCTATCTCTTGATTCCGACATTATGGAACTTCAAAAGGAAACGACAAGAAAACAATCATTTCAAAGAAAAAGAAAACAAGAGAAGCCCTAATATAACTCTACAGTAACAAGAACTCAGAATCTTTCAGTTTCAAACCAAAACTCACTATCAAACCTACATTTCAGTTCTACATTTACACACAAAAAAAAAAAAAAAAAAAAAAAAAAAAAAAAAAAAAAAAAAATGGGAAAANTGAGATTCCAGTGAGCTTCAATGGAGTATTCTCGTGTCCTTTGACAAAAAATAATCTTACAAAAACCAAAAAAACAATGGCGGCGGATTGGAGGGAGGCGCTGTTCTGCAAAACGCGCAGTCGAAAAAATGAGAGGGAAGAAGATGGAGCTGATTAGAAGAGAAGGCGAAATTTTTGGCGGATTTCAAATGCCAAATTTTGGGCGCTACTTAAACCCATTTTTAATTTTTTTTTTTTTTGGCTTAAATTTATTACACGTGGCATTTCTTTTTTTTTTTTTTGTTTAATTTGAAATTTGTGGTTTGAATTTCAAATTTGTTGGAAGAGCGGGATATTTTTTTTTTTTTTTCTCTTTTTTTGCAATCTAAATTTTATTTAGCTTATGGTATGTTGATGTGAAATGACTATAAAGCCCTTATGTTTTATAGTGACATTATAGCGTTAATCGAGTTTGAGGAGATCAGTAGGTAATTGAGCGGATTAAGGTATCAATTATTATCTTAAAGATTAATGATTTGATGTTCCGATAATTATTAAATTTATTTCTTGAACTTTGAAATTTGTATTTATTTAGTCACTGAACATTCAAAATTACTAATCTCGAAATTTCATTGAACCATAGGTGTCGAACCAAACTACATTAGGCTTGAATGCTCAGTATCACAACCATACTATAAAGAGGGTAAGTTGTGACCCTCACGTCATGACAAGCAAAGCGTCGTCTCTCAAGAGACGTCCATCCGGTCATATGTGGGCCAATATAGAAGAATGTCATGATGTGATCGAGGAGGTTGCTACATACACCCGCTATCCGGTACGATATCCGTAAATGACTCGACATGGGCACGGGAGGGCCTATGCCACGATAGAACCCGAATGGATGGATGTTCGGGAAGTCCCAATGAGATGAACGACACGCGGGCCTATTCTCGATGGGGATCGAGATGGCAAGATGAGATGCAACGTTGTATTGAGAGACTTTGGCCCGAGCAGAGCCAAGGTCGAGCCGAATGACTTGGCCTAGAGTAGAGGCAAGTCAGATGTGTCGCAGACGATTGAACATGCACGCGCAGGTGGCGTGTGTGGTTGAACTAGCTTGGATTCCGCACAAGTGATGTTCGATTGGCGAAGACAAATCTCACCTAAGGTCCGGCGAAGCCACAAAGCCGGGGTAAAAAATATATATGGGGCTTAATTCCCCTCAAGGCTAGTCGTGAGCGTGTCAAGATCACGACGCCGCACGGTAAAAAATGTAGGACCGTGACACTCAGCAGCATAGATGACAACCTTAACCCATGCAAACGTGGCCCGTGTCAGTCCCCTCGACTCGTTCTGCCTCCAACCCACACACACGCTTGGTCGTGCCCAACGCCTCATCCCAAAAATCGTGGGCATAGTCCAGCAACACTCTAGCCCATAGACGCGCACCGTTCTGCCCACAGATGCAACCCGAACACTCGACTTGACCTAGAACATGACCCTTGCCTCACATCTCTAACCCATGACTCGTATCTGATCTTACCTATATTGCAACCTATGCACCTCCTCCAGCCTTGGTTTGCCTCGACTTAGGCAACTTTCCACTCGAATTGGAATATATTTAGGTTTGGTTGTATGCATGACATGCACTCTATGGTCTATCTACGTGTTATTTTTTTTATACACTATGTTACGCTATGATTATATTATGCTTATGAATACTGAACTCCTAGGTTAGGAGCTTGCTGCTTATTTATAGCTTAGTAACTATATATATAATAAAAAGCTTAGTAAATAGCGATGCTATATACGGTAGATAGTTAGTTATATATGGTAGATAGTTATATATAGTAGATGGTTATATATGGTAAAGCTATATAAAGTAACCTAAACCATATATATATATATCCGTCTGTCAGAGCTCTGAAAATGTACTTCCTATCATTTCTCTATTCTCTATTGCTGTACAACAAATTCCTTAGCCAATATTCTCCTTACATTTTCTCTATCCTGTTCTGTGTGTTCATCTCGATTGAGTGTGTATTGTTGTGCGATCCTAACATAAACCTATGTATGTTATGATACTATGATCATGAGACATTGATTAACCTTGTATGATAATAATGAAAGATATGTCATGTACTTGTATACATGTCTCACAAGAAAATTATGTCAGGAAAAGAATGGAAGTATGATGTGTATCGTAACCATGTACCATGATTTGAAGTCACGTGACCTCATGCATGTTGTATATTACGAGCAAATGATATTTTTTCAGTATATTTTATACAGGCGCGCAGACCATGATACGATGCACACTATTTTTTTTTTTTTTTTCTGTTACTTTTTGGCAATGTGAGTTGTGTTCGTAGTAAGGCCTAGGGGTATGTATACAGGCTCATCTAATAGGTTCATGCACACATACATGAACCGTGTGTAGAGAAGTACTACGCTTCCAACCCTATCCGAAAAAGAAAGTAGAGCTCAAGGAATAGTCACAAAAAGATAAGTCCACATCAACCATGATTGCATGCAATTGCATTTTCCGACCCCAAAATAGTTTAGTTACATGTTTAGAATCATTCAGCTTGACATGATTAATATGGTCTGTGGAGTGATTTGAATCTCAAACAAATATTCTTACGTTGGAATGTTTGATCAACAAGGTAATTTGAATTTTACTTTTTCTTGGAGTGATTCCGTATCATTAGGGTTAAGTTTCTTTGTAATTCGACGTAGTTTAAGTTGCATGTTTGTTGTCTTGAGACATTCAATCAACAAGGTAATTTAAATCTTATGATTCCTTATCAGTAGTTGATCAAGATACCAATGAGATAATGGAGCACGTGTTCAGCTGCCTATCAGTCTTCCATTGATCTCGTCCTCTCTCAATTGTTCGTTTTGCCATCGTTCCATGCCAGCCTTTCATTGTATTGTTATTCATCGTGCCTCTCAATCTATCCCAACTCGGTTGAGTTCAGTCAGATTGCTTTCTTTAATCAAGTTGGTTGGATTAACGAAACAACCAATCAAAAAATCGTATCATCACATTACAAAATTCGGGTTCCTTATTTCTTTACTAGACTGTTCCTTCCCGATGCCGGGAAGGACAATCCAGACTCGTCTCGAACATTCTTAAGTCAATTAGAGAGAGAGCGAGAGAGAGATCCATGGGGGTATCAAGCCGGTCTCTATACAAATTAGTAATACATTGAATTCATTTTTCTTAGTATAAATCAAAGTGGAATAGAAAAACAATGTCCCAACTCAAATGATTATGGAATCATGTGAAGTTCACGAAGCAAAACAACACCCTTTTTTCACAGAATCTTGGTCTTGTCCAGGAACAATAATATTAGTTCCTTTAAACAGCGCCGCATTCCCACTAATATCTATTGCTTCCCCAGCTGCAAGGCTCTTCTTGCTGATTATCCTATAAATCTCTTTTAGAATTGTGAAGAACGCAGTCTCGACGTTTGTCGACTCGAGCGCTGATGTCTCCATGAAGAACAGGTTCTCTCTTTCTGCAAATTCTTGTGCATCTTCTGTTGGCACTGCTCTGAGGCTTCCTAAGTCGCATTTGTTTCCGATCAGCATTATAACGATGTTCTTATCGGCATGTCCTCTTAGTTCTTCCAGCCACCGGGACATGTGATCGAACGACTGGCGCTTCGTCATATCGTAAACCAGCATCGCTCCCACTGCACCTCTGTAGTATGCACTTGTCACTGCTCTGTACCTGGCAAGCGAAAAAATGAGATGGCTTCAGGAACTATAACCAATTTAACAGCAACATTCACGACTTAACGACATATCAACATCGAGCTCTGGGATTAAAGGAAAACTCTGAATTGTTGATACCATAAAATCCAAATATCGAACTCTGTTTTTCATTGAGTTTCATGTTTTCAGATCGCTTGCCAAATGTACCTTTAGTAATTAGCTAAGGAATTTTGATAGCAGGGATTTGTTACAAGTAAAGTTGTGAGATCTCACATCGGTTGGAGAGGGGAACGGGAACGAAACATTCTTTATAAGGGTGTGGAAACATCTCTCTAGCAGACGTGTTTTAAAGACCTTGAGGGGAAGCCCAAAAGGAAAAGCCCGAAGAGGACAATATCGGCTAGCGGTGAGCTTGGCTGTTACAAATGGTATTAGAGCCAGACAACGTATGGTGTGCCAGCGAGGACACTGGGCCTCGAAGGAGAGTGGATTGTGAGATCCCACATTGATTTGAGAGAGGAACGAGTGCTAGCGAGGACGTTGGGTACCAAAGGGGGGTGGATTGTGAGATCCCACATCGATTTGAGAGAGGAACGAGTGCTAGCGAGGACGTTGGGCATTGAAGGGGGGTGGATTGTGAGATCCCACGTCGGATGGAGAGGGGAACGAAGCATTCCTTATAAGGGTGTGGAAACCTTTCCGTAGTAGATGCGTTTTAAAAACCTTGAGGGGAAGCTCGAAAGGGAAAGGCTAAAGAGGACAATATCGGCTAGCGGTGAGCTTGGCTGTTACAAATGGTATCAGAGCCAGACACCAGATGGTGTGCCAGCAAGGACACTAGACCTCGAAGGAGAGTAGATTGTGAGATCCCACATCAAATTGAGAGAGAAACGAGTGCTAGCGAGGAGGCTGGGCACCAAAGGGGGTGGATTATGAGATCCCACATTGATTTGAGAGAAGAACGAGTGCTGGCGAGGATGCTGGGCATCGAAAGGGGGTGGATTGTGAGATCCCACATCGGATGGAAAAGGGAACGAAGCATTCCTTATAAGGGTGTGGAAACCTCTCCGTAGCAGACACGTTTTAAAAACCTTGAAGGGAAGCTCGAAAGGGAAAGCCTAAAGAGGAATTGTTTAGTGCGTTTAGGCTAGAGTAAGAAAACCATGTCCCCAGTCTTAGAAGTAATGTCCCATCTATGCTAACCTAACCCCACCGCTACTAGATATTGTTCTCTTTGAACTTTTCTTCTCGGCCTTCACTTCAAAGTTTTTAACACGCATCTGTTAGGGAGAAGTTTCCACACTCTTATAAAGAATGCTTCGTTCCCCTCTCCAACCGATGTGGGACTCACACATATGCTAACCTCTCTCCCCTTTTATATGCATTCCCATACGATGGCCACACTACTCCGAACTACCCGAGTCCCACATAACACACCCTTCACCTTCACATTAGATTGCTTCTAGCAACTCCTTCTCTCGTGTCTTTTCAGAGCAAACATAAAATGAACCTATGGCTCACCAATCCTATCAGAGAAGTTTCATTTAATCTGAAACAGCTACAGCTAAATACAATATAAACGGCAACCCAATATGAAAGATGTAAGCAGAAGAGGAAATAACTTCAACTAGACATCATTATCTAACACACCCACGTTTCACTTCTTCAGATGATATCCACCTAAGACTTGGTAGACAAATAGATATCTACATTCTCTTTGGAATACAGATTAAACAACAACCATACAAGTCATAACTCTATTTGAGGCTTCCGAGCTCGTTGTGGTCTAACCGTTGGGAATCACGAATCTCCGTAATAGTATGATACTGTCCACTTTGAGCATAAGCTCTTGTGGTTCCCCAAAAGGCCTTATACCAATGGAGATGTATTCTTTACTAATGTGGGACTCTCTCCCAACCGTCCTCCCCTTGAACAAAGTACACTATAGGGCCTCCCTCGAGGCCTATGAAGCCCTCAAACAGGCTCTCCTTAATTGAGGTTCGACTCCATCTCTAGAGTCCTCGAACAAAGTACACCCTTTATTCAACACTTGAGTCACTTTTGACTACACTTCAACATTTAAGGATTCTATTGACATTGCTAATTTAAGGGCATGACTCTGATACCATGTTAGGAATCACGAATCTAGCATAAGCTCTCGTGGCTTTGCTTTGGGCTTCCCGAAAAATTCTCGTATCAATGGAGATGTATTCCTTACTTCTAAACCCAGGATTCACGGACTCTCTCCCAACCATCCTCAACACAACACTCAACACAACACTGACTCTATCTTCTATCATACAATCATTCATTTTATTCAACCTAACAATTACGACAAAGCTCAAGAACATATATGCATTTTACAGATCCAAACATTGAACAATGAAGTAGTTTCCACAAGAAAGAAACCCAAAAGAATCAAGGGGCACTTACCGTTCTTGTCCAGCAGTATCCCATATCTGGGCCTTCACTGTTTTCTGATCAATAACAAGAGTTTTAGTCTGAAACTCGACTCCAATAGTAGCTTTGGAATCAACGCTAAATTCATCCCGTGAAAATCGAGCAAGGAGTTGGGTTTTGCCGACGGCCGAATCTCCGATCAACACAACTTTGAAAACATAATCAATCTTCTGGTTAAAATCCCCATATAGATTCGACATTCTCTTCCTCTCCAAATTCCCACAAACCCCACTTCGAAAACGCGCAGATTACACGCATAACAACACTATAACCCCAACCAAATTGCCCATTTCCCGATCGTTACAAGTAAGGGAAGGGAAGCTGAATAATCGATCATCTCCCTGGAATTGGACCCAGAAGAGAAATTAGGGCAAAATAGTTGGGAGGGGAATTGAAATGAGAGGTGGGGTTTGAAGGGAATTTCAGAGAATAGTGAGTGGAGGTTGGAATGCTGGGATTGAAGAAGATGAAGGGGAGGAAGAAGAGAGATTGAAAAGAGAGCGAGAAGTGGAATTAGAACAACGGCCATTGTGGGGGTATCACCAACGGTTTTGTGGCCTTCAACGTGTAAAATTAGGCTTCAAAATGGATATGCATCTACTAAATTCGGTGTCATTTTGAGTCTGGTATCATAATCGCAATCGCACTCTTGAGAGCAATAGATTTGCGATTGTGCGGTACTCATTTTTCAACGACAAATGAGCTAAGCAAATTCGTTCTTGTGTCGCCTACGGGCAAGCGACGTATGCTCGAGTCTCTGGCCTCGGTTTAAGAAGAAGGTTCTAGAAAACGAGGGCAGAGAGAGATTTTTGAAAGATACGTTGTATAAGCAAGCAAGAGAGTAACAACAACAGCTCAGAATATATATATACTTGGGTAGGGAGAAGTTGACAACTAGTCCTATTCCTTATGTACATTCTGAGTCATTTCATGTCCTATGTACATTCTGAGCCATTTCATGTCTAGCAGGCCTAGACATGAATTTTTCGAAACATGTAAAGACATAAAGGGTTTGGCTTGTCATGGGCATGCAGCCATGGGTAACACGCCTTGGACGAGCATGATCGTGACACCCCGCTCATCAAACTCACCATCACGTCACCAAAAATATTTGTTCATGTTTTTTAGGAACGCAAAATTGGAGTGTTTATATGACCCAAGATCCCGACCAATCTAAATGTTGAACGAACATGACTGTCCACAATGATATTGTCCACTTTGAGTATAAGCTCTCGTGGCTTTGCCCAGAAGGCCTCCCACGAATGGAGAGAGTATTCTTTGATTATAAACGCATGAACATTCCCTAAATTAGCCGATATGGGACTTTCATCATCCAACACGAAATAGGTTTATAATCTAACCTTACCCTACCGTACCCTACTTTTAAGATTATTACGAAGATTAAAAATATTTGACCTTTATAACCGATATTAGTGATACATCGTGACGTGAATGTTTGATGTTTGAGATTTATGTTATTTTAATTATAATGTAATATATATGGTAGATAAGTAGAAGTTTTAAAAATAATTGAGAAACAGACAACTTGAAAATAGAGGATTAGGTTAAGTTGTGAACTCTACTCCCGTTAGTCAGATCACCAATCCAACCAACTCGAAAGTTCAGATTGGTCCAAAAAGATTTTTTCAACCGAACATATATACGCTCCTACTTTTCAATTTAGCTAAATTACAAATTAATATTTGGATTATTAGATTCGTTTCATTTCGGGTAAGAAATATTACCAACATTGTATACAAATTTTATAATAGAGCAAGATAGGAGTGTTTATATGACTCGAGATCCTGACTAATCCGAACTTCTCAGACTACCCAACCCAAACCATAAAAGTTGGATTGTGTTAGTTTTTTTTTTTTTTTTTTTTTCCGAGGTGGGTTGTTTTGAATTTTGGAAAACTAAAAAATTTGGGTCACCTCGCAGGTTGTCATTTATTCGGTTGGATTAACTCGAACAACTCGAAAATAGGTTTATAATCCAACCCAATTCTAACCCTACTTTTAAAATTATTAAGAAAATAAAAAATATATAACTTTTATAACCGATATTAGTGATATATTGTGACAAGTGAATGTTTAATGTTTGAGCTTGATGTAATTTTAATTATTACAATAAATAAGAATTCAAAAATATTTTAAAATTTTAAAAAAAAGTAACAAATTGTAAAGGGCAAAAATGGCATTTTTCAAATTTTAAGAAAATTTGACGATTTTTAATTAATTATATAGAGAAGGAATGTCAAGGTGGTCAAGAATGGAATGACCAAAAAAGTAAAGAATTTTTTGAAAACGTAATAATAATATATTTTTAAAAAATAGCAAATGACCAAAATACCCCTAAAGTTTAAGATAATTATGAATGAACTACACCAAATACCACATCTCTCCATCTAATTATTCGATCTGTTCACTTTCTTGCCTTTAATCTCAAATTAATTAATTGATATTTTGATGATAATAAACTAAACCCGTTGATATGTTCTAGAAGACGCACAATTCATCAAATCTAATGGTTGGAATTTAAAATGAAGATCAACGAGCTCATATCGTAAAAGATATTTTAATTTTGATATACTCTAGAAGATGCAAAACTCGTCAAATTTAATAGTTGGAATTTAATGGGAAGGTCAACGAGCCCCGGTAGACGTTGGGATTTTAATTGTCGATCTTAACATAAATATCAAATCGAGCAATATCAAATTAAAGGTATTTTGGAAACCCTTTTCAAAGTTTTAGTGTATTTTTAAGATAAAGTGTTAACGTTTTCCGTCCAAATTTTTTTTTTCTTTTGAAAATTTAATAGTATTTTTTTTAGACTAAGTGTAAAATTCGAGAATAATTTTTAATTTAGCTAAAGTTATTCCAATGGTCGGTATAATTTCCCTTTTGGTCGACTATTTAAAACGAGTCAGTTCCAAGAAAAAACTTCCTTTCTCATCACGGGAAGAAGCAACGGATCCACGATCGAAGAAAAAAGAGTAAGTGAAAATGCAAAAGAGTACGAAAAGAAAAGGAAATGGTAAATCAATCTTTTCGTTCATGTTTGTTAAAAGTGAGGAACTAATCGATTAGTTTTCTAGCATCCAATGTTATAGACGGAAAAACTCCCAAGACTTTCTTTTTTTTTTTTTAAGACAAATTCATCGTTTTTCGCTTGCCGAAAAGGAATCCTATGACCTTTTCTTGTTGTCACTTTTTAGTACCTTGACTCATCAAAGTTCTATAAACTATATTATAATCTACGAGGGTCCATTGCACAATCACACTTTTGCTGCAGCGGAAAAGTGATTGTGCGTTCTAACCCAGCAGAAATTCGAACTTTACAAACAATACGGTGAATGCTCGAGTCTCGAGTCACGTTTGAAAGAAATATTTTGAAAAATATGAGCGAGGAAATAGTTAAAAACAATTGTAAAGAAGATAGTGTTATAAGCTAAAATAGGAAGAATTGACAACTAGTCACATTCACCTACACTACATTTTGAATCATTTTAGCCCCTAGCGGGTGTAGACATGATTTTGGTGACCGGTCATGTACTCATGTATTGACACAATAATAATAATAGTAAAAGTCTATCTAACATGAAAACGAGTAGAAGGGGTTTGGAACGGGCATGCGGCTATAGGCAATACGTCATGGACAAGCATAGTCGAGACATCCGACATGCAGAGCTACGAACAACATGTCTTAGACAAACATGACCGTGACACCCACCGTTGGATTCATCCAAACACGAGAAAAAAGGAAGAACTTTCATTTCTTAATGGCACAACTCTTGGACTGTTGTTGTTAGCCTAATTCGTCACATATCTCACACCTACCTACACAATCTGAAAACAATGTTACAACATACTACTTTTCACTGATATTTGATTCGATCGAGACACTCCGACACCATTCTCATTCTCGGACGCAGCTCGGGATCAAGCTCGGTGCAATTCAGTGCAATATGAAACATCGAAACTACTTGTTTCTTAGCATAAATCTCAGGCACAAGTGCAGGGTCGATAACATCAGTCAATGGCCGCTCTTCTTGAAACGCCTTTCTCACGAAACATTCCAACCCCTTCCCATCATTTTCCGATACGACATCGGCCAATCTACCGCTCAAAAGCTCAAGAATCACAATCCCGAACGAGTACACGTCGCATTTCTGCGTGTACTTCCCTCCAAACTCACGAACCTCTGGCGCCAAGTACATCGCCGAGGGACTCGAAATGCTTGACCCCATGATTGAGCTTATCATGTTCTGGTTTGAGCTCAACTTCTTGGAGGAGGTTGGAGTGAACTTAGGTGCTCCTTGGCCGAGACGACTAAGTCCAAAACCTGAAATGTAAGGCTCGAAATCATCGTCGAGAAGGATTTTTGTCGATTTTATGTTTCCATGTACGTATTTTCGGGCACCGAATTCATGAATGTAGGCCAAACCCCTTGCAGCTCCTTGAGCAATTTTTAACCTTGCAGACCATGGCAGAGGTGACAAAGAACTCGACGGACTTCCTGCAATAAACATCACGAGATCGTCACTGATTCCGAAAGGAAATACGAGTCGTTAAGCTACACCGACATTAGAACGCGTCATAAACGAAAGTATAGATCTCGAGATCCTTTCACATTCTGCATAAGAATAAAATATGGGAAGTAAAAGTCCAAAACATCGTCACAAGATATGAGAACAGAGAGCATATAATATGACAAACCACAAACAGACACATTTTAAAAACCTTGAGGGGAAACTCGAAAGGGAAAGCCCAGAGAAGACAATATATGCTAGGTGTACTTTGATCGTTACAAATGGTGTAAGAGTCAGACACCAAGCGATGTGCCAACGAGAAGGTTGAGCCTTGAAGGTAGGTGGACACGAGGCGATTTGCCAGTAAGGACGTTGGACCCGAATGAGTATTGGGATCCCACATCAATTGAGGAGGAGAACAAAGCATTCTTTGTGACGGTGTGGAAACCTCTCCCTAACAAACGTGTTTTAAAAATGTTGAGGAGAAATCCGAAAGGAAAAACCCAAACAAGACAATATCGGCTAGCGGTGAATAGAGATTTCGAGGTTAATTAGATTGATAACTCGAACAACTTGAATAGAGTTTTCAACCCAACTCGGGTTATCTAACTATATTAGCTGCTTTTAGTATCATGAAACGTCATTTTCGAGGTTAAATGTGAATTACAATGATTATTACTCAAAATATTGAAGCACTAAAATGAATTGACAATACGACCTCCTATTTCCTATAATTATTAAACCAAGCTTATTTGAACAAATCACGTGACAACATATTTGAAATAATTAGGGTTCACATTAAACCAAATGCATTTTTATATAATTACTTTCTTTATTTTATTTATAAAAATTAAATTATCATTACAATCCTTCAATGTCAAGCAACAAAAACAAAATATATAATAATAACAACGAGACAAACGGCTATTATTCGTAAATTTACAAGTCACAATACATCACTAACCTCGTTTATAAACGTTAAATATTTTGGATTATAACTCTGTATTCGGGTTGGTCTGCTGTTGGATGAAAATCTCATATCGGATAATTTAGGGAATGATCATGGGTTTAGGGTCAAAGAATACTATCTCCATTGGAATGAGCACAAAGTAAAGTCAGTTTATGCTCAAAGTGGACAATATCATACCATTATGGAGAGTCAGTGTTCATCTAACATGATATTAGAGCCATGCTCTAAAGCTTAGTCATGCCAATAGAATCATCAAATGTCGAACAAATGGCTCCAAAGGAAAAAGGAGTCGATGCTCCTCAAAGGCATAGTAAAAAATGACTAAGACTCTAAAAGAAAAGGAGTCAAGCCTCAATTGAGGAGAGACGTACTTTGTTCGAGGGGAGATGTTGGATGAAAGTCCCTCATCGGCTAATTTAGGGAATGATCATCGACTCTTAGCCAAAGAATACAATACTCTATCTCCATTGTGAGACCTTTTTGGGGAAGCCCAAAGCAAAATCATGCTTAGGCTACTATATCATACTATTGTGGAGAGTCCTGCTCATCTAACAGGTCTGGTTGACTGGATAAAAAAAAAATGTCAACTTGTGAACTGACCCAAATTTTCGGTTTTCTAAAAAATTCAAATCTAACCTAATCCAACTTTGGCTTGGGTTGAGTCGAAACTTTTAAAATTATAAATTTATTCTCTAAACTCTTGATCTAACGGACATAAAATTAAAAATTATTTAATTAATTACAAAATATATATATACCTCGTAGATCTAGACGAAACTCCGATCTTCTGTCTCTCTCTGCTCACACACGATCAAGGTTTCCGGCGTTCTCAAGTGCAAGGCTTCCCGCTGAATGGTGATTTTTGGAAGAATCGAGAAGGGAGACGGAAGGAAAAAAAAACAGTCTGCGATCGTAGAGGTAAGAAGAAAAAAAAAGGGGAGGGGAAATTGAGGAAGAGGAAGGCTGTCTTTCCCCCGCGCAGCCCGGCCCAGCATGGGCGCGCGGCCCGGCACGGACGTGCGGCCCGGCACGGACGTGCGGCCCGTCAAGGGCGCGCGACTAGCTCGTGCCGCCTGGACGCGCGGCTCAGTAGGGGCCCAGCCTGCGACAGCTGGCCTAGTGTGGTCTGATTGGGCTGAGCTCTTTTTGTGTAATTCATCCGTTTTAACTCTGATTTTGGCACTGTTATCACCCGTATTCCTGTTTTTCTAACGTAGATATTATTCGAGGAGTTTGACAAATTTTGGAACTCTTGTCGAACAAAAAAAAAAAAAAAGAATATCACGCTGCCCAGGTAAGTGGCACCTCGGAACCTTGGATTTAGCTTTGCTCATAGTATGCATGAAATTATGGTATAAGAAGTATGTTTTAGAAGCTTGAGCATAAATGAGTTGAGATGACATGTTGAATGTGATTAGGTATATTTGTTGAAACTTTAGTGAAACGCGTATGCAACTACCTTCTGAACTGAGATTCATGACTAGCTTTCCATGATTAGATTATTAAGTTATGCCTCCATTACGCATGTTACAGTACTAGTGGTTATCCGGGGACGATTAGGGGTTCGCCAACTAACCCTTAATCGTAAATCTGACTCGATTGTCAGGGGTCTGCGTAACCATAGAACTGGTGTTTAATATTATCATAGTGAAACCTGAAAAGCATCAACACCATAGGACATACGTCATGGAATAAAAACTTATCATACCCATCTTAAACCCTTTTTTTGTTTAATATTAAAGTATTAGAGTTCCATATTTTTTTAACGTGGTTTCATTGTAATTTTTTAATCGAAGATTTCTCTTTTTTTTTTTTTTTTTTTTAAGTTGATGGCGTAACAAGCCAAAGTGAACAATATCTACTAGTAGTGGATTTGTGCTATTATAAATGGTATTAGAGTTAGTCACCAAACGGTGTGAAATACTAGTCGGAGTAGGGTTAGACTCTTTCTACGATAGACGTGTTTTAAAATCATGACGCTAACATCAATACTATCTCCTAATATATCATATTAAACTAAGTTAATAAGCATTGCTTAATATATATCGTACAAAAAAAGCAAGGGGAAACAATAAGAGACTTCCAAAATGAAGGGTGCGGTGGAAACCACCGTTTTTAGGGTTTAAATTCAAATTTTGTATTCTTTTGAGGGTCTTCGTGAAAAGTGAAAAAAAAAAAATAATTTGAAGTTGGTGTGCCAAAAGTGAAACAGGATAAAGTTGTTATTTTTAAGGACTTTTTTGTTTTGTTCTTTTGTCAGAGACAATACCTATGCTTTTCAGGTTTCACTATGGAGGGTAGTTTCGTCAATATTTAAAACTAATCATTTTAATGACAATCGAGATATTCATTTAATTTGCGGGATGATTAGTTATCGCCTTTAGACTTTTCATTTCGAGTTTATTGTCAAGGTTTCAACCGATGTGGGATCTCACAATCCATTTTCCTTTGGAGCCCAGGGTCAACCGACACTCGTTCCCTTCCCCAATCGATATGCGACCCCCCAATCCCTTCATGCTGGCCCACCGCCTCATGTCCACCTCCTTTCAGAGCTCACCAGCGATGACTTCTAGCTCTAATATCATTTGTAACAACTCAAGCTCATCGCTAGCAGATATTGACTTCTTTGTCTTGCCCTTTCGAATTTTTTAAAATGTATCTACTAGAGAGAAGTTTCGACAGTTTTGATGTTTCATTCTTCTTGCTAACCAATGTGGGATCTCACAATTAGAACAGCAGAAACTCGTCCTGAATCGAGTCAAAAATCCTCATTTAAATGAAAGGAGAAGTGAAGAGAGAATTTTCGCAATTTGCTAAATGGGATCGGAAATAGAGATTATTCCATGTCTTTGTCCCCGCTAAATCTTCGTTCCACCTAACCCCACATATAATAATACGTTGTAATATTGAAATTTGAGTTTTATGTTAGAATTTTTTCGAAATTCATTAAAACAATTCTTTCAAATTAACATTTAAAAAATAAAAAATAAAAAAATGGGTAAAATTTTTGTGCTCCAAACTTGATTTTTCCAACAATAAATAAATTTTTTTGTGAGAATAAAAATTGAAATAAGAAGTAGAGAAAAACACGAAAATTTTTTATGAACATCTTTAGATGCATCAACTATGCAAAAACAAGTTTATGCTCGTGCATAACCGAAATGATATGTTAAGAATGAGAAATAGAAATAGAATTGGGATCGAAAGTATGATCTTCATTCAGGTTTACCACGTTTAAATAGGATACAAACTATCAACTAATACCTAAAAATAGAAAAAATATATATCTAATTAAATCTGGTAAATAAATAAAATATACGGTTAATCAAATCTATACTAACAACTCCCTAAATATCTAAGATATATTCTAACTAATTATCACGGCAAAATATCCTCTTAATACTCCCCCTCAAGTTGGAGAGTGTATGTCGATCACACCCAACTTGTCCTTCAAAAAGTCAAATTGCTGTCTTCCCAAAGCTTTAGTAAAAACATCTGCTAATTGCATTTTAGTCGAAACATATCACGGTTTGATGATTCCAGCTTGTAATTTTTCTCGAACTATATGACAATCTATTTCAATGTGTTTCGTACGTTCATGAAAAACTGGATTGACTGCTATATGTAATGCTGCTTGATTATCACAATATAATAATGCTGGTTCGGACAGTGGAACATTCAAGTCTTGAAGAATGTATCTTAACCAAGTTAACTCTAAACAAGTATTTGCCATAGCTCGATACTCGGCTTCTGCTGATGATCTGGACACATTAGTCTGCTTTTTAGACTTCCAAGAAATAATTGAATTTCCGAGGAAAATGCAGAACCCAGAAATAGATCGTCTGGAAGTTCGACAACCACCCCAGTCAGAATCGCAATATGCCTGTAATCTTAAATTGTTTTCAAATGGCAGTAGAAGTCCTTGACCAGGAGTGCCTTTGATGTACCTCAGAACTCGAAGAGCTGCCTCCCAATGTGGTTTTCTTGGTTCATGCATAAATTGGCTAAGCATACGAACTGAATAAGCTATGTCAGGCCTAGTAACGGTCAAATATATTAATCTGCCAATCAACCGTCTGTATTTACTTGGATCATTCAACTTCTCTCCTTTAGTTAAAGAAAGTTTCAGATTTTGCTCCATAGGAAATTTGTCTGGACGTGCTCTTGTAAGACCTGTGTCTTGAAGGATATCTAGAGCATACTTCCTTTGAGACATAAAAATTCCTTTTCTAGATCGAGAAAATTCAATGTCTAGAAAATATTTCAAATTTCCTAAATCTTTGATAAGAAATTTCTGGAGTAAACTAGTCTTGAGATATTGAATTTCTTCGAGATCATTGCCTGTCAACAGAATATCATCAACATAGATTAGAACTGCAGTGAAAGAAGTACCTTTACTCTTAGTAAACAAAGAGTAATCTACTTTGGACTGAGTGTAGCCTGCATTTTGTATAGTTGTAGAAAATATGGAGAACCAATTGCGAGAAGCTTGTTTTAATCCATAAACAGATTTATGGAGCCGACATACTGTATTCTCCCCCTGTCGGCGAAGACCTGGTGGTAAAGACATATAAACTTCCTCGTCTAGATTACCATGGAGAAAGGCATTTTGAACATCCAACTGATGGGTGAACCATTTTCGAGCAGCAGCAACAGTGAGTAAGCAACGAAGTGTAGTAAGTTTCGCTGTAGGGGAAAATGTTTCTGTGTAATCAATACCTTCAACCTGAGTGTACCCCTTTGCTACTAGTCGAGCTTTATAACGTTCAACAGAACCATCAGAGTTGTATTTAATTTTGTACACCCAACGACAACCAATAGCTTTATGACCAAGTGGTAGAGGAGCGAGAGACCATGTATGATTACGTTCCAAAGCTGCAATTTCATCATTCATAGCCTGCTGCCATAACGGGTCGCCAACTGTCTCGTCATAGGTTTTAGGTTCTGTCTGGGATGTAATAAGAGCTAGAAAAGCACGTTGAGTAGGAGAAAAACGAGAGAATGAAAGGTAATGATGAAGGAGATACCTGGTGCCAGTGCCGGGACTTGAGCTAGAGGTTAAATGATTGGCTCCAGAAGACATCTCATAATCCTTATGCCAAGCTGGAGGCTGTTTAGTACGAGTAGAACGTCGAAGTGGAGCTGATGTATCAGGTGGGATAGAATTGGAATTAGTAGGCGAATCTGGAGAAGGTGGAGGAGACGACGGAGTAGTAGGTGAAGGGATAGGAGGTGAAGGAGGAGTAGGAGGTGAAGGAATAGGAGGTGAAGGAGGAGTAGGAGGTGAAGGAATAGAAGGTGGAGGATGGATGTTTGAGTAGGATGGATCATGAAGTGGTACAACAGGAGTCGAAGGAGCTAATGTCGAAGTTTGTGAAGCTGATGAAAAAGGAAAATCATCTTCACAAAATTTGACATCACGGCTGATAAAGAATGTGTGAGACTGCATGTCATACAACTTGTAACCTTTATGACCACAAGGATATCCTACGAAAACACAAGGAGTTGCCCTAGGTTCAAATTTTTGCTTAGGATGTACTATAGTTGCATAACATTTACAACCAAAAACTTTAAGATGATGAAATGTAGGTGGTCGTTTGTAGAGTGCTTCAAAGGGTGTCTTGTTAGATAATAATGGTGATGGCGTTCTATTTATAAGATAAACAGCCGTTAAAATGCACTCTCCCCAAAATTAAGTGGAACCTGTGACTGAAAAAGAAGAGACCTAGCTACATTTAGGATATGGCGATGTTTGCGTTCTACGACTCCATTTTGTTGTGGAGTATAGACACAAGTGCACTGAAATTCAATACCACAAGAAGTAAAGAATGGTTGCAAAGATAGGAACTCAGTCCCATTGTCTGATCGAACTATCTTGATAGTAGTATGAAATTGAGTTTGAACGAATTTAACAAAGTTCATTAACAAATGATGTACTTATGACTTATGTTGCATTAAAAAAACCCAAGTACATCGAGTAAAATCATCAACAATAGTGAGAAAAAAACGTAAACCAGAATGGGTAGGAATTTTATGTGGTCCCCAAACATCACAATGTATCAGATCAAAAGCAGAATGGGTTGTTATTGAACTTCTTGGGAAAGACAACCTAGTTTGTTTTGCTAACGGGCAGATACTACAATTATGAGAATAACTCGCATTATTAAGATGCAATTGATCAGCTAGAAATTTAAAACGAGAAAAGGAAGGATGACCTAGGCGTAAATGCCACAAATCAGATGACTGAGATACTTGATGAGCTGAAGACTTGATTGGAGATGAAGAAATATGATAGAGACCTCCAAATTGTTTACCCGAGCCAATCATCTTCCCCGTAGCCAAGTCCTGCATAACACAAGAATCAGGATAGAAGGTGACATAACATTTCAAGTTATTGGTAAGTTTGTTGATCGACATTAGGTTTAAATTGAATGAAGGCACACATAAAGCGTTGTTTAATTTAAGGTTAGGGCTAAGAGAAATATTGCCAGTATGTGACACACGTGCTGTCTCTCCATTAGGCAAATTTATTGTAGACATGATGGCAGCCTTTGGTTCAGTCATAACAGAAGATTTTGATACTATATGATCCGTAGCTCCACTATCGAGAATCCATGAATTAGAACTCGCAGAGTTAATAGATAATGTAGATATGGGAAACAAACCTGCAACATTGATGTGATTGTCAGAATTACCAGAAGGGTGATGATTGATTGCAGATAAGGCTTGTGCTATCTGTCGTAATTGCTCAGAAGAAAAATTTGGAATGGAATTAGGTGACTGTTCTTCTGTATTCAACTGTGAAACATCGGCCATATTTGCAGATGATCGATATCCACGGTTATTGTGTTGATTGTCTTGTCTTGTCCTTCCAGAATTATTTTTCTGTCGACACCGATCTTCTGTATGGCCCCTTCTATCACAAAACTTACAGTGAAACTTAAGAATTCGACACTCATTAATTGTATGACCACTTTTATTGCAGTGTTCACACAATTTGTCCTTGGCGAATTTTGAATATATTGTTTTCTTTTGCACTGCTGATGCAATCGAGATTTTCTCAGTAGGTTCGGAAGTTACCTGACGCTGCATCTCTTCTTGTACAAGTAATGAATAGGCTTGCCTCACATTAGGTAATGGAGACATCATCAATATGTTAGATCTCACCGTTTTATAAGACTGATTGAGCCCCATGAGCAATTGCATCAACTTGTCTTCTTCGCGTTGATCAATATGTATTTGACGTTGATTACAGGTAAATGGTGTGCGGTACGCTTCCAGTTCATCCCAGAGTGCTTTGAGCTTGGTGAAATATGTTGACAGTGCCATGGTTCCTTGTGACATCGTTGCTATCGAGTTTTGTATTTGAAAAATTGCTGGAGCATTCTTTTGTGAGAATTGATCGTGAAGATCAACCCACACTTGATGAGCTGTCTTGGCGTGAATAATGCCTTTAGCGATATCTGCTTCAACGGAATGAGTTAACCAAGATATTATCATACTGTTGCACTGATTCCAGAGTTCGAATTCGGTTGAATTTGCATCTTGGGACGGTTCCTCAATTGTGCCATCAATGAAACCAATTTTCTTCTTGGCAATAAGAGCATGCATAACTGATTTACTCCAGGATTGATAATTTGCTCCATTTAATTTGATTGGAACAAGTGAATATCCTGGCTAATCAGAGTGATGAATATAGTACGGATGTGTTAAATCAACATCCGAAATTTTGAAGCTAAATTTGGCTGATTCCGCCATAAAGGAAATTTTGATATTTAAGAACACCAAGATCGGTGCTCTGATACCATGTTAAGAATGAGAAATAGAAATAGAATTGGGATCGAAAGTATGATCTTCATTCAGGTTTACCACGTTTAAATAGGATACAAACTATCAACTAATACCTAAAAATAGAAAAAATATATATCTAATTAAATCTGGTAAATAAATAAAATATGCGGTTAATCAAATCTATACTAACAACTCTCTAAAGATCTAAGATATATTCTAACTAATTATCACGGCAAAATATCCTCTTAATATGATATTTGAAGTTCATGATTATGTTCGCTCAATTTATTTCATAAATATCGATATAGTGTATTGTCGATTTAATGGATAGTTACTTATTATTGTCTCAATAGAATAATACAATAGATTATCGACTTGATTATAGTTCAACAGATCAATATAATAATATTTTAAATCTCAAATTCTAATCAACTTTTTATTATTTGTTTTGATCTCATTTAATTT
This sequence comes from Cucurbita moschata, assembly GCF_002738365.1. Classification (NCBI taxonomy): domain Eukaryota; kingdom Viridiplantae; phylum Streptophyta; class Magnoliopsida; order Cucurbitales; family Cucurbitaceae; genus Cucurbita; species Cucurbita moschata. The sequence goes on from NW_019268565.1 coordinate 985,253, forward strand.
TTTTATGCTAGGTATTTCCATTAGTTAAGTTTGCCCAAATTGTTCTAGAAAACTTCGATATTTTCAAATATTAATCATTTATATCCTCGATTTAAGGGATTTGAAATTGTTATTTTTTTAATATTAAATTTAAATTAATGCATTTATGATTTGGAGTATTTTAAACTCAATTTAATTTTGAAATTTTATGTTTTTATAATATTTCTCAATAATAAATATGTTGTCCCATTTTTTAGAGGCTAAATTAATAAAAGAAATATTTTAAACTTTCAAAAAAATAAAATAAAAATAAAAATAACATTTGTTTCGAAAATACTATTAAACTTTTAAAAATATTTTAAAAATACTCTTAAATTTTTAAAAAATTTTATTAATACCCTTAAACTTTTTAAAAATACATTTTCTGTTTATAGAAGTAATATTAAAAGTTTGGACATAATTTATAAAGTACAATAGATAGTTTTCGGTCACGATAATTTATTTTAATATTTTTTAATGTAAAGAATTTTAATGCTACTTCTAAAGTTTCAGGACAAGAGTATTTTTGAAATAAAATAATTTTTATCCAAAATTAATGATAAGGGTATAGTTGAGACTTTTTGAACGTTGAAGAACATTATTGAAACTCTAGAAAGTTCAAGGGTATTTTCGAGATAAAGTATAAACTTGACGGTGTTTTTATTAATTTAGTTTTATTTTTAATTTTTAAAATGCATGATTAATTTGGTCATTCTTTTGTAAACCCTATAATATATGGCCCAAACACTAAGGCCCATGCCTACTTCTAATCCTATGAGTTTTAGGTCAAGTTGGACGGGCCCATAATATGTAGACTTTTGGGTTCGGCTTTATAGCCGTTATTAGTGTCCAAAGTAAATTGAATGAATGAGAGAAATATGGGAGGCTTTTCATAAACACAAATTTACAACAAAATGGTGTGATCGAGCGAAGATGTAATGACCTAGTTCCACCACTAGCAGATATTGTCTTCTTTGAGCTTTTTCTTTCGGACTTCTCCTCAAGGTTTTAGAACGCGTTAGCTAGGAGAAGGTTTCTACACCCTTATAAAGAAACATCGATTGGAGAAAGGAACGAGTGCTAGCGAGGACGCTGGGCTCCGAAAGGGGGTGAATTGTGATGTTCCACATTGGTTGGGGAGGAGAACAAAAGACCGTTTATAAGGGTGTGGAAACCTTCTTCTAGCAGACGCGTTTTAAAGCTTTGAGGGGAAGCCCAAAAGAGAAAGTCCAAAGAGGACAATATCTGTTAGCGGTAGATCTGAGTCGTTATAGAAGAAATCATACTTTAGTGAATATCGAAAGAAGCTTACTCAAAAGCATGCAAGTCCGAGTGGTTTTTTGGGGCGAGGCAATAAGACATGTGGTTTAGCTTCTAAATAGTCAACTACATTTGAGTTTTATGGTTTAGTAAGAAACTTCACTTCGAGCATATGAGAGTCTTTGATTGTACAATACATATTAAGATTACAAACCATATGTCGAGAAACTTAATGACAAAAGCCAAAAGATGGTGTACTTTGGTATAGAGGACAAACACAAAGACACATAGACTCTATGATCTTCAACCTGAGAGATTTCATGTGAGAAGAAATGTAGTATTTGAAGAAAAAATGGAAGACGAGGGAGATTTCATGTGAAATCCATAGTGAAATTCATAGTTCTAGAAGACGAGGGAGATGTAACAGACACAGAAAGTGCACGAACATTGACACCAAGAAGTCCACACACGCCATCATCGATGACACCAAAAGACAAGATGAATTCTTCAGAACAAGGGAGTTCAGGCAAGCTCACAGAAGAACCCACAACAGATAGTGGACTAAAGAAATTTCGCTTTCGTTGAAATTTATGCAGATGCACTCGAAGAAGAGTTGGATCACAACGAGCTAGTATTGCTTGCTATCGAAGAGCCGACGACTTATCGTGAGGCAGCAACTAAGACGACATGGTAGGAGACATACAAATAGAACTTGAAGCCATCGAGAAAAATAAGTCGTGGGCACTTACTGACTTACTGTCCAGTCACAAGCCCATTGCTTTAAAGTGGATGTGATTAAGCGCAAAGCAAGACTTATGGCAAATGGATACGTGCAACGACAAGGAGTTGACTTAGAGAAGTTCTTCATGTTTGTGGCTAGATTCGACACTATAAGATTGATTCTTGCCCTAGCGGCTCAACATAGATAGAAGTAGGTGATGGTGGAAAGTGGTCGTTAAAGCGTTGACAAATATAAACCAAATGGACAAAATATTTGCAAGTAAGGACATTATTATTAGTATTACTACAAGGAGTAGTAAAAAAAATTGCAAATAAGCCCTCAGAAAAATGGGTAATTAAATGAAAAGGAAGTCAGGTTGAGTCCTCCTCCAATGGCAGTGGGCGTTTACAGAGAGGGCAAGAGTTATGGAGGTTGAGCCACTGGAAGATGCATGATTCATGATACACATGCCCGCAGGGAGTCCTTATCACCGGAGTGGGTCTGGTTTCAAACAGAATTTGCGGCGGAACTCCGGGGAAGGAAGAAGCAGAGATCAGATCGGACTTCCAAAGCTTTATGGGTTTCGGATTGGGCGGCGGCGGTGTAAAGACGATACTGAATCGGCGTTGAAGCAGCGAAAGACATGATTGATTGATTGAAGTGGTCGATTTTTTATTCGGCGGCGGCGGAGTGAAGGTCGTATTTATAAGAGAAGAGGAATTTAGTTTCAAATTTGGAAAATCTTCAGAATCAGACCGTTAGATCATAGTGACCGATTAGGAAAATGTTAAGAATTTCCTAATTTGATCCGCTTTCACTCCCTCGTCAAATTAAATTCATGTTTATGGAATAACGGCTACACTTTAATTCTTTTAATTTAACCCAATTAATTTAATAAATTAGTAATAATTTATTAAACTATTTACTTATGTGAAATTATTACTTAATTAGCTAGAAATATCTTAAATATATTTAATTAGTTAAATTAAGTTAGTATAAAATTTATTTTTTCATATTTATAACTAATTACTCATTATTTATTTATAATAAAATGATTATTTTTTTAAATTTCTATTAGATCCTTCATTAATAATAATCGTAGTTTTTTTAAAAAAAAAAAATTCAATATTTTTTAATAATGTATAGGACTTAAATTATAAAAGAGTTTAATGAGACGAACCAATACAAAATTAATAGTTATGGAAAATAAAATTCAACACATATGTATGGGTCTTTGAGACGAACCAATACAAAATTAATAGTTATGGAAAATAAAATTCAACACATATGTATGGGTCTTTGAAACATTATGACCCTAAACGTTTCAATAATCAACAACTACGTTATAATCCATCTAGAAATAAAGAATTGTACGAATAGGTATAAAAAATATATATTAAATAATCTACTTGCAGATTCTCGTCATTCTCGAGTTCTATTTTGTGTTTATCATACTATGTGTCGAACTCACTTGCTTTCATCTAGGTGTATTAGCTCCATTGAGCTCATTTAAGGTCATAAGATTGGATCCTTATTTTCTAGCCTTATTGAATTGTTTTGATTAACCAAATCTTGTCCCTCCATCTAAAAGGATGTATTCCACTCATTTGGGTTACTTAGGTTCAAGGTTCACTTAGCCAAAGTTACTATGAACTATGGTTAGTTCAGTTCTTATGCGATGTGCTAGGATTACGAGAACTATCTTAGTCAATCTGGCGTTTCAATGAAAAACATGTGAGGGAACAAAGAGAAATTTCTCCCTGTTAACTAAATAACGTCAAGGACAAGGATATATTCTCCATCCTCGTTCTCGTTCTCGTTCCCGCTCAAGACTATATATATTCATTTGCTCGAGTAAATATGTTGGAGTAATTTTCTTAAGCATTCTAGATTAGGTTATAATATTGAACTTTGTATTTTTAGAAATTATATTAGGACATTAAATTTGTATTTTCATCCTCACAACTCATTCCTCTTCATTTCCTTAGAAAGAAAAAAAGGACGTAGGTCCGGAGTCGGTTTCTTAAACTAAACCAAGCTCCAAACCTCACCTTCGACAATCTAGCCATTTGAACCTACACTTAGGGTGAACAAGAGGCGGTGTGCCAGCAAGGATACTACGCCTTGAAGGGGGTGGATAGGGGATCTCACATCGATTGGAGAAGGGAACGAGTGCCAGCGAGGACGCTGGGCCCCAAAGGTGAGTGAATTGTGAGATCCCATATCGGTTGGGGAGGAGAACGAATCATTCTTTATAATAGTGTGGAAATCTCTCCCTAACCGACGTGTTTTAAAAACTTTGAGGGGAAGCTAGAAATGAAAAGCTCAAAGAGGACAATATCTGCTAGCGGTGGACTTGACAATTACAGAAACTTTCAGCTTAGCCCAACGTTGTAACTTTTACTAGCACATTGATGGGTATTTATAATAAGAGAAAGCACTACGAAATTTCCTAAAATTCCTACCCATGTTAAAAGACTACTAACAAATCTCGTAAACAAATCATTAAAATTTACACAATTTGGCAATTACGGATTATTCTAACATTTGCACGTTGCTCTTTGTTGCATATGAACTCCACAACGATTTGTCTCTCTTCGACACACTCATAGATGAAGGGAAAGCGAGCGTCAATGTGTTTGCTACGTCAGTAAAAGTGAGTGTCAATAGGTTAAATTTGCTGAGAGTCGAAGAATTTTGAACTAATAAACAATTTAAATAATCATTATACAGGTTTGAATCCCATTATCCTCCATTTTATATGCAAAATCACAATTTTTTTTCTAATAATCTCGAAGTTGGTAGCAAATTCCTATCTTATTATTACTTTCACTATGAACTTTCATGAATGTTTTATGGGGTCAGAAGAATTTTGTATAGGTATTTCACTTTCATAATCACATACGTTGCATAGTGTTACGGTCATACTTGTCCAAAACATGTTATTCATGGTCGCCCGTTGCATGTCAAACTTCATGTGTTATATCACTTTATTACTTTCTCTTATTGCTTTCATGATATACAGTTTCTTCGTTATATTTTCTAGGCTGCAGAATCATGTCTATGCTAGTAGACCTGAAATGCCTCAAAATATATTATACGGGATGTAATTAGTTGTCAATTCTTCCTACCCGGATGCTATCTAAGCAGTTGTGTTTCCTTTTTCGCTTATAGCCTATAATATTACTTTCTTCATTTCTCTCAATCTCGTTCTCAAACTCTCTTTCTAAAATCTCTCGCAGCCCAATTTTCTAATACTTTCTTCTTAAAACGGGGTCAGAGGCTTAGGTATACTTCGTCCGGCCGAAGTCGACACAATTTTAAGTTGGCTAACGTGAATGGTGAGAGTAAGTGCCGCACAACGCTTGTGTGATTGTGACACATAACAATAAATTGTACCCTATTAGTTTTTGTTAAGTTTGGTTCGTAACGGAACAACCGAGTAAATCGAAGTTATTCAAGTTTGTAATAAAGAGGAAAGAAATGAGGAGATAATGCAACATAACATTAGACATAGTGATATTGATAGATAAGGATAATGAAGCATGAAGATTATCTCAAGTAGATAAGTGAGCTCTCCTCCTCAAACTAGATGGCTAAGCCAGAAGGCAAAGCTAGAAGGGCAGAGCTTTCAAAAGCTAAGAGTTCCCAAGATTTGCGAGGTTGTTTATGATCTAGCACCTTAGCCACATACAATTCAATAGAACCTAGATAAGATTGAACAACTATATCAGTTTTCACCTCTATAACCACACGGTATAACATTCCTTCCTCCACGGCTAGAGTCTCGCAGTTCACTACACGAATGAACGTCCACGCTTTCCCCGTTTGATGGTGTATAAAATTCATCATAGCAAACCTTCCAATCTCTTGCACGTACGGGTCTTTGATATCTTCTATTGATTTCCAATCATGAGGCTTGCAAGCTTGGAGTCCGACATCGTCTTGAACAGAACTCATCGTAACTTTTGATTGATATAATTTGAAGAACGACGGTTTGCTCTTGATCTTAACTGATAATTAAACATTTATAGAGAAAATAGTCCAAGGGAATTTGATTCTTGGACTAAAAGCTCAATAGTAAAGCTTATAAATGGTGCAATCTTGATATCAAATTTCATCATCTTTGTGCCATCTTAATCTACAAATATTCTTCGTGGCATCTAAGTTAGCAAGTAGGCATCATAATATGCGTTTTAATTGCTTTGACATTATCGGTGAGACCTCTATTGATTGGAGAGGGGAACGAGTGCCAGTGAAGACGTTGGGCTTCGAAAAGGAGTGGGTTATGAGATTCCTTATTGATTGGAGAGAAGAACGAAACATTTTTATAAGGTGTGGAAACCTCTCCGAGATGCGTTTTAAAACTGTGGGACAGAGGAAGATACGTAATAGACCAAAACGGACAATATCTACTAGCCGTGTGTTTGGACGGTTACATTGTCCTTCCTACTAAAAAAGATTGATCGTATTAAAACCTCTTGATCTTGGTTAATCAAATAATGGGTATTCGATAGAAACTCCTGTTAAACAATAAACTCACTCCAACCATAAATTTTTTGGGTCAAGTTGATTGAGTTGTTCGAATCATTGATTCAAATCGTTGTTTTTCTTTTAGGTCGTTTAAAGTGAAAAGGGACATATGCTAAAGTACTTTGCACATGATATTTTAAAATATTTTTTTCCCTTTTATATATGTTCTTAAAAATTGGGTTAGTTCAAATATGTTTGAGAATTTAATAGTGTTATTTTAAATTCGAATTCTCCATCAAATCACTTGATAAAAAGTTATATTCTTAGTAGTATTAAAGATATACTTATTCTTTACGGTTGAAGGTTGAAATCTTTATATAACTTTTTTAAAGGTCGTTACAGTATGCATGCAAAATCGACTCGCTTAATTTGACCCGCTTAATTTGACTGTAATAAAAAAGATAGTGGTTTTTGGAAATGGATTTAAAAGAAAAAAGAAAAAAAAAAAGTAAGCTTAAAAGGATAAAAATGTCATTTTATTAATTGTTTAAGGAATTTTTCTTATTTTTAATTTTTTATAACAAAGATTTCATATTTTTAATTTCTTATAAAAAAGAAATTTTTAAGGTGCTCACCAAGAAAAAAGACGAACGAGGGTAAAGATTTTTTAGGAAAAAAAAAAGATTTTTTATAAAAATAAAAAAAGAAGTGACAGATTACCAAAATATCACCCAAGTTCAAGATATTTATGAAATTGCCATTATCAGAAAATCTAATATGCTATGAACAGCGTGCACAAAATAAAACATATCTTAAAATCGAGTTGGACCTTTTCCAAATTTGGATATGATCTAGAAGACTCACAACTCATCATATCAATAGCTGAAATTCAAAACCAAGGTCAGTAAGCCTTTGATCGAAGAAGATATTTTCGATAAAAATTCTAGAAAGCTTGATTTCAAATTCATTGTGATTCTAGATATTTTAAGGTTAGTTTGAGCTCCCTCTATAAATTATGATATATGGGGATCGTTTAGAACAAGAATTGAGCACGTCGAGCCTCCATTCAAGAGTTCTAAGAGTTTCATTTTTAGATTTTCCTTTCTCAAATTTAGAAAAGATGTAGTTTACTATTTCCTTCCAAACTTGTTTCCATAAGTTATAAATGAGATTACCCACAATTTTGTTGAAGAAGTTGAAATTTTCTCTTTGAGGCTACACACAAATTTGTTGAGTGAGGCCTATCCCATTTTATTTCTATACCTTTCAGGATGGTTGGAAAGAAAATTACTTTCATGTAAGATTTGGGGGTTAGTTCGAATTTCCTACCTACGATCCCTTTCGTCCAAAATTAAGCATTCCTTAAGCTCTAGGGGATTAAGCTGAATGTTTATTTATTTAATGAAGGAATCGACCTAGTTTGTCATGGATCAAGTTGTACAAGAAAACCAAAATCTACGTTTTGGTTGATACTATCCATATATGTTGTTTGGATTTAAAGAGGTTTTATTGTATTTTTTTTTTAAACTTTATGAGAATTATTTTTAATAATATAAGTTACAATTAACTAGTGGACATGAAAGTTGCAAACTTTTAACTATAGGTTATTATAAAGTTTATTTTCAAGGCTATAAATAGTAATTGATGTTGTTGCTATTTTAGTACCAAGATTTTGGATATTGAAATGAAGTTTGCATAGTATGCTTTTTAAGCCATGAGCTTGTTCCTTTTCATTTCTCTTGATTTGCATGCTTGAGTTATCTAAGTAGTCTTGATTAAGCCATCTCGTGGAGTGATTTGAATCATGAGTTTAGAGATGAGTACTATTTACTCTTGATTTTGATCATTAAGGTAATCCGTTCCAAAATTTTCCCTTAGATTAATTTCTTATCATTTTTGGGATTTTTGGATAATTTAGCTAAAGATTTTGTTCCACAACAAGATTCTTGGATCAAATCCTAAGATTTTCATAACAAAAAGTTTCATAATAAATTGTGGCTTGAAAGTGTCCCAGTAGTTCTAAACCATGTGGAGTTATCATGGGTTTGTGTAGGTGAATATAATAGTTCTGGACGAACTTTGATGAGTTATAACTCACACCGGAGTACACCAAAAGGTATGACATCAATCTATAGCCTTCATTGATGCACAATCTTTAAATTTCACGAATAAATCGAGGGGAGAAACACTTAGAAGTGCACTGGAGGAGAAGTATTTCAGATGCGGAGCAAAGGAAAACGCTCGTCTTCTTCCTTTCTAAGGGAGAAGTCAATGACATAGTTGGTCCTACTGAACTGACTTGTTAGCCAAAATATCGACCCCTCTCAATTTTTCTTAAAATTAACTCATTCTACATCAATTCTCATAAAAATCTCAATTGCTCTAAAAACTAGACTCCCTAAGAAAGCTGTCAAATAAAAATTGGAGTATATCAGATATCAAAAGCTTGAGATCCGAGACTCCAAACATAAACTAAGAGGTAAGTAGCCTTTTTAGACTTTTATTTAGAAATACTAGTAAGAATCACTTGGAATTCAACATGAACTAATATAAAGAAAATGGAAGAATTAAGCGAAGAACACTGTTATCGAAGATGGTTAAGTAGCTAAAGCAAGTAACGATGTTAAATGACCATAATGCCCATATGACAAGTATACCATTTGTTTTATACTTGAGTCACTTTTGACTACCCCTTCAGACTCTCCACAATGGTAGGATATTGTCTAAGTATAAGCTCTCATGACTTTGCTTTGACCTTCCCCAAAAGATCTCGAACCAATGTAGATGTATTCCTTCCTTATAAATATAAATCTATGATCATTTCTAAATTAGCCAATTTGGGACTCCCTCCCAACTATCCTCAACAATATTCATAATGCCCTTAAGATTCCTTTAAGACATATTAAGGTCTAAACACCCTTCAAGTGACTCAAGATTTTAAATAAGGGTTATGAGTAAGGATAACTAGCTTTGTGAACATTTTAAGAAGTTTAGACTAAGTTTAGAATCTAAACCAAGATAAGGATTTTAAGTTAAGGTTCGACAGAAATGACTAAAATACCCCTAATGAATTCCTTTAAGGCTTTGAATGTTATTAAGTATTATTGGTAAGTCATGAGTTTATGTTATGCCTAAGGTTAAACATTGATTTTTAAGTAATTAGGTTGTTACCAATTAAGACGAGCTTAAAGTTAAAACTTGATTTTTAAGTAATTAGACTGTTATTTCATGATAAACTTTAGGATAATATAATTTTTTAAGTAACAAAAAGACTCTCCTTACTCAAAAAACTCAAAGTTAGCAATTGATTTTTAAGTAATTGGGACGATAATTCATGATAAGCTTTAAGTTAAATCTCGGCCTTAAACAATTAGAATACTACCCTAAATTAAGATGAGCTCTAAGTAAGCTCTTGAGTTTTAAGTAATTTGGAGGCTGTCTCAAGAACATGTATGCAGTAATCTTAGCCCACACTCTCGCCCCATAGTAGCACCACTCAAGAAATAAAAATCAAGGATAAGACTCAAGAAGAAGAACAAAGGACATGGATAGGACACAAAATAAGTGTGGTACCCTAGCATATCTTAAGAATATGATTAAGTAGCCTATGAGTTTTTGTACTCACTCCATGTTTTTGAAGTAATTAAGAAGTTAGTAGAGGTTGGGAGCAGACTCTGAAGTACGGACAAACCTCACCCATCATTTGCAATGCTGTTTTGTTTCAAATGTTTTGTGTTCATTCATTATTTTGTATCTACAACTACTTATGTATAAATTTTATTTGGATGTAATGTATATATATATTATATATTATCTTTTAAATTATCTTCGTTTTCATTTGCAAAAAATTTGACCGTCTTTTTTACACCATCAAGTCAACCACATTTGTGATCCATGCATTGAGCAATCTTGGAAAACGAGTTTGAATAGAAATACATTAAAATTGAATTACCACGGATTAATAGTTTGATTAGCTAATGTCTTCGACATTCTTGTTGTTCCTTGAAAAATAATATTTTGGAAAAGGTTGAGTATTAAAAAAATTTAATAATCGATCACTTATAACGTGTTCTATATGACTTAAGTCTGAATTGAACTCTAGAGTTGATGTGTCGATTATTTGGTAGTGTGTAAACATGAGACTTAAAAGATATTACCATATCCTAAAGTAGCGTTTCTCAAAGTCTAAACATGCCAAGACAAAGAAGTTTGCTAAGTAACAAGAAATAGGAACCAAAGACAAGACTTTGAAAAATAAAAACTAAGGATAAGGATAAGAACGTGACAAGGAACCACCTAACATACTGTAAATACGATTAAAAACCTACAAGTACGCTATTTACTGAGTTTTTGTATTTATTTTACAAATATGTAATTAAAATTTGTTACTAAATTTCATATATATTTTGAAAAATTACTTTTTAAATGGTTAAAAAAATTATTTTTAAGAGGAGTTCGAAAATAAATTATCAAATAAAATAAAAATAAAATAAATATAGGCATATAATAATAATATCAGATGCAAAATGTATATTTTAAAATTAACAATAAATTAAAATTTATTGGATTTAATTTAATCTAATTTTAGGAGAATTTATGAACGAGATAAAGTAAAAAAAAAAAAAGATATATGCTAAATTACTTTAATATGATATTTAAAATCTTTAATTTTTTTTTTCCTTTTATATATCTTCTTAAAAATTGGGCATTTTTTTTCAAAAAAGTCCCATAATCTCAACCACCAAACAGATGATTATAAAGCAGATTCCAATTAAAATTTTCAACCCATATCCCTAAATCTTTGAAAGTTACCACCAGCAAAACATGGTGGATAAGGAGTTACTTCCCTTAAACAAGAGCATAAAAGTAATAGTGTCGTTTTAGATTCCAATTCTCGGTTCAATCACTTGATCGAGTATATTATTTCTACAAAAGCGAGCATAACCTAATAGTATTTGACATGTTATTTTTTTTTCTTCTAGAGTCTAACTTTTAAGTTCTTATGCTTGATAAGAAACTCCCCGAATAGGGTTAGACATACATGCACACATAAATCTGGAACTAACTCTAGAGCTGATTTGCAATTATTTGGTGGTGCATAAGCGGAAGTTTGGAGATGAGAGGGTACATATTGTGTGCGAAGTTTGCCAGCGATAACAAGTTCTCGAAGGAAATGATAATCTAGTTCAACATGTTTGGCCCGCTTGTGAGAAACGGGATTAGAGCTCAAAAAAACAGCACTTTTGTTGTCACATAAGAGTAAGGGCTGCTGTGAAATAGGGACCTTGAGGTCATGCAAAAGATGCGTAACCCAAAGAAGTTCAGCAGCAGTTGTGGCAAGAGCACGATACTCAGATTCACAGCTGGAGCGTGAGACAGTAGGTTGCTTTTTGGCACTCCAAGAAACGAGATTGTTACCAAGATAAATAGAATAGCCGGATGTAGAACGACGAGTATCGGGACAACCAGCCCAGTCAGCATTCGAATAAGCGACTAGCGTACTAGGAATAGTGGATGGACGAAAGGTAAGACCAAAGTGGAGTGTTCCTTTGACATAGCGAAGAATATGTTTGACAGCAAGAAAGTGATCTGCAGTAGGGGCATGCAAGAATTGATTGACAGAATTGACAGCATAGGCAATATCTGGACGCGTAATAGTCAAGTACTGAAGGGCGCCAACAAGAGATCTGTAGAGAGTAGGATCAGAGAAAGGAGAACCATCAGCAGTCAGGTGTTGAGAAACAACCATGGGAGTGTGAATTGGTATGCTATCGAGCAACTGAGCACGAATAAGAATATTTCGAGCATATTTTAACTGACTAATAAAGAGACTATCAGGAGTGGGTGAAGCTTCAAGACCAAGAAAGTAACTAAGAGAACCCAAATCTTTGGTAGAAACTCAGAATTAAGCTTGTGAGTAAAGCTGTCAATAAAAGATGAGTTGTTGCCGGTAACAATAATGTCATCAACATAAAGAAGCAAATAGATAATGTTAGATTGCTGATGAAAGACAAAAAGGGACGTGTCAGCGCGACTGCAAGAAAACCGAAGTGTGAGAAGAAATGAGCTAAAACGCTGAAACCAAGCACGAGGAAAGAGGTTGGGTCTGGGAGCTCGATAGCAGGAAAGTGAGTTTCATCAAATTGAGCATGACAGGTGATATATAGCTTAGTGGTGGCGGGATCAAGACAGCGGAACCCTTTATGAGCAGGACTATAACCCAAAAAAATACAAGGAATGCTGCGGGGAGAAAGCTTGTTAGGCATATAATCACGCAAATAAGGATAAACACGGTAACCAAAGGGATGAAAATTGTCATAATGTGGAGTGTAGCCATAAAGGAGTTCAAAGGGTGACTTACCTCTAAGAAATGGAGTAGGCAACCGGTTGATAATATAAGCTGCAGTGCTGAAGGCGTCAACCCAAAAACGAGGAGAAAGATGAGAGTGAAAGAGAAGGGCCAAGCCAGTCTCAGTCACATGACGATGTTTTCTCTCAGCACGACCATTTTGAGCAGGTGTATATGGAGAAGAGAGTTGATGGTGGATGCCAGAATTACGTAAATGAGTTTTGAAACAAGTACTAGTAAATTCGGTACCACCATCGCTTTGAAATACCTTGATACGAGAAGAATATTGATTTTCCACAAATATTTGAAGTTGAAGAAAAATATCAAAAAAATCAGATTTAAATTTTAAAGGATAAAACCAAGTGAATCGAGAATAATCATCAATAAAAATAACATAATAAAGAAAACCCGAATTTGATTTGACGGGAGAAGGACCCCAAAGATCACAATGAATAAGATCTGACATATGAGACGACCTACGTTCATTGCGGGAATAAGGCAATCGATGACTTTTCGCAAGCTGACAAGTATTACATAATGATGGAGAAGGCAATAAAGACGTAAGAGAAAGATGACCTTTTCTATTTAAAAAAGAAATAACAGAATGGTTCACATGACCTAGACGAGCATGCCATAAATCAGATAAAGCACATAAAGATTTGTTTCTAAGGGCTGAAATAGAAGCAGAGTTGCCGCGCTCCAGCACATATAGCCTTCCATCTCTTTTACCGGTTGCCACCACCCTTCCTGTTTGACGATTCTGGATAGTAATAAGATTATTAGTAAATGTAACGGAGAGAGGAAAATCAGACGTTAATTTACTTATGGAAAGAAGATTTTTAGTGAGGTGAGGGACAACCAAGACATCTAATAAGTGAATATTTGGAACAGAAGAAAGAGTACCGTTGTGGGTAATGGGTAGGGATGCACCGTTTCCTACGATCATAGAGTCCTTACCCGTGTAATTTTTAGATTGATCCAGAATAGATGGGTCGGCAGTCATATGGGCCAAAGCTCCAGTGTCCAGAAACCAATCAGCAGCATCGGGTCCAGCAATAGAACATGACGTGTTAAAGGCTTTAGCAAGGTGAGCATGAGAAGAATCAGGTCGAACATACCGTTGGTTGCAGCGGTTAGCATAATGGCCCTCTTTGCGGCATATTTGGCAGTAAGGTGGTCGACGACCCTGACTTGAGTGGGTTCGTTCTCGATTAGAAGAGTTGTTTTTGTGAGAATAAGAACGACCTCGCTGGTTGGTAAAGGAAGCAGAGTGGCTTCCATGGGTGCGACCACGATTAATGACTGTGAATGCTGTAGGAGTGGAGTTAGAGAACTCAAGGGAGCGTTGGAACAACTCAAAACTTTAAGCTTTAGAGACTAAATCTGCCAGACAGGGGATAGGGGTGAGAGCCATCTGAGCAGTAGAAAAAGCTAAAAATTCGGTGCCGAGTCCACGAAGGAACCAGTGCACTTTATCAATGTCCTCGACCGGTCTGCCAATGGCATGAAGTTGGTCACAAATTTTTTTGAAGGCACAGACATACTCAGCAACAGGTTTGGTGCCACGTTTCATCAACTGCAAGTCATCCTTGAGTCTCAGTTCACGAGCTTTCGACTGATGGCTGAACGTAGTTTTCAACGCAAGCCAAACATCACGTGCAGTAGAGAGACCAACGACAATAGCCATGGCTTCTTCAGTGAGAGCGGAGAGCAGGAGACAGAGAAGTCGTTGATCGGCTGCTCTCCATGACAAATATTTGGGGTTGAGTGTTGAAGAGGTTTCTGGTTCAAGGCGAGGTGGTGGAACCATAGTTCCATTGACATAGCTCAGCATGTCTTGACTCTCAAGGAGAGGGAGAAGTTGGCTTTTCCAAAGAAGATAATTGGAGGGAGAAAGTTTGATGGTGATCATATGGATTAGAGTATTGAAAGGAAGAAGATGATAAGAAGATTCGGAAGCCATAGAGAAGAAAGGATCAGGGTTGTTAAACCGAAAGGGCTCTGATACCATGTGAATGTTTGCTGAATCCACCACACCTAAATGGGGGTGAGAGTTATCTTATTTATAATCATTTACAGGATACAAAAATATGGTAAATTACAAATAATATGAAAATAGTAATAAAAGGGAAGAATAATAAATGAATGCAATATATTTGTCTTTAATAAAAGGGCAAATATGGTAACTCGTAATGTAAGGCAAATATCTAGATATTTGCCTTATAATGAACGGTCAACAATCCTTAACAAATATGATGCTTACTGATAATATTTTTATACTCATCTTTGCTATCGGTTGTTTTTAGATGAATCGTGAACTATTTGGTCACCTAAAAGTAAATATTCCTCCACCTCGATCAATAGTCAACAGTCACCTAAAAAAAGGTAATCTGGTGAGTATAAACACACTTAGTAAGCAACCTACTTGTAGGTTCTAATGTCATCCTTGACCTAGTAAATCACTATAGGCTTTCATCTGATCTCTAGGAAGTTTGGGTTTAGTTCTACAGTTATTTAATCTTTTGGGAGGCCCCGAAGTTTAGAGCAGTTAACTAGCTCATCAAAAACACAATCGAAAGTTATCTTTGTTACGTCAAACCCAATCAAGGTCTGAAAGTTGTTCACCAATACTAGCACCCCAAGTCTATTGGATAGCATATCTAGATTCTTGTCGGGATTCGTTTTTGAGTTTTCCTGAAATACGAATCGTGGGTGGAGCTGACTCGACGATGTGAAAATATGATAAAATTTTTCGATTTCAAAATAAGATACTAAAAAAAAAAAACATAAATACCTTATATATACTACATGGAAACAAAGTTCGAAGTACAAATACAAAAAGGAATGTTCTATAAAATGGCTAACAAAAACTTACCCATAATTGTAGAGATTCAATTATGGGTTTAACTTTCTATGACACTTGCTCTAGATTCGCTCCCATCCTCGATCAGTTCTTGGTTATCAATAAAAAAATATGTAAGAACTTGTGTGAGTACAAAATTCGATAAGTAGCTTATTTGTAGGCTCTTAATCATGTATATGGTAGATGCTAAGGTACCATACTCTTCACCTAACCATAAGACATATCTTGGTTCTTGTTCTAAAGACCTAGCCCTTAAGTTCTAATCGTGTGTTCTGAGTACATAACATGGTTCTGTTTTGACGACCTTAGTTGATATGAAATTAGCCCAAATGAAAGATTTGATACCAAATGATATGAAATCTACTCAAGGGAAAGCTTTAGTACCAAATGATATGGAATTAACCCAAGAAAAAATGTTTGATACCAAATGATAAGGAATCACTACAAGGGAAGTAAGATTCAAATTATTTTGTTGATCGAATATCTCAAAGCAATATCTTAAGGCAAGAACACTTGTTTGAGATTTGAATCACTCCACAAGTAAGATCGATCATGTCTAGCTTGAATTATTCTAAACCTGCAATTTAAACTTAGCTCTAATGATAAACCGTCACTCCAAGGGCTATAATGAGCCACTATGTATATTTTATGGCTATAATTAACTACTATGAAAATAAGCTTTAAAATACATTAAATAAACAACATCATTGATGACCCATCCAAAATTTATACTAATGAAACTTGATTCATCTTTAACGTGACATGAATTGAAACAATTTTTTGATAATTTTGACAGCATGATTATATCGCATGATTCTTGAAGTTTATATTGCGATTGATATCTTGATTCATATATTGGTCTTGGAATTCTAGTTCATACGCATGGTTCTGTCACGAGGTTGTGAGTTCATGAGCACAATTCTATTCATGGACATATTTTTTTTATTTTAAAGTCTCAGGACTCCAAGCTAAACATCCGATTTAAGTGCTCAACTTCTAGTTATTGGCCTAACTCTTCCATTTTCGTATAGTTCTTAGTTATTCTAAGTTACTAGTTCATCTTCAAGTAATTTCTACACGCAAAACTTGCTGAAAGTCTAAATGACTAGTTACTTAGTAATTTTTGGGACCTCAATTCATGTGCTCGAGTGGCCAAAATAATCAATTTTATTTTGTAGGATGGGTAGGGAGTCTATTTTAAGGAACTAAAATAAAACAGGTGAGAAATGATATGAAAAATGATGAAATTCAAGAAAGAAAATTCTAAGTGGCTCGATTTAGGATGACATGGCTGGTTCAATTGAATCGGCCACCTCATCCCTTTGTAAATAGGTTTCTCAAGCCCCATACATTGGTCGATTTCTTCTACAAAGTAGAAGATGTTGTAAGGAAGAGTTGGGGACCGGCCTCATTAACTTTAGTGCACTGTGGGTGGAGATAATCACCAGAGAAGACCCCTGGGAAATCATCGCCTCACCCAAGCAAACCCAATCGAAATCTAAATTTAGGAAGAAGAAACCTAATAAATTAAGTGTGGGAACATTTTACAAAATTAGATAACAAGAATAAGAGGTGCAAGTGCAACTATTGTTGCAAGGAGTATACTTGTGATACTAATTCTTGTAGAACTAGCACGTTATGGAAGCACTTAAAAAATCAGTGTAGAAAGTACTTATATAAGATAGAAGATAAAAGACAAACCACTCTATGTTTTCAACCTTGAACCGATGGAATGGGTGGTAGTTAGATTGTTACTTCATTATTTAGTCAAACAGCATGTAGAAAACCATGTGTCAAGATAATAATTATGAATGGGTTATCTTTTAAATTCATAGAGGATGAGAGTTTCAGTGTCCTAAGTTTGACATTTCGTCAAGAGTAACCATTACTAGAGATATATTTCAACTGTATATGGAAGAAAAAGAAGAAGTTAAAATATTTCTTAGTCCGTAATTACAAGAGGGTTTGTCTTACTATTGATATATGGATTTCATTGCAAAACATAAACTATAGGTGATAATATGAATGCAATAAAGGGTTGGATAATCTAATTCTTCTTACTATAGTTTAATACTTGATCATGCCTTGAAATTTGAAAAAGCTTTCAATATATTAGAGTAAGAAGAATTAGATTATGTTGAGTACTTCAAAAAATGATCATAGAAACAAAAGAAAAAGGCCACCAACCATTGATGATTGGAAAAACGTTAAAGTGTTTGTAAAGTTTTTGAAGGTCTTCTATGATATCACTACAAATATAAGTGATTATTTATATGTGACTCCTAATTTTTATTTCCATGAACTTTGGGGTATTCAAGAACTTTTAATTGAGTGGGTACGAATGTGAACGCTGTTTTAAGTAAGAGTTCAACCATGAAAATTAAGTATGACAAGTACAGGGGCTTAGTGGAAAGAATTAATAAGTTGATATTCGTAGCAGTGGTACTCATCCTCGTTACAAATTAGATTACATATAATTTTGCTTTTCAAATATTTATGATACTATGGTTAAACTGATGGTGGATGGTATAAAGAATTATTTAACTCGTTTGTGTGATTACTACAAGTTTTATGATAATGCTTAAGATCATCGTCAATATGAATCAAGACTCACTTCTAGTTCTATGAGTATGGACTCAATTGATGAAGTGAATTTGAGTGGTTCAATATTAGTATTATCACGATACAAAGAAGAAGATAAGAGAAAAATTAGTTAGAGTTAAAAGAATGATGTGAACCGATATTTATCTAATTCAAGAAGAACTTGATGATAATTTTGATATTTTGACGTGGTAGAAAGCAAATGAGTTAAATACAGATTTTTATAAAAAATTGCCAGGTGTTTTGGCCATTCAAAGATAGACCGTAGCTTCTGAATCAATCAGTATTTAGTATGAATAGTAGGACTCTTGATTAGTTCGAGAGTTATTCAACATCTAAAATAGTGGAAGCTTTAATATGTACTCAAAATTGGATTAGTAGAAAATAAATATCATTAGATCTTCATCTTCATCAACAATTTGAATTTGAAGATGTGGAGATTTGTTCTAAAATTGAGACAAATAATTCCAAATCTAATAATTATTTATTTGTTGCAATGTCTATCTTATATCATACTTTATATTTCTTTTTTAATTTTTTTAGATGACTCCTCTAGCTTACTAGTGTCATACAATTGTCGGGCCAAATAATTATTTTTCAATGTAAGTTAAATATTTTAATATTAGATATTTTTGTTATTCCTATTTTATTTAAACTATTTATTTTTATTATTTTTATATAATGGACAGGTTCAAGTTTATGCTCGAGTTCGTGCTCTTAAAGTGTATGCTCAAGTTTGTAAAAAAGACGAACTACTTGTCATTTTACAAAAACTAAATTTTTAGGTATTTTGTTGAATGATCATATATTGTGAAGGTATATAATTTAGTCGTATGTAAGTGCCAGTTGGAATTGGTTCATTGCACATCTTTTACATATTTATAGGTGATAATATAAAGGGTTGGATACGTTTAAACTAAAAGTTTATATGTGATAATTGTTTTAGCCTTTTGGGTGATAACATCACAACTTTGAACTCAAAGGAGTTGTAATCCATGCAAATATGTAATTGATCTAAAAAAAAAAAAAAATGGAACAACCCGAACCCAACCTGAACATTGAAGGTTGGGTTGAGTTACTAATCTAACCAACTCGAACTTTTGGGTTGGTTCAAAAAAAATCCCTCAATCCAACTCGGACCATGTACACCCCTAGCTCCAGCTGTGAATTTGAGTATCTGCTCTTTGCCAGGACTGCTGTTAAACTTCTTTGACTTATGCATCTTTTGAATGACTTCAAGTTTCATATTCCGCAGCAATCCTTGCTTTTATGTGAAAAGAAAAGTGCTATTTTTTAGAAAAGAATTTATTCCTGGGTGGACAATTTATTCCTTTTCCGCTCTAAATGGGAAGCAATGCCCAATAAAAAATGAAAAATGATCACAAAAGAAAGGAGAACCACGTTTTAGAAAAGAAGAAAATAGACAGCAGCACACTCTGCTACTGTGAATTGGTGTGAAACGAGAGAAGAAAAAAAAACTCTAATCTAGCAGCTATTGACAGCAGAAGAAAAAGAAGATCAAGAATGATAGATTAGGGTAAAGAGGCGGACGTGAGAGCACAAAGAAAGAGAACTTCCATTGAAGGGCAGTAACAAAGCTTGATAACGCTCTAATTCTTTACTCTCTTTTCTTATTCTATCAACTTTACATGATTGAGTTGTGGGTTCCTCGATTTAATTTAATTTGTATGGAAAGTTAAACTTTATAGAAGAGGTGAGAGAGTTTTACGTAGTTTAAGTATGTTGCGGTCTGATTTTAGTTTATTAAAGAGTTGTTGTTAATGATTTACATATGTGTTTAATTAGCTACTTTACATACATGATTTCGGAAAGAGAGAGGAAGCAACTAAATTCTCTCTAATACTCTAGTTCCATTTTAAGGATACTCTAAAATAATTCTTAGAGTAGAGTCTTGTAATTAGAAATTAGTAAGCACTATGCATGACCCTCAGAAGTATGATTGAGATCTATTAAGAAGTATGATTGAGATCTATTAAAAGAAACTAAAATCTACCACAAAACTCAACAACTTATCTATTTTATACTTGTGATAGTGTATACTTGCACTTATTCTTATTATCGTGAATTTTACATCATTTTATTATATACATCCACAAGCGACTAGCTGTGTGAGTTTCCAGACTTGTTTTATAATAGTGCTCATATCAATGATAGGAGGCTAAGCATAGACAAAAAGGACAACAAGATGAACCTTTAAGCCAACTTGATATCCCTATAAAGTGAGCGTGAAAACAAGATCTCAAATTATGAGTCTTCGTTGAACAAAAATATTCCCTAGGACATTGAATATTATAGAATCTGGTTTAGTAAACCATTTTAAACAAGAAACAATTTGTAGTTGGTCTAGACCTTTTCAGAGACATAAAGTTGTAAGTTCCCTGCTCTACAACGTAGAAGGTTTGTTCAAATATTTTGAGTTGGACTCAGTCAATTCATGCGAGCACAACTCGCACTTGCAATGAATATGTGAGAAGAGCTTTCGGCAATTAAGGAAAGTAGGAAATTGGTGGCCTCAGCTATAGTATAAAGAGTACTAAGGAAACTAAAAAAAGTAAGTATCTTACCTCATATTTACAAAAGAAACATGAGATTGTTTGTCTCGTCCTTAAGTTTGATGATCTGACTTACATCGTAGAATACAAGTCCTTACAAGTAGACGATTACCAAAGTTACGAGAAAAGACCAATCTGAATTTTAGCCTGGAAAGTGGAGATCTTCTGTACTAGGAAAATGGTCCTTACAAAACCATCGAGTGGAAGAAACTATGTGAACTATGTGAAAACAGGGGGAAGAGATGAGGAAGAAATACATGAGTAATTCCAAGATTAAGACACTTCCGAGGACAAAATTTCATTTTAGATGTGTATGATGTAATAACAAAAAATTAGAAATAAGAAGAAAAAAAAGACGGGAAATTGTCCACATTCCTTAAGCTGAAAAATAGGGGGTTGACCTCCACTTCATTTTATGATCCCACTTGAATGGCTTGAAGCCAGTTGGAGAGTACAAATAATGACAGCTCAAGGCCAACATTTCAGCTGATCCACTTAGATTTGATACGCTCAGACTTTTTTCTTCTAGTTTCGGCCTAAGCCAACTAAGTAAGTGACCTTACTATCGACTCGGTCAGAAGACTTGTCTTGTGTATGCGACATGTATCCAGTGGCCCTTACACGTGTCATTTATGCTTTATATTATAAGATTATGTGACTATATTGTATGATGATGAGACTATGATATATGATGATGTGACTATGTTATATGGTGAGGCTATATGATGTCATACGACGATGTTATAAGATGATGTTATATGATGATGACGACATGACAATGATGATGTATTATAACATGACGATGTCAGATGTATGATGAGATGACTTAATATGAAGGTATTCCATATTAAGATAATGTGCATGTATTAAATGTCATAATGCATTATGACGATAATTTTGTTGGATGGATATGACAACCATAGAGGGGGTGAATATGTATTGTTCATAGAGAAATCTCTGATCAACGATAGAACAAGATCCATTTTGTATCATATCTAAGGGATTCCTGGGTTCGGGCCGAAGAAGCAATGTCACTCGACTGCAATCTTTTTCTGTCCGTGAGGATCCCAATCCCAACAGAGCATCCAATCCACGAAATAATTTGATCTATGGTTTCAACAATGTAATTATTATTTTTTTTTAATAAAAATAAAACTTATAACATGCAATAAAACGGGGTGAATAGGGTTTCAACAATGTAATTATTGATTTTTTTTTTTAATAAAAATAAAACTTAACATGCCATAAAACTTTAAATTTAGAATTTAAATAGAAAAGGGTTAGAAAATATAACACCATAATTTTAGAGTGGTTCAGTCAAATTCGACCTACTCCACTCACCAACCGCCTCTTGGGAATTTGAATAAAACTTTCTGACTCTTTCTTCGGATTAGAGCCCAACCGCTACACCGCTCCTTTTACGAGTGCAAGAGCAAACTCAATCCTTTCCACGACTCAGGATCAAACCGGTACACCGCTCTTTTTACGAGTTCAAGAGCAAACTCAATCCTTTCCACGGCTCAGGATCAAACCGGTACACCGCTCTTTTTACGGGTTCAAGAGCAAACTTAATCCTTTCCACGGCTCAGGATCAAACCGGTACAATTGTCTGAAATCTTACAAAAACACAACACTTTTGAAGTAATAGACATCTCCCTCATGAATAAGATAAAAAAAAATAAAATTGGAAGCTTTCTAGAGAGCAACAATGGAGGCTTTTAAAAAAAGTTTAGATCGAGGAAACAAATGTTTTGTGTTGTGTTCTGTAAAATACGAATAGGTGATGAGTTTAAATAGCGATCAAGTTGTAAAAATAGGAATTGATACGGACCACTAAAACGTGAATCGAAGGTGGACCACGAAAAATAATATTTATTTATTTTTAAATTTATCGTAAAAAATTATAGACCACATGTTTCATTTAAATATATATATATATATATTATTTTAAATAAATATTATAAACATTTTAAATTTATTTTTATTTTATATATATAACATATTGAAATATAATAATATAATAAAAAAATGTTAATAAAATCATGTAGGTAACATTTTTAAAAGCAATTGAAAAGTTTTATAAATCTCATTGAAATCATAATTATGATTGTAGTTGAAATAATTTTGAAATTCAGAACAGTAAATGAAATTATTATAATTTCGTTTCTTTCTATTTAAAAGTAACCGTTATTTAGTTTTTGTAAATGAAATCATTATAATTTTTTTCCCTTTACAAGTAATGAAATCTTATTAAAATCTTTTATAACAAATGTAAATGAAATCATTTAATAATCCAAATACTCCTTCTTTAATTTAAAGGTAATGAAAAAATTTTATAAATGTAATTGAAAACTTACCATTTGTTACTCTACCAAATTTATAAATTTCATATTTCGATTGGTCTATAATGTCAATTTTGTCACCACATCATCACGTAAGGTATCTTGTTTTGAATTTGATTGGTCCATGATGTCAATTTTGCCACCACATCATCACGTCGGGTATTTGTTTTGACCGGAACTTCTTCGTTTTATCTCTAATTTGAGTGAACCAAAAAAGACGTTGGTTATTCCCAACCTTACACTGTGGACAAAATACTGAGAGTTGTTAATAATTGAAGGTAGGTTTGTTATCATCAAAACATCAATTAATTAATTAATTTGAGATTAAGGCGAAAATGCCAACAAATTTTTCTAAGACACAACCCTAATTAATGTTAATGATGTTGAACGTATGAAGGTCAATGCATGCATGTTACTTAGAGTAATTTGTGAACGGTGTATAGGGTTGTGTTATAAAGTTATTTAAAGATGAAAACTATAGAGATCTCAAGCATTGTGTGTTCATATACATCAGATTACTTCCCCATATATAATGATAAGTATAGACGCGTACACTTCATCATCATGTCTTGTATGACACTCGGGAGTCTACTGACCTCAGGATGTCGCAACGAATAGTTAGCTCGACTATGATGGGTCCAAGGGGGTGCAAACCCCTTGGGGATCCATTCTCGCATGTAGGGAAGTACTATACATCCAATTTTGTCTACAGAAGACCACCCTTACAATGGTTTTAAGGATAGGTCCCTAATCATGAGTTGCATGTATTTGCATTTCCTGACCTTAATAGTGGGGTCATTTTATGAGTATTTTTTAAAATACTCAAGTCATGTACTACTTCTGTTATCATTGTATGACTGACACGTGCATATAATAGTGGTATTTCATTTTCTTAGACTTAGGTTAGTAAAGGGTGTTTTTACTTCAAATGTTTTATTTGGTATTTCATTGTGTTGTCTTAAAGATGTTTTTTAACATGTAAATCCAAGTCAGTGTTTTATAATGAAGTTTTAAATATTGAATTCCCGGTTCTTATGATGATAGTAACTAATTTTTCGAATTTAGTAGAAATCTAAAATCGCTACAAACTTTTTTTTGGATTTTTTACTATTTTCTTTTATATTTATCTTATGTTCGTGCAATTTTTCCAAGCATTTTTTTATTCCACACCCATTTCAAAAGTTTGAGTTTAAAAAAAAAAATAGATATTTAATACTCGTCACAACTTGAGTGTTACACCATCAGTAATGTGAATTGATTTATTTAAATCGACACAAGTAGCTATTCAAACTTAGCCTACTTAATTATTACTTTTATGACAAGTATGATATGGATTATCCCGTTTAAAAGTATTTAATTTCCTTAAAATAAAATAAAAAAAAAAAAAAGAGAGAGAGAGATAAATGACGAACAATACAAAAATACACATAGGTAATCTTTATTTTATTCTCATATTTTATTTCATAGATATTGATAATGCAACACGTGCATCATCTAAAGTAAGTAAAGCTAGCTTCTATCATCAAACTACGCGTGGGGCCAAAGGTCGACAAGGTCAAACGATACGAGTTCTCTAGATTGATCATCCTTTTGTAGCACAATAGCCACATGAAGCCTTTCATATTTTTTAGAATGTGGCGCCACTACATTCTCCACCAACTTCAAACAAAGTCGGTATTTCTTTCCTACTCCATCCACCACTTTATACTCCACGATTACCACACTATGAAACCTTCTTTGTACCCCAAGACCGTGTGGTGCATGGTCGAATGCAAACTTTCCCATCGCTTCAAAGTATGGATCGCTTCCGGCATCCAAAATCGGCTCCCATTGTTCTTTAGCGGGGACTGCTGGTATACTCATCGTCACTTTTGTTTGCTCGATTTAATATGGTCGTTCGATATTTATAGTCGTGTTGAACCCTCGAAACGGATGTCAACGAATTTGATACTGAGAACGTTCAATAGTAGAACATGATACCATGGAATCTTCCTATCTTATCATATCTTTTTTAACTACGAAATTTATGAATATTTTTATTAAATTTAACGTATTATAAATTTTTGTTTTTTTTAAGGAACATTCGTGGGGTTGTAATCGGAATTACTTACCTTTTTTAATTTTAAAAATATTAACATTTTCACCCCAACCTCTAACATTTTATTAATTTTAGTGTTTATATATAATCTAAATATATCTAAATTTAAATGAGATGAAGTGATTTGAAATAAGTTAGGGCAAATTATAAACTAAGAGTAAAAAAAATTAAGTTATAATTGTAAATGTTATTTAACCGATAAAGTATAAATATTTTAATTTATGCTTAAATTTCTTTGATCTAATCTTTATAAATTTTTATTTGAGATAAGCATCAGCATAAACTTAATCTAATTGTTTCTGTTACGTTCAAAATGTTTAGTATAAAATGAAAAGTTATTCATAAAAGATTATAAAGCTTTGTTCCGTAAAATATAGTTGTTAGTAGTTCACGTGTTAGAATTTGTTAAGTCACATTAAAATTTTTCAAATGTGACGGAAAGAATTTAGGAATAGGTCGAAACAAATTGAGTATATATTCTAGATTATCAATTTAAAATTTTGAATTTGGTATGGAACAACAAGAATAAAAATATACAAATATTTTGTTGGCCATATAGTACATGCATTCCACGTTACCCTAACTAAGAATAATATTTTAAATCTATTAAAACATCTTTAGCGATATCAATTAGGAGTAGCCTTTAGTCATATTAGAATACTACTTTGTGTCATATGTATTCTTATTGTCCAAAGTAAAGTTGAAAAAAATATAAAAGAAATTATGAGATCCCACGTCGATTGGAGATTTAGAAATGAGTGTCAGCGAGAACGTTGTCCCTGAAGAGGATGGATTCTGAGATCTACATGGTTGGAGAAGAGAAGGGAACGAAACATTCTTTTATAGGGGTGTGGAAACCTCTCCCTAGCAAACGTGTTTGGACTGTTACAAATGGTATTAAAGTTAGACATAGATTGATCGTGCCAGCAAGGACAATGGGTCCCAAACGGGGGTGGATTGTGAGATTTCACATCGTTTGGAGAGAGGAACGAGTGTCAGCGAGGATGCTGAACCTCGAAGAGGAGTGAATTGTGAGATCTCACATCGGTTAGAGAGGGGAACAAAGCATTGTTTATAAGGGTGTGGAAATCTCTCCGTGGCAGACGTGTAATGATTCAAAAAAAAAAAAAATGAAAATTACCCACTTCCTCCATAATTTCTCATGTCCTACATTCAAAACCCTTCCAACCAACTTCTCTTTCTCTTTCCCGTCTCATACCTTAATTTTTACAGAAAACTCTCTGAAATTGATTTGACCGTGGGTAATTCAACGATTCGACCACTCCACTACAAGGTTTTGTTAGTCCATTCCATTCTATACTTTTCTTCAAGAATTAGATGTAAGTTCTTAATATGGTAGAATACCTCCGTGTAAGTTGTTACAAACTTCGAGAGACAAGTCAAGCCAATCTCAGAAATAGGATAGAACGCCGGTTAAAGCCAACTAAGTAAGTGGTCTTACTATCCGCATGGTTATAATTTAATGATTTATGTTGACACGTGCCCCGTGGTTTTGCACGTGTCATATATTTGATATATGTGAATTGTTTATGAATCGATATGACTATGATATGATATGTATATGATTATGATACATTGATAAAATGATACGATAAGGTTATGTATAGAAAAATGTTATGGTTATAATAGATTGATAAAACAATACGATAAGATGATGTGTAACGACCCTAAATTTCTACATAAGAGTCGCTACTAAGTCTCATGCTCATCTCTTATGCAGAAATACAACTTTTAAAAGAAAACATCATCTATAATATAATGTCAAAAACATTTAAAACATCCTCTTATTTCGAAAACACAGTTATGGTTTTACGTGTCTAAATACAAAATGCTGAAATTTAGAGAAAATAAAAACAAATACAAAATAATTTAAAATGATGAAAGGTAAAACAACCTATTCTAACCTAAGACTAAGAATTTAAATACGAGTCTACCTTATGCACGTGTCATAGTCTCTGCTTGCGATGTCGTCGTCATCCGTATATGTGTGTCTTGCCTTTACCTGAAAAATGATGTGGCACACAACCTGAGTATTTCGAACAATATTTAGTAAGTGACCCTACTATAGGAGGCCATGCAAATGCTAACACATGCAATCATGCTCTTGGGACCAATCTCTATCTCATCCAAGAGTGGTCTCCAGTCCAGAATACTATGGATGTGTAGTACTTCCTTACACACGACCCACACGTGCGAATGTGGATCCTCAGGCTGCTCGCACACACCTTGGACCCTCTTTGGTCAAGCTAGTTGTATGTAGCGACGTTCGGAGGTTAGCGGAACTCCTGGTGTCATGCTCTCCATGATCACTCTACTCATCATATTGTGCACGTCCACACTCATCATCTCTAGGGAAGTAGTCCTATGCTTATGTACATGCAACATGCACGAGGTCCCTCTGATTCCCATCTTAACATCACTTCTTACACAACTCTCTAGTCTCATCTCTTTACATTAACTAACACATGCTCATTGGATATTCATATTAATATTATTTTCATGCTCTCAGGGTTGTGTCCTATGTTGGTCTTTCGACATGATGCAATATGACACTCATCATCATATAGCATGCTTAATATGAAAAACATCAACATATTAAGACAAATGATATGCAATCATCATACTCGTCATATCGCCATAAAATGCATCAAGCATATCAAGTACGTCATACATCAAAATATATATATTATGCACATCATCATGCATCATAACTCAAGTATCGTAACTCATATATCATCATATATTAGTATACAACATTATACGATACAGCTCATACATCATCTTAATCTCATACATCATAAATGGTAACTCATATCATTTCTGGTCTATCCTATAGTAAGCCTACTTGATTAGCTTAGGCTAATGTCACCAATTTATACTGAATGAAAGTTTGATTATCCTTTGTATCGAAAACAACCTATGTGAACCCATGACATCAATTTCAAGTTCAATTCTTTATATTTTACAATAGTCTATATGTTAGACTTAATGCGAACATCAGAAACTTTATATGGATAAAGTCTGAAAATATAGTTACTGTTATATGAAAGAATTTGATGGAGTTATTTTAAGTTGGGTATTCTCAGCTTTCTTGCCTATGATGTTTCAAAATTTAATTCTTTTTTCATGGTCTATCATCTTCCATAATTCTTATTCTTATAAACTAAATTGTGTTTGGCAATACACATAAAAAATTGCCAACATTATTCCATTGCTCGAATTTTATATACATATAGTAGCTCGGTAATGTGTTCTTTAGCATCATTCTCTCACTATCCATTTCTCTTTTTTTTCTTCCTTTCCGCGCATTTGATTTTCGATATGGTATGTTGTAGGTCTATGTCAAAGGTGGAACTGGATAAGGAGTTGATGAAGAACCAGAGGGTCTCTCTCCAAGGCAGCCTCATCCTTCTTTTGTCTTATCCTCCGCAAATACTCTAAGAGTGGGGCTGTAACGACCCTAAATTTCCACATACTCAGAGTCGCTACTAACGTCTCATGCTCATCTATAATGCGGAAATATAACTCTTACATGAACATAATTGATAATGAAAATTTTCAATAAAAAAACGTTTAAAACAACTTCTCCTCTGAAAAACACTGCCATGGTCTTACGTGTTTAAATATGAAATACTGAAATTTAGAGAAACAAAAACAAATACAAAATAATTTAAAACAATGAAATGCAAAACAACCTATTCTAACTTAAGACTAGAAATTTAAATATGAGTCTACCCTATGCACGTGCCACAGTCTCTGCTCGCGATGCCGCCGTCCTCCGTACAAGTGCGCCTTGCCTTTACCTGAAAAATGATGTGGCACACGGCCTGAGTATTTCAAAGAATACTCAGTAAGTGGCCCCACTATAGGAGGCCATGCAAATGCAAACACATGCAATCATGATTGAGGGACCTATCTCTAATCATCTTAGGGGTGACCTCCAGTCTCGGATAAATTGGATGTGTAGTACTTCCCTACACACGACTCACACGTGCGAGTGTGAATCCCCAGGGCGCTCGCACACCCCCTGGACCCTCTGGTCAAGCTAATCTGTAGCGACGTCCGGAGGTCAGCGGAACCCCATAGTGTCATGCGCCTCATGAACACCCTCATCTGTGTGCATTCGCACCTGTGCGTATTCACGCTCATCATATGGTGCGCGTCCGCACCCATCATCTCTAGGGGAAGTAGCCCTATGCTTATGAACATACAATATGCATGAGGTCCCTCTAAATCCATCATAACGTCTCTTCTGACACAACCCTCTTATCTCATCTCTTTGTTACTCTAGGTAACACATACTCGTGGATATTTATATTAATATCATTTTCACGCTCTTAGGGTTGTGTCCTATGTCGATCTAACGACATGATGCAATATGGCACTCATCATCATATAGCATGCTCAATCTAGAAAACATCATCATATTAAGGTAAACGTCACGCAATCATCATACTTATCATATTGCCACAAAGTGCATCAAACATATCAAGTACGACATTCATCAATATATATATATATATATATATATACTGAGCACATCATCAGGTATCATAACCCACACGTCATCATAACTCATACATCATACATCATCATAACTCATACAATTTTTAGCCTATCCTATAGTAAGGCCACTTACCTGGTTGGCCTTAGCCGAAGTACTCCCTAATTTAATTAACGTAAGCTCCCATTCCTCGAGAGTTGCTCTAAAGGTTGCTGGAGTTCGCTTCATATCCCACCGTTCGTCACCTTTTGTTAGTATTTCACATTTTAATTAATAATCCAACTAACAATGTGAAATACGGCTCTAAAACGGTCTCAGTAAAAATCGAATTCCAAGTTTTCATTGTTTCTAAATTTTCTAAAACTCAAATTGAAAATATGTTAATATTATTTCATGCTGCTTTGAATCATTCAATCTAATTATGGTCTGTTATAATATTATATTGTCTGGATACAAACATAATAATTTTCACATTTTCCATTTTCTTTCTTGTACCTCTTTGTTCTCTTCTCTCTGTATTTTTTTTTTTCCTACAAATGATTATGCAATTATAAAAAACTTTCAATCCATTCTGTTCTCCTCCCTTTCCTAATATGACTATCCAATTAATAAAAAACCATTTTCAATCTATTCTGTTTTCTTTCTCTTTCCCAAATGACTATCAAATTCATTTACAATCTATTCTAATTTCATGCATCAATCCATTATGATTTTCTTCTCTTTCCTTAAAAATGATGATTCATGCAATTGACAATTTTTCAATCAATTTTGATTTCGATAAGAGATCCAAAAATCTAAATAATTGAAAAAAAAGAGAGATCTAAAATAATTTTTTTATCTACTGCAAAAATAAAAGAAGAGATCTAACTTACCCATAAATTTTCTATCTCTTCCCTTCCTATCAGATCTTGGAGTGAAGTCATTCCTTCCCAGTGGCCATTTTTTTTTTTTTTTTTT
>NW_019268565.1:1016130-1016440 GCF_002738365.1 Cucurbita moschata
ATTTTTTTTTTTTTTTTTTTTTTGTATAATAATAATAATTATTATTATTATTATTTTTGGGTCGTTACAGGGGCAGTCCTCCTCTTCGTTGGAATCAAGTTCTTCCTCAAATGAGTACTTCTCCTCACATCAGTCCACCATAGTACTCTCCTCAGGAGACCTACCACCTTCTCTTTATACGAGAACTTCCTAGTCCCCCTCCTCAGCCCTCCACAAACACACCTCGAGAACCAGCATCACAAACAATAAAAGACGGTTCAATCAGTTCCATATCCGTCACAATTTTTTTTTTTTTTTTTTTTTTTTTTTT
>NW_019268565.1:1016650-1037484 GCF_002738365.1 Cucurbita moschata
TTTTTTTTTTTTTTTTTGTTATTTTTGTGTACTGTAGTTCCTATGTATAGAAAACAGTATAGATAAAGAGATAAAAAGATACGATTATGTATAAGGTTATGTATAGAAAACATTATGATTATGATAAATTGATAAAACGAAATAATAGAGAGAACAATGTCCAAGGGTTAAGCTATTATATAAATGCATAATTTTCAACCATGTTTAGATAGAATAGTACCTACAATATTTGAACTCTTATTATAACCTCCCAAATTTTAAAACTAAAATAGTTCAATAAAACCTATTAATAAACTCTTATTTGAGTCCAATAAATTATTTAAAACTAAAATCAAAACAATAAAGAATATAATTATTATGCTCATTTCCAATATAGAAATTGTTATACTTAAATTTTTTTAAATATAAATATAATGACCCGTCTTTTGAGAATTTGATTCATGAAGTCTTACGTAAATCCAACGATCAAAAGTATCGATACTTTTTACAGAAAAAAAAAAAGTAATTCAAACAATAAAAAAAAAAATATAAATTTTATATTAAGAATTTAAAACGTGTGAAACCCTTCCATGGCTATTATACAAATGTTTATACGATCCAAAACAACATAAAAGTATAAAATAGGGATAGTCTAACAGCCTTCGTTGTAGCCGTATAGCTGCTATACAATCTATGTGAAAAATGAAGAATAACAAGAATGAGTATAAAATTATCACGATCTTATTTTTCAAAGTTTCAAATCTCGAACCATGATGAAAATACGAAGGTGAAGGCAAATAAAATAAAATAAAATATGGTAAAATTTTGTGTAATTAAAAACAAACCACACCCTAATGAAAAATAAGTTGGAATCTAATATAAATAGGTGCTATTTAAGTTTATTACAAGTAGAGAATGGATTCGAGATACAAATTGAAATAAAATATAAAACAAAAAAAATGCAGATGAGACTAACGTCTTAAGACAACCCATTTATGAATTTGCAACTCTCGAATAGTCCCCCACCTCAATTAGTAGTCTGTAATCACCCGGAAAAAAAATAAGATATGAAGTGAGTATAAAAAATACTTAGTAAGCAACCCACTTATATGCTCTTATTGCACCATTATTCTAGTAGATTACCGTGAGCTTTTCTCTTAGATCTAAGAAGTTCAGGCCTAGTCTTTATGTCTATTCGAGCCTCTAGGAAGGCGTTGAATCTCCAAGTGGTTCTCTAGTTGGGCTCTTATCCCTTAGGGTCTATACAGGCTACTTAAACTTACGTAACTTGTTTTGCTTAGGCAGTGAATGACCAGCATCCTAGATTAAGACACAACCTCTTCATATATCATAGAACAATATGATGTCTGTTTATGAATATCTATGGATAAGGTTAATTGGTGATCCTTCTATAGAAACTATCATAGAGTTAAAAGGTTTGGTGAAGCGACCCCAAGGGTCATTTTGGTCATTTTGGTCATTTTTCGATATTTCTCCCAATTAGGAAGCTTATTGTTGCTCCTTCTAGAAATTAGAGAAAAAGAAAGAATCGTGGCAGCGTGCACTTAAGCTAGAGAATATGCCTCGAAAACTTGCACGTGTAGCTTTCTCCAGTCACGTTGAAGCGTGAAATTACGATACTCACCATATTCTTAATTCATATGCTTAATTCATTTTTCCATGTGGGATATCTTTGTTTCACTCTGAACACATTACAAAATGAAGAGAAGTACAACCATAAGAACACAATTAAATAGAACGCCATCACCATTGTTATCTAACAATTTACCTGTAATCAACGTCAAGTACATGTTGATCAACGTGAAGAAGACAAGTTGATGCAATTGCTCATGGGGCTCAATGAGTCTTATAAAACGGTGAGATCTAATATATTGATAATGACTCTATTACCTAATGTGAAGTAAGCCTACTCATTACTTGTACAAGAAAAGATGCAGCGTCAGGTAACTTCTGAACCTACTGAGAATTTCTCAATTGCATCAGCAGTGCAGAAGAAAATAACATATTCAAAATTCGCCGAGGACAAATCATGTGAACACTGCAATAAAAGTGGTCATATAATTAATGAGTGTTGAATCCTTAAGTTTCATTGTAAATTTTGTGATAGAAGGGAACATACAGAAGATCAGTGTCGACAGAAAAATAATTTTGGAAGGGCAAGACAAGTCAATCAACACAACAATGGTGGATATCGATCATCTGCAAATATGGCCGATGTTTTTCAGTTGAATACAGAAGAACAGTCACCTAATTCCATTCTAAATTTTTCTTCTAAGCAATTACAACAGATAGCACAAGCCTTATTGCAATCAATCATCATCCTTATAGTAATTCTGACAATCACATCAATTTTGTAGGTTTTTTTTCCAGTATCTACATTATCTATTAACTCTGCAAGTTCTAATTCATGGATTATCGATAGTGGAGCTACAGATCATATAGTATCAAAATCTTCGGTTATGACTGAACCAAAGGCTATCATTATGTCTACAATAAATTTGACTAATGGAGAGACAACACGTGTGTCACATACTGGCAATATTTCTCTTAGCCCTAACCTTAAATTAAACAATGTTTTATGTGTGCCTTCATTCAATTTAAACTTAATGTCCATCAGCAAACTTACCAATGACTTGAAATGTTATGTCACCTACTATCTTGATTCTTGTGTTATACAGGACTTGGCTACCGGAAAGATGATTGGCTCGAGTAAACAATTTGGAGATCTCTATCAGATTTCTTCATCTCCAATCAAATCTTTAGCTCATCAAGTATCTCAGTCATCAGATTTGTGGCATTTACACCTAGGTCATCTTTCTTTTTCTTGTTTTAAATTTCTAGCTGATCAATTGCATCTTAATAATGCTAGTTACTCTCATAAGTGTAGTATCTGCCCGTTAGCAAAACAAACTAGGTTGTCTTTCCCAAGAAGTTCAATAACAACTCATTCTGCCTTTAATTTGATACATTGTGATGTTTGGGGACCACATAAAATTCCTTCCCATTCTGGTTTGTGTTTTTTTCTCACTATTGTTGATGATTTTACTCGATGTACTTGGGCTTTTCTAATACAACATTAAGTCAGAAGTACATCATTTGTTAATGTATTTTGTTAAATTTGTTCAAACTCAATTTCATACTACTATCAAGATGGTTCGATCAGACAATGGGACCGAGTTCCTATCTTTGCAACCATTTTTTACTTCTTGTGGCATTGAATTTCAGCACACTTGTGACTATACTCCACAACAAAATGGATTCGTAGAACGTAAGCATCGTCAAATTCTAAATGTAGCTAGGTCTCTTCTCTTTCAATCACAGGTTCCACTAAATTTTTGGGGAGAGTGCATTTTAACTGCTATTTATTTTATAAATAGAACGCCATCACCATTGTTATCTAATAAGACACCTTTTGAAGCACTCTACAAATGACCACCTACATTTCATCATCTTAAAGATTTTTGTTGTAAATGTTATGCAACTATAGTACATCCTAAGCAAAAATTTAAACCTCGGGTAATTCCTTGTGTTTTCATAGGATATCCTTGTGGTCATAAAGGTTACAAGTTGTATGACATGCAATCTCAAAAATTCTTTATCAGCCGTGATGTTTAGTTTTGTGAATGGTTTTCCTTTTTCATCAGCTTCATAAACTTTGACATTAGCTCCTTCTGACTCCTATTGTACCATTTCATGATCCATCCTACTCAAACATCTATTCTAATAGTACTCCTCCACCTTCTATTCCTTCACCTACTACTTGGTCGTCTCCTCCACCTTCTGTTTCTTCTCCAGACTCACCCACTAATTTTAATCCTATCCCACCTGATACATCAGTTCCACTCCGACGTTCTATTCGTACTAAACAGCCTCCAGCTTGGCATAAGGATTATGATGATGGTGTTAATATAACACATGAGAAAGCAATTTGGATCTTAGGCACTCTTAGAACATCAATTATAGTAAATAACTAGCATGTTCATAAGTATTAAAACTCAAGGTCTTTGAGTACTAACCTTTTGTAGTTCAAATTCCTTTTTCCTCACGAACCAATTTCGAACCACCACTAGTGTCTTCTCCACTATTTTCCAGCCTTAGAACGGGATTGTGGAATCCGATGAGTGACTAAACTTGGGAGGGATTTAGTATATATGAAGAGAGAGTTTGTGAGAGGTTTTTCTCGAGGTTTTTCCAAGGAAGAACTTCCATGTACCTTAATCACTCTATTTAAAGAGTCATGTTTACATGTTCATGCAAATTTGAGATCACCAAATTTTGACACTCAAAATTCCACTCAAATGTTTGGGATTATGTGGCAAGCATGCAAGTTTGAGTTAACCCCTCAAAATTCCACTAACTCAAACATGGATTTTTCCATTAAATGAAGTCAACATTTTGACTCTCTTTCATTTTGATTCAACAATAAATTTGAATTATTAATTTCAAATTAAAGTAATATTAAATTATTAATTAAAATATTTAATATTAATTCAAATGACAATCTCAATCAATTCCGACACATATTTGATTAAGATATTTAAATCTTATTTAAATATCTCAGATTCTCTCTTTTTGTTTAATTCGTAAACAAAACAAAAATGCGGTTAAATATATCGTATATATGTAGCGCATATTCCCTAATTTGAATTTGAACTCACTCGTCACACTGTTATATGGTTTAGTCCGATATGACTAGTAGAGGAACCTAATGGACTTATAGATCATGGGCTCCAACAATCCAAGATTAACCGGTTAAACTCATTAACCTTGTTAACCAACATTCGTTAATTACTAGGACACTCCGCTATAGCCTAGTAGTTGCACTCCCCTCACTATAGATATAATTCTGTCCATTTGATATAACCATGATTAGTAAGTCAATCCTTCACAGGTTGTTCGTAACTAGAGCTGGATCAATTTACCGTTTTACCCATGAAGTTACTTCTTGTTCCTTATGTCCCACTGGTCCTCTAATAAACAATTGGTTTGTGGTCCAACCAGTAAACCGAATCCCTCTCAGGCCAATGAGAGGGTGGGGCCCCTTGTTCAAAACTTAAAGTCAGTACTTAAGGGAACTACCTCTCTTCTATCCCTAAAAGTGGGTAGGAGTGAATTCGATCTTGCACCCCACGTCCCCAGCCATTCACCCAATCTTACCCTTGAAATGGGAGGCCTATTGAGTCGGCGAACTCGAGCAAACAGGAGTTCATGGTTAGCTCAGGATTAAAATTGAGTTACCTAGGTCATCAAATGAAAAGAAAATCAGTCTCAATAGTAAACGACATTATAAAGTGAGAGTGATTTTCTTCCTAGTCCGGTCTTATGCAATACTCATTGCATAGGACGCCCCCACTCACATGTCTCCGCATGTACAATTTAGTGATCACATTGTTTATATCATATACAAAAGTGGGCCGCATCTATGGTGTCCCCAAGATAAGGTACCCAACCTTATCCCTATACTATAGATCATTTTGACTATACACTTGAACTTGATACACTCTTATGTCTCTACATATAGTTCAAGTAATAATACTATAGTCAGAGTGTTCTTAGTTTATTGGATTTAGATTAATAATCGTAAAATTCACTTTATTCAATACAATCTTTACTAAATAAACAAGAATAATAACTTTATTGAAAATAGAATGTGTTTTTGTTTACAAACTATGAGTTTTAGGACAAAAAACTCAATATATGAGATGTCTTCTGGAGCCAATTATTTAACCTCTAGCTCAAGTCCCAACACTGGCACCTGGTATCCCCTTCATCATTACCTTACATTCTCTCGTTTTTCTCCTACTCAACGTGTTTTTCTAGCTCTTATTACATCTCAGACAGAACCTAAAACCTATGACGAGACAGTTAGCGACCTGTTATGGCAGCAGGCTATGAATGATGAAATTGCAGCTTTGGAACGTAATCATACTTGGTCTCTCGTTCCTCTACCACCTGGTCATAAAGCTATTGGTTGTCATTGGGTGTACAAAATTAAATACAACTCTGATGGTTCTGTTGAACGTTATTAGGCTCGACTGGTAGCAAAGGGATACACTCAGGTTGAAGGTATTGATTACACAGAGACATTTTCTCCTACAGAGAAACTTACTACACTTCGTTGCTTACTCACTGTTGCTGCTGCTCGAAAATGGTTCACCCATCAGTTGGATGTTCAAAATGTCTTTCTCCATGGTAAACTAGACGAGGAAGTCTATATGTCTTTACCACCAGGTCTTCACCGACAGGGGGAGAATACATTATGTCGGCTCCATAAATCTCTTTATGGATTAAAACAGGCTTCTCGCAATTGGTTCTCCATATTTTCTACCACTATGCAAAATGCAGGCTACACTTAGTCCAAAGCAGATTACTTTTTATTTACTAAGAGTAAAGGTACTTCTTTCACTACAATTCTAATCTATGTTGATGATATTCTGTTGACCGACAATGATCTCAAAGAAATTCAATATCTCAAGACTAGTTTACTCAAGAAATTCCTTATCAAAGATTTATGGAATTTGAAATATTTTCTAGGCATTGAATTTTCTCGGTCTAGAAAAGGAATTTTTATGTCTCAAACGAAGTATGCTCTAGACATCCTTCAAGACACAGGTCTTATAGGAGCACGTCTAGAAAAGTTTCCTTTGGAGAAAAATCTGAAACTTTTTTTAAATGAAGGAGAGAAGTTGAATGATCCAAGTAAATACAGACGGTTGATTGGCAGATTAATATATTTGACCGTTACTAGGCCTGACATAGTTTATTCAGTTCGTATGCTTAACCAATTTATGCATGGACCAAGAAAACCACATTGGGAGGCAGCTGTTCGAGTTCTGAGATACATCAAAGGTACTTCTGGTCAAGGACTCCTACTACCATCTGAAAACAATTTAAGATTACAAGCATATTGCGATTCTGACTGGGGTGGTTGTCGAACTTCTAGACAGTCTATTTCTAGGTTCTGCATTTTTCTTGAAAATTCAATTATTCCTTGGATGTCTAAAAAGTAGACTAATGTATCTAGATCATCAGCAGAAGCCGAGTATCGAGCTATGGAAAATACTTGTTTAAACTTAACTTGGTTAAGATACATTCTTCAAGACTTGAATGTTCCACTATCCAAACCAGCATTATCAAATCAAGCAGCATTACATATAGCAGCTAATCCAGTTTTTCACGAACGTACGAAACACATTGAAATAGATTGTCATATAGTTCGAGAAAAGTTACAAGCTGGAATCATCAAACCGTGTTATGTTTCGACTAAAATGCAATTGGCAGATGTTTTCACTAAAGCTTTGGGAAGACATAGTTTGATTTTTTGAAGGACAAATTGGGTGTGATTGACCTACACTCTCCAACTTAAGGAGAAGTAATAAGATATGATATTTGGAGAATATATTTTAATAATCAGTTATGGAGTATATCTGAGATATCTATAATCTGTTAATATTTTTTTCTTTATTTTTGAGAGTTGACTAACAGTATATTTTATATTTAGTTATATATTTTCCCTCATTTTTATGTATTAGTGGATAGTTTATATCATATTTAAACGTTGTAAACATTAATGAAGATTATACTTTCGATCCCAATTCTATTTCTATTTCTCAATCTTAACATAGTTCTACAACTATTTGAGCTTCTGGGAAGGCCTCGAAGTTCTAAGTGGTTTTGTACCTCATAAAATTATAGTCTATATGTCATCCAAGGAAGGTTAGCTTGCGAACCTTTCCACCTTTCCACAGGACCATGAAGTCACCCTAATTTGGGATTGTGGCCCCCATGCACGTGTCGGTTAGCTATTGAGTCAACGGAGACGAGTTTACAACCTTGGCACTTCCACAAGGTTGGGTGACTAGTCGCATTGATAAATTGTCCCAAACAGCCTAGGTTAGCTCGACAATACTGGAAACCGAAGTGAAAATTATAGTACAGATTTTCTGGCACCGTTAAATTGCTAATAACTTAGAGAGCTATTGTAACGCCCCTAATCTTCTTACCCTGATTTAGTGACGTCACTCCATGCATGCTTTAAATCATATACGCGGAAACTCATAATAAATACTCTTAAAATAAAGTCATGGACTTACATATTCAACTAAAAATAAAAAGAAAATACAGAAAACGACCTTATATAAAATGCAGAACACTAACTACTAACAAAATTCAATGCGACCTCGCCAAAGTTACTAATTACTCGTAAGCCTCCTCGAAAACTATATTCCAACGCTTAATTTTTACAAAAGCTACCGTTGGGAAATTGATTTTTGTTTTTTAAATTTGACAAAATTTTTTTAAAATACTATAATGTAGAAATAGTTAATAAAATACTTCACAACTAAAAGGACTTGAAAAGTCCCCTACGAAAATCGAGCTTCCCAAAACGACGACGTTCAGCTTGTCAAGGTCTCAGTCTTCTCTCTGTCTTTCGCTCCCGCTGGATCACTCGCAGAGTCGCTGAAATCGAAAGATCAACTCAAAAAGCCCTCAAATATGCTCCGGCACCGCCTTCTCTCTTCTCTCCGGACCCGCGGTGGAGCCGCCGCCGGTCAGAGTCGGTGGACCAGTCCTGGCCATGAGGATCGGCCGAAGGGCTATCTTTTCAATCGGACGCCGCCTCCACCAGGTCAGTCCCGTAAATGGGAGGATTGGGAGCTTCCTTGTTATGTTACTAGTTTTCTTACTATTGTGATTCTTGGCGTTGGCCTCAACGCCAAGCCTGATCTCACAATTGAGACTTGGGCTCACCAGAAGGCCCTCGAGCGCCTCGAGATGGAGAACCTAGGTATCTCTGGCTCTGTATCATCTGAATCTGATTGAATTTCGTGGTCATAGTGCACGTGTGGGAACTGGGTTGTCTGATTTCAACTCATCCTTGAAATGGGGTTTCGGATATATGATGGGATTTATAAGATGGTGTCGATATTCTGTAGTTCAATAAGTTTCCCTTGCATGTTTTTATTGGCTCTTTTGGAGCTTCAATAACAGCTTCATTTTTAATCCTTAGTTTTGCACACTTTGACGTTGTATATGTCAAGTACTTGATAAATTTAACTTTCTGCCATGTTTCAATTCAGTTGCCAATATGAGTTATGCATATGGATTCTCTAATAATTTAGTTCTGCTGGATCTCTCATGACAATGTGTTACTTAATCCATCTTGATTTTGATGAGTAAGTATGTAATCCGATTGCTCTGTTAAGTATCATCTGTTGTTCAAATTCACATGATATGATCTACTGTGAAGCTAAAAGTATTTTGTTTCCTCGGTATCCTTTAATCGATAATGTTTGTCGAGGTTGGACAAATAATGAACTCATTGCTTCTATTGAATTGAGTGTTCTTTGTGAAGTTTGGATTTAAAGGAATAGGAGGGCTATGATCTGTGGGATCACACTATTTTGGTTTCTTGCTCTTGATCTTCTTTATCCAAACAGTTTTTAGTCATCTTATGTCCAAGATTATTGTCAGCTGAAGATCATTTTCTAACTTCAAGCCTTATTGTGTATGTTACATTAGTCAGTAAAGTTGGTTCTTATTTAAACAATAGAGCTGATATTTTTAGGTTTTAAGTTATGCTTATTGTTAACTGCGTTGCTTATGTTATTTTCCTTTTCATTTAGTAGTTTATCTAATGTTTGTCGCTATTTCCTTTATACAATGGCTAAAGTCTACATGAGTTATTGTTCCATATTATTTTTTTCCCCTTTTATAATCTACTGTTTGCATGTTGCCTATGATACCAAATCCCATCAATAGAATAGCTTTTTCTAGTAGCTTGAGATCGGTTCATAAGAATCAATTCTTCCCCTTATACGATATTACCGGATTGAAGTGTAAAAACATATGAGAGTCAGAAAAGAAGAATTTGGAGAGAGTGGGAGATTCATCCAACTTAACTTCTCCTGAACCTGAACCCGAACCCTTACGGTCTCTTTTCTCTCCTATCGCTATAGATCTCAGATCTTTTCTCTCTTTTTCTTCTCTTTCTCCTTCTTTCTCCTTATTCTTGTGAGTTTTTCTTTCCTAAACCTTTGACTCTATTACCTTCCTCTTTTTCTTTCATTTTCTTCTTCTTCTATCTTCAATACCTTTGAACCTTTGACTTTATTACCTTCCTCTAAGCTTTATGTGGATTGCAAATCAAGTAATTGCTGATGTGGATTCACACTTGGTCATAAGATTGATATTCATATATTATGGTCCTTGGAATGTGTATTTCGGGATTTCACATTTGTTATGGACTTCCTTTGTAGAGTGGTATAGGTGTGGAAACCATATTTTGGGGTAGAGCTCTAATATGTACTCTTTCTTTTTGAACTCTCAATCCTTGTTTACCAAACAAATGGATCAGGAGCTTTGAGTTCTAATATCTGCTTAATTCTAGGTTTGAATCCAGTCTTTCTAGAATAACTCAGAAGTTCAAGATGTTAAAGGGTTTCTTAAATGCCAGCGAGAGAAAGATGATATTTGGTGCAAGGTCGTTACGAGTAAATACAGCACGAATCATCACGGCTGATAAAAGTACACGCTTTCCGGGGTTTTCCATACCCGAATTGTTATAATTATTTGATGACTGAGCTCCTGCTAGGACATGGTTAGGTTTTGAGAGAACTTATGGGTGGTAGGTGTGGAGGTTCTGTGTTCTTTTTGTGGGCATTTTGTGCTTGAGGGTTTGCAAGTTTTCTAGTTTAAAATATTGTTTAAATGCAGTTGATGGTTGGATCCAAGGTTTTTGTGGGATCCACCTCGGTTGGAGAGGGGAACAAAGCATTCCTTAGAATAGTGTGAAAACCTCTCTCTAACAGACGGGTTTTAAAACCTTGAGAGGAATCCTAGAATGAAAAACCCAAAGGGGACAATATCTGCTAGCAGTGGTCTTGGACGGTTACGGTTTTAGTTGCAATCTTTATGTCCAAAGAGTCTTCCCCCTTCATCCATTCAGAGTTTTGTCTGCAAAATAATTTTACAAAACACAACCATGGGAAGCTCTTCCACTTCGGAGTAATTTGGAAAGGCAAACACCCCAAAAAAAAAGGATTAATCTTCATCTGAAATTGTGTTCATGAAAGGGTAACAACTAAATAACTGTACCTACGGTAAACGAGGGTGGATACTTTGCTGTATGAGATAGCTAAAAGGGACGTGAATTATTGCCGAGTCTTGTATGAGATAATGCAGCTGTTACGGTCAACCATAAGTTCCAAAGATCACCTAAACACGATTAAGCTAGTGTACAACAGTCCAAGTCCATTGCTAGCAGATATTGTTTGCTTTAACCCGTTACGTACCGTCTTTAGCCTCATGGTTTTTAGAACACATATGCTAGGGAGATGTTTCCACTTCCTTCTAAGAAAGGTTTCCACGCCCTTCTAAAGAATGTTTGTTCCTCTCTCCAACTAATGTGGGATCTCATAAGAAATAGGGGATAAGAGAGTAAATCGTCCCGGAGATTCCCATCTAAAAGTGTCTTCTAGATAATTCTCGAAATTAGTGGCGCATACATAGTTGCTGAAATTGTGGATTTGTGGATTTGCGTTTCAGCCGTAAGATTAGCTCAAGGGGCATAGACATAGTCTCTAGAATCGATAATTTATTTATTACTCTCTATAGGTATGGAGTAAAACTCTCTCGGACAAAATTTTTTTGTTGAAATTTTTGCGAATCAAAAGATTCCACTTCATGAGTTTTTTTCTTTTTTTTTTTTCAATACATTGTTTCCTAAACTTTTATGAAAATAACCATTTAGAATGATGATTTAGTTCTTATTATTGTTAAATTTGTAACCATTTATCCAACAACTTTAATGAGTAATAATTTAGTCTCTAAATTTTTACCATTTGTAATGATTTAGTCCCTGTCATGAAAAATTGAATTTCTAACATAGGTAGATCAATATACATCAAGAACCAAATTTATTTTACCAAACTAAATCACTAAGCAATATAAACTGACATAATTTTGATGAAAAAATTTTACCATAGGAACTAAAATCTTACCCAACAAAGTTGTTACAAAAGTGAACTAAATTACAAACTAATATTTTCAACAAAATTGAAAGTACAAGAACTAAATTACAAACCATTTTTATAGAAGTTTACGGACTAACATATAAAAATAAAAAATAAAAAAATAAAAAAATTTAAACATCTGATCTCTCGATCGAGAATATATGTCTACAACAATATTCCTTTGACAAAATAATATTTGACCAAACTTATCATTTATAGGCATTTAACACTTAATATATTTGTTGAAATCGAATGGTAGAATTTCTTTGAATCCTTACAAGAATACTTCAAATTGAAACTAGTTGATATTCCAAAACTGTGCAAATATGAGACCCTAATCCTGAAGCAAAGATACGTGCAATTCGGTATAATCCATGTAATCGCAAAAAGAAAAATGCTAAAATTGACAATCATAACTGCCTATAAGGCTAAAATTCATTCGTCAATAACAACATTTTTAATTGGAGAACATATGAACTGCCATTGCAATGGAGCCTACCAAGCCAATGGATGGGAATGGGAGGAAAAACCTGTTTGAATGTGTTTGAAGTTGCCAAGTCCAAATTCGTTTCCTCCGTGTATCTCCCATACAAATATCGACTAGACATGCTTTAGAACCCGTAATACGAACTAATAAGAGTGGCGATCAAAATAAATGTAGGACGTCGTCTTCATCAGATAAAGAGTTGAAAGCAGACAAAGTAAGCCTGCAGTTCATGGTAATTTAATACATGTAAGAATGCTAGTATGACAGGTGAAATTCAGAATGAATAATGTCCATGTTCGTGCTTTATCTTTATCGTTAAGACGAAATGAATCCACGATGCATAACGGAGAATCGTGTGTATGCAAGTGCGCATGTACCAGGATGTCAAAAGCATGGGAGTCATCCATAAAGCTACAGAAAGCTACATCTTTAATATATGAAGAGCTATTGAACATTCTAACTTAATTTATAGCGCACATACAGGACCAGCAAAAGCTAGAAAGAAGCAAGATTTGCTAGCAGAACAAAGTTCAAGATCCTCGAGCCATGCGTTATTAACAACATACTGGCGCCAAGGCAACAGATACTCATGGTATACAGCTTCCAAAACCAACATAACAGTATCAAAATCAGTGCAACAGCATTATATTTAAGAACTTTGCAATGAATAAAAGAGTAGATAATTTCTCATGTAATCATATACGAATTTTAAAACAGATGATGGATTCAACTCGAGCTAAATGGTGAAATAAATACTCTAGAATTCGAGGACAGTGGAGCGAATGTCTATATCATCAGGTGCAGAGTCAAAAACAGATTTCATTCCGGCAACCATTATTATTCTATACAGAAAACAAGGAAACTTCAATCAGAAAGGATACCACTTTCTAAATAGTTAAGAGGAGAGAAACAATGAAATT
Source organism: Cucurbita moschata (assembly GCF_002738365.1). Lineage (NCBI taxonomy): Eukaryota > Viridiplantae > Streptophyta > Magnoliopsida > Cucurbitales > Cucurbitaceae > Cucurbita > Cucurbita moschata. The sequence continues at coordinate 1,030,072 of NW_019268565.1, forward strand.
GCAGACTTACCTGAAGATAACTACGAGGAACAAAAGCAAGTAGAAGATAAGCTTGGCCAAACGAAAATACTTCTCACGTTTAAGAGTTCTAAAGACCTCAGTAACATCAATAAGATGCTCCTTCTTCAAGAACCTGGGACATTGTAACCGGATAATATACATCATATACACACAAAAACGGGGAAATGCTTGAAAATTCTCGGTCCAACTAGTGGAATAGAAACTTTCATCTAGAAAATTTTAGTTTTATTTCTAAAAAATACCAGCAGTAGACGTCTATCCATCACTGAGAATCTATTAAAAACATATTTGCAGGATCCTCAAACAATAGGATATCATACATTTGAAAACTCTAGTTTTATTCTTTAAGAAGGCACTAGTTTCAAGCCACCACTGAAAATCAATTATACTTATTTAAAGCATCTAAGATTCAAACAATAAGTGGTGTAATTCAGTCGACGGAGAACATATCTAATGGAATTAAATTTCAGTATATTACTGGAATAGCTACATGGAATAAGAATGTTTAGAAAAAAAAGAACAAAGCAACAATGGCACCAGGATAATTGGTTCATCAAGAATCTCGAATATAGAGTCCTTTTGGTAGTTGATAGTAATTACAACAAAAGTATCCAAAAACAAGCATGCGCTACTCCCTTAATCAGAATGAAATTACATAAGTTATCATTTAACTGTTAAACCATCTGTATTTATTTATATTTCTTCGTACATTGGTGTGGTGCAACAAAATTTTCCATTGTATTGTTCACAATCTCCAAGAGTGCGATACTTAGTTGATCTTCTATTTTCTATATATCTACTCATATCTCTTTTATTCTTCGTCAAACATCATAGTTGTAAACCACTATTCTATCCAAGCCTAGTTTAGTTATACATTGGTACTTAGTCTTGGCCAGCCTCAACATTTTTTTCTATACCTTTATCTTTTAAGAATAGCAAAAATCCTAGCTTCATTTTATATTGATGAAAAAGTAATATATGCAAAAAAAAACAAAAAACAAAAAAAAAAATGTTTACTTTCAGTGCTTTAGTCAATAAGATCCGTTCAATATGCAATCATCAACTCATTATGATCTAGGTGAGTGAATGCTCAATTTCAAAAGGTATTACCATGACAAAGATGTGGACGAATGGTTATCCATTCCAACCATGTTGGATATCGTTTAGCCTAATCGATTCTAAATTTTAGTTGCTTGAGTCAGGACATTTATCTCGTAAATCTTTTCTTCACGCTTACTGCCAAAGAGGTGGCTATACCACCCAACGAGATACTCAACTTTAGAAGTTAGTTCAAAACAAAATAAGTACAGAGAGAACACTACAATAGAGAGTACTCCACATAAGTCATTAACATTTGCTTGAGGGATCTAACAACTGCTTTTCCTCATTTTTCATGTTGAAAAACATGGAAGCAGCCCAATAAAGGGAGACGATGAAAATCAATTTAAAAACCATACCAGCAGGAGCCATAGACCAGATAAAATTGAAATTATGAACTGTAAATCTCAGCTTATGAGCTCATTGTGCCACCAGAAACACTAATCACTGATTATCTAAAATTATAAGCTCCTCCTGGCTCTAATACTCCCCAAAAGCATCAGAAAATGCCGAAATGCACTAATCCCTCATACAGAGGGAGAACTATTACCAAAAGTTAATTTGACAATTATAGCTATCTACAGTTCAATCATTCTAGAATTGACCATCTCAACTTCAGAGAGAAACTATTTGATGTTCTTAAGCCTTCCAACTAGCTTTCACATGTTTGCATCTCTAAGAATACTGTGCTTAATAATAAAACAAAACATATTGACACATTAAGAAGTATATATAATCTTTTTTCCATGACAAAAGAAAAAAGTATATAAATATGAGTGCAAGCTAGATCCGCTTTACAAGTAAAGATCATCATAAGCCTCATCTATAACACCTTAGAGAGTACAAAAACGTGAGGGTGGAGGAATTCAAACCTCTGACCTCTTGATCGAGAGTAAAATGTCTTCAACTCATTGAGTTATATTCATATTGGCATCCATAACACTTTAGACAATAAAGGGGTATCATACATAACAAAGAAACACCAGCATTATACCTCATACATTACACAAAGCATAAGGAAAAATAAATCATGCCTCATATTAATGTCAAGAAATACTTACAAATTTATGTGGTAGCAGCTAACAGGGACGGTTATAAGAAACATGAACCAATGGCCAGTGAAGAGGAAAAGAGAGCAAAATACTCCTTGTACTACGAATTCTGGAATGACTAGTTTATTAATGCGAGATGATGAATCATAGATGTTCAAATAATCTGCCTCCAAATCTGTTAATACCAAAAGCTACAAAAAGACCAACCACAACCATTAGATGCTTCCAACATGAAGTACAAATGTTCCTAGACAATTAATAGTACTCTTTACAATGGCTAGTGATATTGATCTATAAATGGAAACTCTAAATAGTCATCAAGTCCATAAAAAACATATAAAGCAATAACAAGAAGAAATTATCATAGTTCATAGAAAATAAGAGCAGTCACTTCTCTCCTCCTGCCATTGTACATGAACGTATTAAATGAAAGGGGAGCATAGCCAACAATCAACTGATGACCCAGAAATAACCCGCAGGAACATTCGGACCAATTTTATTTCTATCCACATCAAGAACCAGTAATTGAAGAACAAGAAACAAGGTATCAACTATACTAATAGAAGTCAGTTTTCTAGTTGAAATTCATTTATTATCGTACGTCTCCACAAGATATACAGGAACATTGGGACCAATTTTATTTCTATCCACATCAAGAACCAGTAATTGAAGAACAAGAAACAAGGTATCAACTAAAATAATATTAGTCAGTTTTCTAGTTGAAATACATTTATTATTCCCCACAAGACATACATACAGCCACGTCTCTAAAGACTACAAGAACACTTAACAAGGTAAAATTACATTGTAAACTCGGATGCAAAAGGAAATGACCAAGATTCATCACCGTAAAGTTGACTATTCTACTGATTGGTTAAGAAAGCAAGAGAAAACGGTGAAATGGAACGAAGTCATAAATCCATTTCAGGTCGAGCGAAAGTGTAAAGGTTCCATCATCAGAATCTAGGCGACGTCTAGACGTAAATCAAATTGAGGTCCAAATGCTCTGTCGCAGCAAAACGAATCTCAGATACGCATCAAACCTCCACTCCTTACCGAATAAGCTACCACAGGATTACACAACAACAACAACAAGAACATTCGGACTACGTTTCAGCAGACGCATTTAGACTTTCTCGGAAACCAAACAGCAACTTAATCTATCATAAAGATAGTTGATTCCGAAACTAGGGTTCATGAGATTAGAAAGAACGCACCTGGTAAAAGTTGAGGACGAGGAGGGCGACGTTGATACAGAAAGAGATGAACCAAAAGATCAGATTCCACGCCATCTCTGCAACTGCTCAGCTTCAGGAAATTCAAGAATTGAAGATTCTTGAATGTTCTTGGGAATATGAACTTCAGATGCTGCATTGAAGTTTCAGTGATTCCATGTTGCTTCAACTCTCAACCAAATTTCCAAGTTGAATCAAAATTTCAATCACAAGTTGCTCCCGTTTATAAGAACAGTTGAATTTACAAATTTAGTCGCATAGTTCTAGAAATATGTCCATTTAGCCGCTCAATATTAAACAAATTCTAATCATGTTCCTAAACTTCTTAATCCAATGGTTTAAACAACTAGATTTTGAACTCATGTTAGTGTTAGGGCTTAGTGCTAGTTTAGCTTTGGTTGGCTTTATTGGCTCACTTTGGCCGTTTTGGATCGTTCCAAAATCGTTTCAGACATAATTAAGACCGAAAAATGTTAGTATAGGTATTGCTTAATAATATTTAACATTGTTTTATGACTGATTTGTAGGATAGTTAAGTTATGTTGGCTCTATATAGACTCTGGGCTCAGTTTTCAGTGAATAAAATATCATAGGTGAATCTGAATTTTGGTTGAGCTGAAATTAGGAACGATTAGCTAGGATGAATTTAAGAGCATCAAGTTGAGACTGAAAGACGGTAAGTGGGCTTACTATTAGAACGTCTATGCAATAGGTTCGATGAATTTTGGTTGAGCTAAAACTAAGAACGATTAGTGATGATGAATTTAGGAGTATCAAGTTGAGACTGAAAACGGTAAGTAGGCTTACTATTATAATGCCTACGGGATGGGTTCGATGAATTGATTGTTACATAAATAACACATAACTTGTGGCCCTATTTACGTGTTATTATTTATGTTATGGTGTTCTAGTGAATGTTGTGAAACATGTACTTCATGTTTGTCGTTCATGTTTGATTTTATGTCTTGTGAAACACCACGATGTCCCATGTATAGTATGATAAGGATGAATGGAATTAATGAATATGTACATGTCTCATAAGGAATTTATGTCATAATAAACATAGTAATATTATGTGCATCATTTTATTGAACCATGATTTTTAATGCGAGGCCTCATGCATGTTATATGTCACATGAGTATGAATTACTTCTTTTGTATGTTAAGTATGAACGTGTACACTGCTGGCTTTTTGACCCTTAATCTCAAATTAATTAATTTTAATTAATTAATTAATTGATGTTTTGATGATAACAAACCTACCTTCAATTATTAACCATTCTCAGTATTTTGTCCACAGTGTAAGATTGGGAATAACGATTTCAACGTCTTTTTTGGTTCACTCAAATTAAAGATAAAACGAAGAAGTTTCAGTTAAAACAAGATACCCGACATAATGATGTGGTGACAAAATTGCCATCATGGACGAACGACAAAATTGACATCATAGACCAATCGAAGTATGACATTTATAAATTTGGTAGAGTAACAATGGTGGAGTTTTCAATTACATTTATAAAAGTTTTCCATTACTTTTGAATTAAAAGATGAGTATTTGAATTATAAAATCATTTCAATTACATTTATAAAAATTTTCGGTTACTTTTAAATGAAAAGAAATTATAATGATTTCATTTACATCTAGTTAGAAAGAAAATTATTTGATTTACAAAATCATTTCAATTACGTTTATAATGTTTCAATTAGATTTATAAAACTTTTCAATTACTTTTAAAATGTTACCCACCTCGTTTTCATTAACATTTTTTTATTATATTATTATATTTCAATATGTCATATATATATATATAAATAATAAAAATGAATTTAAAATGTTTTTAATATTTATTTAAAATTATATATATATATATATATATATATATATATATATATATATATATATTTAAATGAAACATGTGGTCTATAATTTTTTACGATAAATTTAAAAATAAATAAATATTATTCTTTTCGTGGTCCAGGTTTCTGTTCATGTTTTAGTGGTCTGTATCAATTCCTATTTTTACAACTTGATCGCTATTTAAACTCATCACCTCTTCATATTTTTCAGAACACAGTACACAGAACATTTGACAATACACGAGTTCTATAGTTTCCTCGATCCAAACTTTTTTAAAAGCCTCCATTGTTGCTCTCTCCAAAGTTTTCAACAAAGTTTTCAATTCTATTTAGTTTTTATCTTATTCCTCAGAGAGATGTCTATTGTATTGTGAGAAAATTGTAAATCTATTAGTTGTGGTGTGTTTCTATAAGATTTTAGACAGTTGTACCGGTTTGATCTTGAGCCGTGGAAAAGATTGAGTTTGCTCTTGCACTCGTAAAAAAGGAGCGGTGTAGCGGATGGGCTCTGATCCGAGGAAAGAGTTAGAAAGTTTTATTCAAATTTTCAAGAGGCGCTTGGTGAGTGGAGTAGGTCGAGATTGACCGAACCACTATAAAACTAGGCTGTTATATTTTCTAACCCTTTTCCTATTTAAATTTTAAATTTTAATTTTTATTGCATGTTATAAGTTTTTTTTGTTATTAAAAAAAAATTAATAATTACATTTTTGAAACCCTATTCACCCTCTATGGTTGTCATATCGATCCAACAATTGGTATCAGAACAGGTTGCTCTTTTTTTTTTTTTTTATAAATTTCATTTTTATAGATCATGGTGAATCTACGCGTTACACGCTTTTTGGTTTTTGTGAAGGACAATCAACTTCTAGACCTCTTTATTTTGATTGATCTAATTATACGTATTGGAGAGCTAGAATGAAAATTTATTTGCAATCTATGTGTGTTATGAAAAAGTATTTGCTTCATGCCTCATAGTGACAAAGAGGATGAAGTCGTGGCTCAGGGTAACAAAGAGGATGAAGAAGACGAGGTAATTCTTGAATCTCCTTCTTACGATGAATTATTTAAAATTTTTAAGGAGATGCAACTTGATTTGGAAAAACTCAAAGTAGATTATGCTTCGAAAGAAATATAAGACTTCAATTATTGAAAATAAGTCTTTATTAAATGAAATTTCTTTCTTAACAAAGAATAATCCTAATGTTGTAAAATTTGATATACCATGTGAAAAGCATGTATTTGATTGTGATGAGAAAATTGCATTAATTGATAAAATTAAATTTTTTTAGCATGATTGTTGTGAAAAAGATAAATTAATTAAACATATTATGCAAGAATTTGGCAAGGCTAAAGAGTCTATTCTAAAGTTAAGTGCTCAAAAGTTAGATAAAATAATTGAAGCTGGTGAGCCTTATGGTGATAATAGAGGATTAGGCTATATTGATGAATGTTCTACACTTTCAAGTTCTAAAACAATATTTGTTAAAGCATTTTTTATTATGTCTAAGCCTAACGCATACAAAGTTGTATCTCAATATGATAAATCTAGATTTGTGTCTGCATGTCATTATTGTGTGTTGAAGGTCATATTAGACCTAATTGCTTTAAATTGAAAAATTCTCAAAACATTACTCCCGTAAGAAAATTTTCTCAAAATATAAAATTTAGCAATGTTTTAAGAAATAATTTTTCTATTGAAAATAGAATACATAAACTTAGTCCAAGAAATAAATTCATGTATGATGCTGTTTGTTTCTCGTGTGGTAAGTTTCATGCATGATGCTGTTTGTTTCTCGTGTGGTAAGTTTTTTTAATATGAATGCAAACATGATTCCTAAATTTGTGAAAACTAACTTGTTAGGACCCAAACAAGTATGGGTATCAAAAGGTCAATTTTTAATATTTTTGTTTATAGACTTTATTTGAAAGTCTCTAAGAAAAATAAGTGGTATTTGAACCGTGGTTACTCAAGACACATGACGGGAAATCAATCCAAGTTTGTGTGTCTTTTTAAGAAGGATGGTGGCTTAGTAACTCTTGGCGACAACAAGAAGGTAAAATAATTGGTAAGGGTACTATAGGTAATGATGGTGTTCTCCGTAAAAATGTACTTTTAGTTGATGATTTTTTTTTTTTTTTTTTTTTTT